>NC_064923.1:411890846-412200667 GCF_023897955.1 Schistocerca gregaria
ACGTCCCCTTTGAAAAATTATACAAGACTGTGCTTAAACTGACACACATTTTTTAGCGCAACGCAATGTGACTTTCACTAATCCCTACAAGGGAATGGCCCTGACCAAATTAACCTATACGTTTCACAGATCACTTACCTCACAAAAATCTTCGTTACTCAAATTACTGCAATACACAGAGCGCCACTACTGCCAGCTAAATAAAAGATTCAAACTACGGAAGTCACTAACTACTGATAGGCATAGTTAGCGACTGAAAGATTTTAATAGAGTACAAACAATGTATTTACCTTAATAGTTATATATATATATATATATATATATATATATATATATATATATATATATCTCAGTTCATGACATCCATTGTTACAAATTTCGAAACTCCGCCATCTCTCTCCCCAAATCCACCACTGCTGGCGGCTCACCTCCAAGTGCGCAACGCTACGCGCTGTTAGCATCCAGCTGCCGCTGGACAACACTACAATGGCAGACAACAATGCAAACCAGCCACAGACTGCACACGGCACAGCCAGTGATTTTCATACAGAGCGCTACGTGGCGTTACCAATAAAAAAACCTAAACAGCCTAATTACAATTGTTATCATACATAATGTCAAATAAATATGAACATAGCGTTTAAAATGACCTCAAAGAGCAATTGTTAACGTAAATGGAGAAGCTTGACGAATGTTGGTCGATACCTCCCGGTGGTTATCAGATACCGGAACAATTTTGGTCTATTAACATTCAAGTAAGGCGTTTGTGAAAGGAAGATATTGTCTTTATTTGTGGTAATTTCGAACTTATTTGTCTTGTCGGAATATAAGTGTCCACCACAATGTATATCCGGTGCGTATTTCAGTGGATACGCACTTTCTGTTGCTTAATGATAAACATCCAGTAACGTATTTCATTTTGTTGCTGTTCAGTGAACGCCTCAAGACCGCTGAACATCTAAATGACGAAGTGATAGTTAAAACCAGTAGAAATAAGTGATGTAATACAGCTGCATGCTGTACATACGAAGTAAAATTCAGCTGTTTACTGTCTTCCAATGCAGAGGTACATTTACATGCAAATATGTATCGAGTACTCCTTATTTGAACACAAGGTTTGTGCTTTGTGTCTTTTGGTGCTCGGTACCAATCTCTTCCTGTCACCTACAGACTGCAGCAAGATAACGCGTAGCTTCCTATTAGTAGGAATGCAATAAACATAAAAAATTGCCACAACAACATTCAATAATGTTAATAGAGCTGATAAATGCCAATACACAAAATTTTACTCACATACTAGGGAACTTTCTTGTGAAGGCTTTGTTTTTCCAAAAATGCGTTTCTTGCTATTGCCAGTCGCAAGTTTATATCTTGTCTATTTCGCATTTCATTATTTATTTAGCTGTCCAAGCAGCAAAACTCATCTACTATTTTCAGTTTCTCATTTCCTAAGCTAATTCCCTCAGTGTAACCTTATCTAATTGAACCACATTCAAATACCTTTCTTTTAATTTGTTGATGTTCATCTCATAAGGTCAGGTATCACATAGCAACTGTATTGGAAAACAGCAGTTTCTAAAATCTAGGGAAATTTGACAGCACCAGTCGCGGCAGTGCAGTGTGAACTATGGAGCAACAAGACCACTGACAATTTTTTTGAACCGAAACAACGGTGTCTCGCACAGTGGCAAAAAAGTAATCTGTTACTAGTGACTATTTCGGTGCACGAATCGAACACTAAAGTGTTGTTTTTTGAGTGCAAGAAATTCTTGTTATATCTTGGGATACAGTTAACGTTATTACCCACCAGGATAGCTGAGAGCGCTAACGCGCTGCTTCCTGGACTCGGGTAGGCGCGCTGGCCCCGGATCGATTCCACCTGGTGGATTAACGACGATGGCCGGTGTGCCGGCCAGCCTGGATGTGATTTTTAGGCGGTTTTCCACACCCTACTAGGTGAATACTGGGCTGGTCCACACGTCCAGCCTCAGTTACACGACTCGCAGACACATGCAACTCATTCACACTATTTCACGATTTACACTAGACGCAGACAGCTGGGGTACACGACCCTGGGTGGTACAGGGTGGCGGCTGGAAGGGGATCCGGCCACCCCTTAAACTTAACCATGCCAAACCTGCACTTCACCCTGCCGACCCTGCGCACAGTGCGGGATCAAGGCAGTAGCAAAAGAACATAGTTAATGTTATTCTCTACATTGTAGGATGTGACAATGAGTAGCCCATATACTAACAATGGGAAATCACCAGAGCGATAATTTCGAATTTTACAGGGCAAACAGATACCATAAAAACTTGAGTTTTATGTTCTTTTCCACAACAGGGAAATATGTCGAAGTCAGAAGCTATAAGAGATGAAAATAATATGGAGAAAGCTGCAGATACAAGTCTTGAAATGACAATAGCAGAAATGAGTGAAAAATATTCATGTTCAAGGAGTACATTAGGTTAGTAGTAGTAGTAGTAGTAGTAGTAGTAGTAGTGGTAGCTTTATTCATCCGTAGATCTCTTTTTAAAGGATATAGGACATGTCAAACTACTTACAAATTTAGATCAATTTAAAAAAAAGCTAATTTACAGACTTCTAGTTCTAGACAATCATTAGATTAGCTCCTGGTATACAATATTTTTTTTACAAATAACTTATTAAATAATGTAATGCCACACTGTTCACTCATATTTCACTATTAGTCACTGAACACACTATCCACACATTGTTTCATAACACTTCACTCATTACACACACAAACACACACAGACACACACACACACACACACACACACACACACACACACACACACACACACAAACAAACACACACTTACACAAACAAACATATACTGGTAAAATATACAAATATAAAACATTACAGGAAAAGATACAGATGGCCGTGAAACCTGTCTTTGGTATTAAACAGTTGTTCACGGGAATATTCAGTGCTGAACAGGAAAAAATATTGTGTGATCATGTTAACAATTCAGGTATCCACCACATTCCTTTGAGTAAAGATGAGTTCTTACAAAGTTCTTACATTTGGTATTCACATACGCAGTGCAAATGAAAATAAAGCATCGTTTAAATCAGACAAAAATTAAAAGGTACAAAGACTTTTACTATGATTTTATGAAAATACCTGAAGACTTAAGGCTGAGAACGGTTGAAACCACTACCTTGCAGCGAGCAGCATGTTTCAACAAGATATAAGATGACAGATTCTATGACAAATTAGGTCACCTGATGGACAAGCTCGAATTTACAACCGGTTACGATCCAGATAATACTTTTTTTTTGCAACAAAAATGACTTTTTTTTACACACCTACAATTTTACGGCCGATGCAGTCCTCCAAATATTTTAACGACCAAATTGTAAACGACACGAAAAAAACAAAAAACGGTTGTAGACAAATACAGCAAAGAGCAAGAAGTCACTTTTTGAAATAGTTATTTATTCTATGAACAGGTTTTCGAACGTTTTCACGCTCATCTTCAGATCGTACACAGAAGATTACGTAACTATTTCAAAACGTAATGCTGGATGCTGGCTTTGTGTCGAGAAGGGAGATCATAGGTGAATACCATTTATATAGAGATTTGGATCCAAAAACGAATTATGTACTTATTTACTTACTGTGACGTTATGGGCGGTTGTTTCGTTATTACCCATCTGTTAGCTTCTATTGCTATGGACAGTGGGTAACACACCACTCACTTTTCACAGGTTATATGTGTATATACACCGTAGTTACGAAATTTCGGCAGAATCCACCATTTCTTGTACAGCTGTTGCTTATTTCAAGATCTTCATACGAAGATCAGAAATGAGAAGAGCAAGAAACTTAACATCGGAATTGGGGATCACGAAGTAGACGAAGTTAAGGGCTTGTGCTGCCTAGGCGGCAAAAATAACCCGTGATGGGCAGAGCAAAAGCGGACGAGCAGTCGCGAAAAGGGAGTTCTTGACCATGAGACGTCTACTAGTATCAAACGTACTCCTTAACTGGAGGAAGGAATTTCGGAGAATGCACGTTTGGAGCACAGCACTGTATGGAAGTGAAAAATGAAAAAAAAATGGTTCAAATGGCTCTGAGCACTATGGGACTTAACTGCTGGGGTCATCAGTCCCCTAGAACTTAGAACTACTTAAACCTAACTAACCTAAGGACTCACACACACCCATGCCCGAGGCAGGATTCGAACCTACGACCGTAGCAGCCCCGCGGTTCCGGACTGCAGCGCCAGAACCGCTCGGCCACCGCGGCCGGCAGTGAAACATGGACTGTGCGAAAACCAGAACGGAAGACAATAGAAGCATTTGAGATGTCGTGCTACAGATGAATGTTGAAAATTAGGTAGACTGATAAGTTAAGGAATGAGGTGGTTCTCTGCAGAATCTGTGAGGGAAGAAATATATGCAAACCATTGGCGAGAAGGGACGGGATGGTAGGACATCTGTTAAGACATCAGAAAACGACTTCAGTGGTATCAGCGGGAGCTGTAGAGGGTAAAAACTATAAAGGAAGACAGAGATTGGAATACACTCAGCAAATAGTTGAGGATGTAGCTTTCAGTTGCTGTTCTGAGATGAAAAGGTTGGCACAGGAGAGGAATTTGTGAAGGGCCGCATCAAATCAGTCAGAATACTGATGACCTAAAAAAAAAAAAAAAAAAGGTTGGTTTAATCACGACTCGTGCATCAAATTCTGACTAGTAATACTTACTTAGAATTATACGCGTCCGCCAACGAATGTTTCCGATTAAACTCACCGAGCAATGTGTCACGTAATTGATCTCGAGCGGGGCACCGTTGCTAAGAGTGTGTGACATCTGGCTGCGGCAGCAAACGGAACTCTTGGAAGCACAGAAGGAGGACGAGAGGTAGGTTTCGGTATCTCTGCTAACCCACCCTCAGCCCTGGAAGGCGAAAAAACAAAAACAAAAAAAAAACATTATGGAGTGGGTGACTGCAGAGGGAGAAGCCAGTCATCCTGACCTTCGTCCGTAGCGAGTCAGCGCGTAGCCCTTTAAGCCCGTTTTACGAGAGCGACTTTCGGGTCAACATCGACTACTCGAAGTGCGTGCACCTTTCGTGCCGGAGTGTAAATCAGCAACCAACCACAACGCGAGTGTGTGTGTGTGTGACCCCAGTGATCTGTAGACTGTACCGAGTGTGCAGTTCAAAATGAGTACGCTGCATGTTGCTCGTGCGGAGAGACAAGTGATTATGTTGGCGTCTGGTAACATAGGAAGGTACAACTTACTCTGGTCGAGCTCACTCCTATTATACAAATGGAGTTTTCGGTTTAGTGACCTCTTAATATTCATTATCTTGTTTGCTTTGATGGTATTTTTTCCTGCCACTGTTCCCCTAGAAGAGAAACACAATATTAGAAAGCAGATGGCATTTAAGTTTTGCACAGAAAAAATCTACATAAATTAGAACGTAAATAGATAAACTTGTTTTACTGAAAATTATTTCAACAGTGAAGTAGTTACAGCTCTTCGGCGAGAAAAATGACCTTCGTTGATGAAACTTCCTGGCCGATCAAAACTGTGTGCCCGACCGAGACTCGAACTCGGGACCGTAGCCTTTCGCGGGCAAGTGCTCTACCATCTGAGCTACCGAAGCACGACTCACGCCCGGTACTCACAGCTTTACTTCGTGCTTCGGTAGCTCAGATGGTAGAGCACTTGCCCGCGAAAGGCAAAGGTCCCGAGTTCGAGTCTCGGTCGGGCACACAGTTTTAATCTGATAGGAAGTTTCATAACAGCGCACACTCCGCTGCAGAGTGAAAATCTCATTCTGGTGACTTTCGTTGTTGTTTGGCAAGACAAGAAGATACAAAGTATAAACAAACAAGGTACTACATACTGCGTATTGTGTGATGTGTTTACAAGTATACATTTTCTCGAGCAAATAAATGTGTATGTTCTGGGGAAATGTTTGGTTGACACTATTCCTACACTTTCAGTTGTCGAGAAAGTGAACAATTAACCACGCGATCTTTGACAAGTATTGTGAATTTTACTTTGGTCATTAATAAACTCTATTGTCGCTGCTTGTTACTATTTTGTCACTATGTTTCGGTGTTTATTAAAGAAAGGTAGACTCTCATAACCACAGTTTCACCACTCAGATGCCTAACGGCGTAGCAGGCAGCACTCGCAGGCAGCTCTCACGACACCGACTACTCATGTCTAATCATTTGTTATACATGTAACATTTGAATATGGCTTAGCGCCGAAATAAACACACACACACACACACACACACATACACACACACACACACACACACACACACACACACAAACACAAACACATGAAAAAAGTATTGTATCGCCTCGGTTCCTAGAGTTCCGGAATCTGTACAGGAAATTGGAATAGAGATCAACATAAACATCATTTCCGCCCTTTTTATTGCTCATGAAAACCACACATTGCATGTTTTACCACCATACAGCGAGACCTTCATAGGTGAAGATCCAGATTTCTGTACACAGTGGTACCTCTTATACCGAGTAGCACGTCGTCTTGCATTGATCGGTAGGTAGCCGTCATCCACTGCAGTAGTAGCCTCTTGGCGGCCTAAGCGAGGCACGTCATCGACAGTTCTTTTCTCTCTGCATCTCCTTCATATCCGAACAATATCGCTTTGCTTCACTCCGAGACGCCTGGACACTTTCCTTGTTGAGAGCCCTTCGTGGCACTAAGTAACAATGCGGACTCGATCGAACTGCGGTACTGACCGTCTAGGCATGGTTGAACTACAGACAACACGAGCCGTGTACCTCCTTCCTGGTGGAATGACTGGAACCGATCGGCTGTCGGACCCCTCCATCTCATAGGCGTTCCTCATATATGGTTGTTTACATCTTTGCGCGGGTTTAGTGACATCTCTGAACAGTCAAAGAGACTGTGTCTGTGATACAATATCCACAGTCAACGCCTATCTTCAGGAGTTCTGGGTACCGCGGTGATGCAAAACTTTTTTTGATGTTTGTAGTTTGTGGAATTAAACTTGTTACACCAGGGCTTCCCCCTTAGGGATCCGCCGGCTCTTTCTAGGGGATCCGCAGCCACCATTCACCAAATCGTGTAAAGTTGTGAGTAAAATTATTGAATAAAAATGAGAAAATCATATTCATCACTTTTTTTCGTGTGAAAAACCTGTGTACTTTTAGTTCAGGTCGTATTCCCAAGCAGCCTTTGCGGTTCCTAAGTGAGAACGCATACACAGTTTAGTACCGGAGAAGGCGGCTTCTCTGATCGACAGTTTCGCAACAATACGGGGGTCGTTGGTGCGCCGGCTCACGGCGCTAGATGCACTGAAAACTTTTACGCATGCGCGGAGCGAGCTTTGCCGACCAATCACAGCGCCCACTGGCACGTATGAGGCCCCAGGCATGGTTAAATGTTAAACTTGCTTGGTCATTGCATTAACTATTTCATAAGTCGATTTTTGACCAGTTTAATACTTCTAACATGGATCCGTGGATGAAGTCAGGATCATTGAAGAAGGGTGCGGTTTCTCCATCGCCTATACAACAAGGGAAGTTTCCAGTTGAAATGAATGAGGAGGGAGGACGACCAAAGGAAGAACAATCACAAGAAGCTCCAAAGACTATTGATACTTCGGGTTGGGGGGTGGGGGTGGGGATGGGGAGGGGGGGGGGGGTCATTGAGAACATGGCACTTGCATTAAGAAGCTTTCAGTTCCCATGGGTTTCGCTCTGAAATTTAAAGTTATTGTGCTCTTGACTCACTAGGGGTCCGCCATAAATTTCGACTGTAGAAGGGGTCCGCCAGCAGAAAAGGTTGGGAAGCCCTGTGTTACACAATCAAATGGCGGCTATATCTTTCAAAATGTTTTATATGGTTGTGGCTCCACATAAAAAAAAATATTAACCGACAATTTTTGTGCTGACTTGTAAACAAAAATGACCACTCGAAACTGACGAGATTCACTACAGAGATGAAACGGCAGAGGAGCTGCAGTAGACGCAGCTGTCGCGAGTAGTCAGCTGATACAGGGAAGTCGACAGTGTGAAAGGGGCTTTGGTCAGCTGGTAAAGCGCAAGTATTGGGAAGTCTGGAGTAACAGGAACTGCGCACACCAGCATACCAACAGCGTTGTCTGCCCATGGATTTCTTTGTTATCGAATGTGAGAGTAGTTACAAGCCCGGTGAAGCGGAAACGTCTCTTTACAAACGAGCACGGAGTCGCGAGCGAGTTCAGCACTTACCGGCGGGCGCGTGTGAGAGGAAGAAGACTGTCGGAATGTGTGTGCACGGGCAGACGAGTCGGCGGATCGCCGCGGTACCGTTGCGTGAAGACGCGGGCTCGGCGGCCGGCTTTGCTGGCGTCTCTCAGGAATGCCGGCGTCGGCTGTGCGCGCACGTAGGCCTACCGCTTCCAGAGAACAGCGGCAGGGGCACCGCGACCGGCTCCAGGAGCTGAGACGATTCTAGGGAGGAGCTGAGCGTCTCCACTGCACGACGTCAGAGGACTGCTACAGTCGTGGATTGGACACACCTACCTGGTAGCAAGCAATATTCCCTTCCGCTCTGCTGACGGCTGCACGCGTCTAGTAGCTGACTCCAACAGAAAGCATTGCGGAGCCATCCTGATCCGTCTCCACCCCTGTTCAACAGGTTACAAGCATCTGAAGTTCGTTGAGAATACCTCATCGCGCCGGCTTGCCTGTCAAGAGGTGAACGTTTTGACTGGAGCTGTTAAGACAGTTCACTCTCCAATATTCCAGAATCTGGAGGAGCAAACATTCTAAAATTTCATCCAGGTACAACGCCAAATGAAAGGTCCCAAACTAAATCCTATGATAACGCGCAACAGTTAATATTTACACTAATGGTCATTAAAATTCCTACACCAAGAAGAAATGCATATGATAAATGGGTATTCATTGGACAAATATATTATACTACAACTGACATGTGATTACATTTCCATGCAACTTGGGTGCATAGATCATGAGAAATCAGTACCCATAACAACCACCTCTGGCCGTAATAACGGCCTTGATACGCCTGGGCATCGAGTCAAACAGAACTTGGATGGCGTGTGCAGGTACAGCTGCCCATGCAGCTTCAACACGATACCATAGTTCATCAAGAGTAGTGACTGGCGTATTGTGACGAGCCAGTTGCTCGGCCACCATTGACCTGACGTTTTCAGTTGGAGAGAGATCTGGGGAATCTGCTGGTCAGGGCAGCTGTCGAACATTTTCTGTATCCAGAAGGCCCGTACAGGACCTGCAACATGCGGTCGTGCATTATCCTGCTGAAATGTAGGGTTTCGCTGGGATCGAATCAAAGGTAGAGCCACGGGTCGTAACACATCTGAAATGTAACGTCCACTGTTCAAAGTGCCGTCAATTCGAACAAGAGGTGAGCGACCGTGTAGCAAATGGCACCCTATACCATCACGCCGGGTGATACGCCAGTATGGCGATGACGAGTACTCGCTTCCAATGTGCGTTCACCGCGACGTCGCCAAATACGGAGCTCACCATCATGATGCTGTAAACAGAAGCTGGATTCATCCGATAAAATGACGTTTTGCCATTCGTGCACCCAGGTTCGTCGTTGAGTACACCATCGCAGGCGCTCCAGTTTGTGTTGCAGCGGCAAGGGTAAGAACAGCCATGGTCTCCGAGCTGATAGTCCATGCTGCAACAAACGTGGTCGAACTGTTCGTGCAGCTGGTTACTGTCTTTTAAACGCCCCTATCTGTTGACTCAGGGATCAAGATGTGGCTGCACGATCCGTTACAATCATGCGGATAAGATGCCTGTCATCTCGACTGCTAGTGATACGAGGCCGTTGGGATCCAGCACAGCGTTCCGTATTACCCTCCTGAACCCACCGATTCCATATTCTGCTAACAGTCGTGGACCTCGACCAACGCGAGCAGCTATGTCACGATACGATAAACCGCAATCGCGATAGGCTACAATTCGACCTTTGCCAAAGTCGGAAACGTGATGGTACGCATTTCTCCTCCTCACACGAGGCATCACAACAACGTTTCACCAAGAAACGTTGGTCAACTGCTGTTTGTGTATGAGAAATCGCTTGGAAACTTTCCTCATGTCAGCACTTTGTAGGTGTCGCCACCGGCGCCAGCCTTGTGTGAATGCTCTGAAAAGCTAATCATTTGCATATCACAGCATCTTCTTCCTGTCGGTTAAATTTCGCGTCAGTAGCGAGTCATCTTCGTGGTGTAGCACTTTTAATGGTCAGTAGTGTATTATGCTACTGATGGAAATGCTCCCTTCAAACTGCTTGTAGTTTCAAATTAAAGTTCGTGACTGGTCGCAGCTGATTAAAGTTCGACACACACAGAGATTCTAGCAATTCCACGGAATAATTATTGTACCACAAAACAACGTAATTAAATTAATTCAAAATCACACTTGTCAGGCGTGGTAGTTGTGGCTGTGGTTGTGCATGCCGTTGAGATCCAAAATTAAAGTTCCCTTTACGGGAAAACAAAGTGACTCTCCCTATGCAGTCATGTGAATTTCCTTTTTAAAAGGCAATGAAGCAGTCGGTCAATCGATAACGTCTCATTAATTCTAAATTTCACGCCTTTAAACGTTAAGAATCATGTGTGAAATACACAGATCAACCACCACATGACAGCACATTTCAGTTAAGGGACGTATCTAACTATTAAATCAAAATTTATGCGTATAAAATATGCTATCTATTTCTCTTTACGAGCATTTACGTGGGAAAATCTTCAGCAAGATAACAATGAATGCAGATGTAGAGAATAGTTACGTCTGAACTCCGATCTTGACACTAATTTTAGGTTTGCGTAATGCATATTGCCAGTGATCAAACAAAGAACGTATCAGAAACTGGTAATAAGTGAACTCAGAAGAACAAACAGCCTTCACAGACGCAACGTGCATCCCGCAAATCAAACAACTAAGTGCAGTCATCAATCACCAAAACGGTTAACTCCGCGAAGTTGACAATTATCGCGCCCCCTTAAACTATTCCACGGAAAAGCCGAATCCCACCAAACAAACTTTCAGGATTCGCCTGCGTGCACGCCGGCTCTACCTGTGCAACCCGCGATGATGAGAGCGAGATCGTCGTTCATGGAGGTAGAAAGCAGGGTGTCTAAAAGGAAATTCTTACCTCTCTCTCTCTCTCTCTCTCTCTCTCTCTCTCTCTCTCTCTCTCTCAAGTACTGGAAAATCTCCACGTCATCCACCAATCCTGGTAATAGCTCCAAGCGCCGTTCGATCTCTAGCCAAGTGACCACCGCCTCAATGAATGTCTAAGATTTCGACAGAGTGCTAGCAAAAGCAAGACTTTTTGTTTATTTTGTGTTTGGACAAAGGCAGACGCTAACCATCTAGAGAGACGGTTAGCTTCAGCCTTTGCCCGCACACAAAATAAACAAAAAGTCTCACTCTTCGCACACTCCAGCCGCCGCTTTCAAGTCAATAGTTCTTCACGCAAGCATGGCATCTTTGCACTAGAGCTTTCAAGCCGCCCCTCTCTTTACCATGGCCAGCCCTGAGACGGGGGAAGTGCACTAACAGAGGCTGCACCACTGAGGACCACTTAAGGCTTCACGTTCATGGCTGCGGTAAAGTAGAATGCTTACATCCCTCCACAACTTCTCTCTGCCAGGCTGCTGTGCCGAATAAACGGAAAAGTACAGCTTCTCACAAATCGAAGTGAATAGCTAATTCACTTCCTCTCTTGACCCTTGCCAACATGTGGAATTACATGTGAATTTCGTAAGTGGTAATAAGAACTATGAACAGAACATCTCAGTCACCCATTAATTATGTTAATGGACCTGGGTAGTAATATTAGACAAAAAATACGAATAAAATATGTAGAGTGGCGCTACATGAACAATTAAGACACTTTACACTCTGTTCTTGGCCTAGAGTTCCTATCAATGATCAGTATTGCAGAATGATATCAATTCAGCAAGTACTAGACTGAAAACCAAAAAGTCACAACTACTGTAACTCAAGAAACTTGTATCGTCCGTAAATAATTACATGTATTGAGTGCCTGGATAACTTGAAGCATCTTCAGTCAATGAAAATTCATCCTTAATTCAATCGAAGTCTTGGCCAACGTTTTAATCTCCCCAGTACAACTGAAACAAGAAACTGAAGGTAAAACAGTTTCATTTTTTTCCCGTGATTCTGGGACGCTGTAATATGACTTCCAACGGTCGGGATTTGTGGCCTGCCATCACTACTCGTCCAACTCATTACCAGATGCTGCCAGGTTCCCTGGAACTTCACAGTGGGATGAGGCTTGCTCTAATATTTCACTTCAGCAGCATTTTTATTCCAGCACAAATACACTACTGGCCATTAAAATTGCTACACCACGAAGATGACGTGCTACAGACGCGTAATTTAACAGACAGGAAGAAGATGCTGTGATGTGCAAATGATTTGCTTTTCCGAGCATTCACACAACGTTGGCGCTGGTGGCGACACGTACAACGTGCTGACATGAGGAACGTTTCCAGCCGATTTCTCATACACAAACAGCAGTCGACTGGTGTTTGCACGGTGAAACGTTGTTGTGATGCCTCGTGTAAGGAGGAGAAATGCGTACCATCACGTTTCCGACTTTGATAAAGGTCGGATTGTAGCCTATCGCGATTGCGGTTTATCGTATCGCGACATTGCTGCTCGCGTTGGTCGAGATCCAATGACTGTTAGCAGAACATCGAATCGCCATACTGGTTTATAACCCGGCGTGATGGTATGGGGTGCCATTGGTTACAGGTCTCGGTCACCTCTTGTTCGCATTGACGGCACTTTGAACAGTGGACGTCACATTTCAGATGTGTTACGACCCGTGGCTATACCTTTCATTCGATCCCTGCGAAAACCTACATTTCAGCAGGATAATGCAAGACCGCATGTTGCAGGTCCTGTACGAGCCTTTCTGGATACAGAAAATGTTCGACAGCTGCCCTGGCCAGCACATTCTCCAGATCTGTCACCAGTTGAAAACGTCTGGTGAATGGTGGCTGAGCAACTGGCTCGTCACAATACGCCAGTCACAACTCCTGATGGACTGTGGTATCGTGTTGAAGCTGCATGGGCAGCTGTACCTATACACGCCACCCAAGCTCTGTTTGACGCAATGAACAGGCATATCAAGGCCGTTATTACGGCCAGGGGTGGTTGTTATGGGTACTGATTTTTCAGGATCTATGCACCCAAATTCCGAGAAAATGTAATCACATGTCAGTTCTGGTATAAGATATTTGTCCAATGAATACCTGTTTATCATCTTCATTTCTTCTTGGTGTAGCAGTTTTGATGCCCAGTAGTGTACTTTAAGTACGCTTATTTGCCAAGCAGTCGTGAAAGGAAAAAACCCATTGTTCAAGCTGAGACAGAAAAACGATACACCACGAAAGAATTATCCGAATGTACGGAAATCAGTAGATGTGACTTACATGGGGAGACAAACAAATGGTAGCCATTTCAGAAAAATTGGGCCTTTTATTCAAGAAAATAAGCTTCACAAATTGAGAAAGTCAATAACACATTTGTCCACCTCTGGCCCTCATCTAAGCAGTTATTCGGCTTGGCACTGACTGACAGAGTTGTTGCAAGTCCTGAGGGATATGGCATCAAATTCTGTGCAATTGGCTAGTTAAGTCGTCAAAATCCCAAGCTGGTTTGTGGGCCTTGCCCATAACGCTCCGAACATTATCAGTTAACGAGAGATTCGGCGACCTTGCTGGTCAAGGCAGAGTCTGATAAGCACGAAAACAGTCAATTGAAGCTTTCGCAGTCTTCCTATGGGTGTTATCTTGGTGAAATGTAAGCGCAGGATGGCTCGAAATGAGCGACAACAAAGGGGGGTGGACAATGTTGTCGGCATGCCACTGTCCTGTAAGGGTACCACGGATGACAATAAGCTAGCAAACAATAGTATTGTAACAACAAGAGCAGACAAGGTGAATGTAACAGTAGGCCTACTTATGGACAAAGAACAATGGATCACAAAAACCAAGGAATAGAATATCGCCAGCACCGTGCACAATACTCAGCACTTGAGTACACCAAGCCCAGAGCTGAGGATCGCAGGGTGGTTGCTGAAGATCCCCAGGTAGTTCCGCATAGCTTGTGGAGGATGTTGTTTCAAGTCCTCAGCGTTTGAGCTAAGTTAAGAAGGTGTTATTTGAAGCATAGTGTACGATCTAGGATGACACCAAGATATTTTGGGTTCCAATTATGACGAAGAATTCTGCCTCTGGAACTTACTTCCAGTTTTACATTCGCCAACTGGTTATTTAGATGGAAGCAACACACTTCTCGCAAACCCAGCAACAAGGTAGAAAACTATCGCCCCATTTCCCTACTCAGCTGCTGCTACAAGCTCTCTGAAAGGCTAATATATAACAGAATAAGTAGCGCTATGTTAGAGAACGTTCCAGTTGATCAGGCAGGCTTCAGACCAGGACGTAGCTGCTGCGACCAAGTATGGTCTCTCACATCCTTCATAGAGTCAGGATACCAAATGAACCAGAAAACATCTGTGGCATTTGTTGATCTAACTGCCGCCTTCGACACTGTATGGAGCGAAGGCCTTATGTAGAAAATTTCTCCGCATCGTACCCTGCAGAACAATGGCTCGACTGATTATCAGCATGCTAAGTGATCGGAAGTTCCAGGTAATCAGTGGAAGCAATATAAGTAAGGAGAGGAAGCTGAGCAACGGATTGCCTCAAGGATCAGTCCTCTCACCCTTACTGTTCAACCTATATCTGTCTGATCTACCTGACACTTCGTTCAGAAAATACTGCTACGCCGATGACGTGGCTCTAGCCGTAAAACACCAGGAAATGAAGACAACAGAAGAGATTCTAGCCAATGACCTGTCTGCATTAGATAATTACTTCAAAATCTGGAGACTCCAACCCAGTGTCAATAGACACAGAAGACCTAATATAACACATCCAGAACAGACAGGTACCATACACGGCATCACTGATTTCATTTGACGTAGAATACAAGTATACCGCCATTCCTATCACAGGAACAATAGAAATAATAGAATAAAATTTCACACCCCACAGCACCCTTACTACTGAAGGAATCACAGAAATAACAAATATGCTCAGACTGACGAACCAAACAATACTACTTGCAGTTCGAGAATGAATGTTAGTTGCAAAGTGATGGACTGCCCATGGGACCTTCAATATCAGGAACATTAGCAATCACTTTTATCAGTTATCTAGAAAATTGGATATTTGAAAAGATAACCACCAACTAAGATTTAAAATCGTGTATTGGTACAGATATGTGGATGGCATTATTTGACTGGTAGATGAGATAAATGAAAAAATAGATGAAGTCCACTCTGAAATCAACTAGGCACTTCAGAATACAAAATTCACACTTGAAAATTAAAAATAAAAATAAAATAAAATAAATTTTCTTGACACAACAATAATAAAAGAAAATGGCAAATATACATTTAACATTTTCAGTAAACAAACAGCCACACACACAATGATACATTCCACATCTAATTATCCCCACAACTAGACCCTTGCAGCACTAAGACATGTGTTATATACACTCCTGGAAATTGAAATAAGAACACCGTGAATTCATTGTCCCAGGAAGGGGAAACTTTATTGACACATTCCTGGGGTCAGATACATCACATGATCACACTGACAGAACCACAGGCACATAGACACAGGCAACAGAGCATGCACAATGTCGGCACCAGTACAGTGTATATCCACCTTTCGCAGCAATGCAGGCTGCTATTCTCCCATGGAGACGATCGTAGAGATGCTGGATGTAGTCCTGTGGAACGGCTTGCCATGCCATTTCCACCTGGCGCCTCAGTTGGACCAGCGTTCGTGCTGGACGTGCAGACCGCGTGAGACGACGCTTCATCCAGTCCCAAACATGCTCAATGCGGGACAGATCCGGAGATCTTGCTGGCCAGGGTAGTTGACTTACACCTTCTAGAGCACGTTGGGTGCCACGGGATACATGCGGACGTGCATTGTCATGTTGGAACAGCAAGTTCCCTTGCCGGTCTAGGAATGGTAGAACGATGGGTTCGGTGACGGTTTGGATGTACCGTGCACTATTCAGTGTCCCCTCGACGATCACCAGAGGTGTTCGGCCAGTGTAGGAGATCGCTCCCCACACCATGATGCCGGGTGTTGGCCCTGTGTGCCTCGGTCGTATGCCGTCCTGATTGTGGCGCTCACCTGCACGGCGCCAAACACGCATACGACCATCATTGGCACCAAGGCAGAAGCGACTCTCATCGCTGAAGACGACACGTCTCCATTCGTCCCTCCATTCACGCCTGTCGCGACACCACTGGAGGCGGGCTGCACGATGTTGGGGCGTGAGCGGAAGACGGCCTAACGGTGTGCGGGACCGTAGCCCAGCTTCATGGAGACGGTTGCGAATGGTCCTCGCTGATACCCCAGGAGCAACAGTGTCCCTAATTTGCTGGGAAGTGGCGGTGCGGTCCCCTACGGCACTGCGTAGGATCCTAAGGTCTTGGCGTGCATCCGTGCGTCGCTGCGGTCCGGTCCCAGGTCGACGGGCACGTGCACCTTCCGCCGACCACTGGCGACAATATCGATGTACTGTGGAGACCTCACGCCCCACGTGTTGAGCAATTCGGCGGTACGTCCACCCGGCCTCCCGCATGCCCACTATACGCCCTCGCTCAAAGTCCGTCAACTGCACATACGGTTCACGTCCACGCTGTCGCGGCATGCTACCAGTGCTAAAGACTGCGATGGAGCTCCGTACGCCACGGCAAACTGGCTGACACTGACGGCGGCGGTGCACAAATGCTGCGCAGCTAGCGCCATTCGACGGCCAACACCGCGGTTCCTGGTGTGTCCGCTGTGCCGTGCGTGTGATCATTGCTTGTACAGCCCTCTCGCAGTGTCGGGAGCAAGTATGGTGGGTCTGACACACCGGTGTCGATGTGTTCTTTTTTCCATTTCCAGGAGTGTACATCTTAAAGGATACCATTGGCACTGCAATTTCAGGACGCTTTCACACTGAGGAAATGCAGAAGAGCTCACAACTACTAAGTGTTTCTCATGGAGCTTGTCGTAAGACATCGCGGGAATAGAGCACTAGTTGAATGGCCTGGTTTTCCTGCAACACAAAACAGATAGATTGATGCTAACGATTCGCTATATAATGGGGTGCATAGAGCACAACTGGCATAGCTGCATAACATGCGTGACAGAAGACGCATTAGAGGAAGTGCTGGCATTCTCGATAGACTTCCCATTGTACTGCACATTCCGGGGTATATTCACTGTGGACCTGCGTAAAAAGCTTCAAAAACGTTTCGCTCATGGTGATAAGGGGATTAACCTGCTTAAGGAGGCGTGTTTGGAACACGACATTGTATACGCAAAACATAAGGATCTCCCAGGACGTCATGCTGCGGATACAATTTTAGCTGAAAAAGCCAAGGCAAAATGTGCGGTAAAGGATATTGGTATAGGACAGGGTATCGCAGCATTTGTAGTTGATAAAACAATTCATGGTAAAATTAAGCTAGATTTGGATGCGAATTTCAAGCAAGTTATGAACGCTGGTCGTCGTACACTGAATAAAAAGAAGAAGAAGAAGACAATGATGATGAAGAAGAAGTGATATTTAAAAACTATATCCTGACAATGACGTCTGCAGCTAAAAGTGCCCTGAAGCATAAAGGACCGGTTAAAGCACCCAGGGTTCTGCTGATATCCAAGACGTCAGGTGAAATTATGCCCTTCCTTATACATCAACCACATTCAACAATAACGATGAAATTGGGATTGTCATCCAGCACCAAGACGCTTTAACCGTCCTTACAAGAGTTTAGTATATCTTGATGGATCATTTATGAAAAGGGATGGTATTGTTACAGTAGCATCGACCCTTGCATATAATGGTTTAGCGTTTCTGGTTCATTAAGATAACGACATGAACTTTATAGGGTAGAGACTGTTCGTACATGCAGTGTAAGCATATCATCAACTCTTCTACATCTACATATACATCCATACTCCGCAAGCCACCAGACGGTGTGTGGCGGAGGGTACCCTGAATACCTCTATCGGTTCTCCCTTCTATTCCAGTCTCGTATTGCTCGTGGAAAGAAGGATTGTCGGTATAATTCTGTGTGGGCACTAATCTCTCTGATTCTGTCCTCATGGTCTCTTCGCGAGATATACGTAGGAGGGAGCAATATACTGCTTGACTCTTCGGTGAAGGTATGTTCTCGAAACTTTAACAAAAGCCCGAACCGAGCTACTGAGCGTCTCTCCTGCAGAGTCTTCCACTGGAGTTTATCTATCATCTCCGTAACGCTTTCGCGATTACTAAATGATCCTGTAACGAAGCGCGCTGCTGTCCGTTGGATCTTCTCTATCTCTTCTATCAATTTTACCTGGTACGGATCCCACACTGCTGAGCAGTATTCAAGCAGTGGGCGAACATGCGTACTGTAACCTACTTCCTTTGTTTTCGGATTGCATTTCCTTAGGATTCTTCCAATGAATCCCAGTCTGGCATCTGCTTTACCGACGATCAACTTGATATGATCATTCCACTTTAAATCACTCGTAATGCCTACTCCCAATAATTTATGGAATTAACTGCTTCCTGTTGCTGACCAGCTATTTTGTAGCTAAATGATAAGGGATCTATCTTTCTATGTATTCGCGGCACATTACACTTGTCTACATTGAGATTCAATTGCCATTCCCTGCACCATGCGCCAATTCGCTGCAGATCCTCCTGGATTTCAGTGCAATTTTCCATTGTTACAACCTCTCAATACACCACAGCATCACCCGAAAAAAGCCTCAGTGAACTTCCGATGTCATCCACCAGGTCATTTATGTATATTGTGAATAGCAACGGTCCTATGACACTCCACTGCGGCACACCTGAAATCACTCTTACTTCGGAAGACTTCTCTCCATTGAGAATGACATGCTGCGTTTTGTTATCTAGGAACTCCTCAATCCAATCACACTATTGGTCTGATAGTCCATATGCTCTTACTTTGTTCATTAAACGACTGAGGGGAACTGTATCTAACGCCTTGCAGAAGTCAAGAAACACGGCATCTACCTGTGAACCCGTGTCTACGGCCCTCTGAGTCTCGTGGACGAATAGCGCGAGCTGGGTTTCACACGACCGTCTTTTTCGAAACCCATGCTGATTCCTACAGACTAGATTTCTAGTCTCCAGAAAAGTCATTATACTCGAACATAATACGTGTTCCAAAATTCTACAACTGATCGACGTTAGAGATATAGGTGTATAGTTCTGCACATCTGTTCTACGTCCATTCTTGAAAACGGGGATGACCTGTGCCCTTTTCCAATCCTTTGGAACACTACGCTCTTCTAGAGACCTACGGTACACCGCTGCAAGAAGGGGGGCAAGTTCCTTGGCGTACTCTGTGTAAAATCGAACTGGTATCCCATCAGGTCCAGCGGCCTTTCCTCTTTTGAGCGATTTTAATTGTTTCTCTATCCCTCTGTCGTCTTTTTCGATATCTACCATTTTTTCATCTGTGCGACAATCTAGAGAAGGAACTACAGTGCAGTCTTCCTCTGTGAAATAGCTTTGGAAGAAGACATTTAGTATTTCGGCCTTTAGTGTGTCATCCTCTGTTTCAGTACCATTTTGGTCACAGAGTGTCTGGACATTTTGTTTTGATCCACCTACAGCTTTGACAAAAGACCAAAATTTCTTAGGATTTTCTGCCAAGTCAGTACATAGAACTTTATTTTCGAATTCATTGAACGCCCTCCTCACACTACATTTCGCTTCGCGTAATTTTTGTTTGTCTGCAAGGCTTTGTCTATGTTTATGTTTGCTGTGAAGTTCCCTTTGCTTCCGCAGCAGTTTTCTAACTAGGTTGTTGTACCACGGTGGCTCTTTTCCATCTCTTACGATCTTGCTTGGCACATACTCATCTAACGCATATTGTACGATGGTTTTGAACTTTGTCCAATGATCCTCAACACTATCTGTCCTTGAGACAAAACTTTTGTGTTGAGCCGTCAGTTACTCTGTAATCTGCTTATTGTCACTTTTGCTAAACAGAAAAATCTTCCTACCTTTTTTAATATTTCTATTTACGGCTGAAATCATTGATGCAGTAACCGCTTTATGATCGCTGATTCCCTGTTCTGCATTAACTGTTTCAAATAGTTCCGGTCTGTTTGTCACCAGAAGGTCTATTACGTTGTCGCCACGAGTCGGTTCTCTATTTAACTGCTCAAGGTAGTTTTCAGATAAAGCACTTAAAGAAATTTCACTGGATTCTTTGTCCCTGCCACCCGTTATGAACGTTTGAGTCTCCCAGTCTATATCCGGCAAATTAAAATCTCCACCCAGAACTATAACATGGTGAGGAAATCCACTCGAAATATTTTCCAAATTATTCTTCAGGTGCTCAGCCACAACAGCTGCTGAGCCCGGGGGCCTATAGAGACATCCAATTACCATGTCTGAGCCTGCTTTAACCGTGACCTTCACCCAAATCATTTCACATTTCGGATCTCCGTCAATTTCCTTCGATGCTATTGCACTTCTTATCGCTATAAACACGGCTCCCCCTTCACTGTCCAGCCTGTCTCTGCGGTATACATTCCAATCTGAGTTCAGAATTTCATTACTGTTTACGTCTGGTTTCAGCCAACTTTCTGTCCCTAGTACTATATGGGCGTTGTGACCGTTTATTAATGAGAGCAGTTCTGGGACCTTTCTATAAACGCTCCTGCAGTTTACTATTAGCACATTAATATTGTTATTCCCTGTTGCATTTTGCCTCCTCCTACCTTGCCGCGTCTCAGGAGGCGTCTTGTCGGGCCTAGGGAGGGAATTCTCTAACCTAAAAAACCCACATGTGCACCCCACACGTACTCCGCTAACCTTGTAGCCGCTTCCGGCGTGTAGTGCACGCCTGACCTATTCAGGGGGACCCTACATTTCTCCACCCGATAGCACAGTGTATACCTCTGGTTCTCCCTCGGATGTAATTTATTTAGAAAATGCTGGATGGTTCATTGTAGATCCAGTGGATAGAACAGTGGAAGAGTACAAGAGATTATTGCCTGTATACCATTTAAAATTGTTTATGGGATACTTTGATCACATGTGGTGAATTTTCTGAATGCTAAACAAGAACTTCTTCTGGTATTGAGAGCAACGGGTAACAACTCACACATTCAAGGAGCTCAAGAGGAGAACGAGATCACCATCAATAAAATAATATGGAAAATGTCAAACATCACTACATCAGATGAGCAACATTTTAAGTTTTTAGTAGTTCTGAATGCTGGTGTATTTATATCGTAATCTTTCCACTCATGGGAGGTTTTCAAATACCCAATGCTACCGATTACAAGCAGATAAACGTCGTCTATTAAAGCCTAGTCTCAGCTTGAAATGCCCATGTTCGTCATATTTTCACATCAGACCAGTAGAAGAGCGAATATAGCAAACGACCACCGATTTTGATATGTGCAAGTTCACTAACGCCAGAGTCTACATGAACTCCGAATTCTACCTGTATGATAATTTACACGTGCAGTAGGATGAAAATGTATACAGTCTAGCATATGACGTGTATGTGAGGTTCAAGCAATAAATTTTACAGACATGTGCCGCTAAATGCACCTACACAAGTATATCATGGTACCACACATAATTCGAGAGATGTGCTATAATAAACACTGAGAAGCGTGACAAACTGCCGCTTGATGCTACAGTTTTAATTTATTTACTACTAAGATACACCTACAACCAAGCCTTTGACAACTTTCAACCGCGAAGGTAAACGGCTTTAGTCGAAAACAATAGCCGTCCATAGAGCTGTGAAAAGACGTTGCTACAGGAACGTTTACAAAGCCCGGTTATAGACACAGGAAGCAGCTGTGCTTGTACACTTGTGCATTATGCATATTTCTTTGTACAATTGTTTCATAATTTTAAAGGTGTTTTCTCAGAAAAGGAAAAGAAGGAAGAGTGGGTTTAACGCCCGTCGACATGGAGGTCACTAGAGGGGTATTGTGCCACGAATGGTGAAGGAAATCGGCCATAATTTTTTTTACCATGAGTGATTTAGGGAAGTCACGGAAAATCTAAGGGTGGATGGCCTAACGCGGGTTTGAAACGTCGTCCTCGCATATCCGAGTCCAATGTGCTAATCACTGCGTCACCTTGCTCGGAGTTTTCTCGATTACATAAAAATGAAGTTTTTTCAACATTGCACTACAAGCACAATTCATTTCTTGTTTACGCTTGTAATATAAAATTGTCAGAAAATGGTTCAAATGGCTCTGAGCACTGTGGGACTTAACATCTGAGGTCATCAGTCCCCTAGAACTTAGAACTACTTCAACCTAACTAACCTAAGGACATCACACACATCCATGGCCGAGGCAGGATTAGAACCTGCGACAGCAGCAGTCGAGCGGCTCCAGACTGTAGCGCCTAGAACCGCTCGGTCACTCCTGCCGGCTAAAATTGTCAAAATGAAGATCTTGGCAGCGCTGGGTTCGCCAGGTAGGATATACAGATACGAAAGTTTATGTATGAGTATGGCGCCTGGACGGATTTAGAAGAAATTTGGAATGGGATTAGCTTATATCCTGAATAAACACATAGGTTATTCTTAAAAGTGTTTAGTACAAGATATTTATTGATGTGAATAATATAAAGCGAAATGTGGAACAGTAATTACGCTCTTTGCCTTTTGAACCATATCGTAGCCAATTTGTGAAAATATTTTCATTGTTTAATATACCCTACATAACACGCTTCAACGTAATGAATACAATGCTTGTACAATCCTCGAAACCTTCAGTCCGTACTTCTATAAAAACCTGTTGCATTTGAAGCGCTGAGAACAAGACGTATTCCAGGTGCTTGAAGACTCACGACTACGGTGTAATCTAAATGCTGAACAACAGAGATACTGTGCCTTTACATGTAGAACATGACAGGCTTTTAGTAAGGCTTAATTTGATTGAATACGCGAGCGTATCCACTGGTAACAGCCACTGGCGGGAAGATAGACAACGTTGTTGCACGATACAAATATTATAAAATTTGGGCAACATCGAACTAGAAATTGTTTATTTTATTTCTTCGTCGATTTAACATGTTTAGTACTCTTCACGCTGAAGTGGCTGGACATATTTGGATAAAATCTGGAATGAAGATTTCTTGAATTGACACATAGGCTATCTCTTATTCCGAAAAAAATATCACTGTTCCAGTGGGATGGGTAACGTGATTAAAAAGTCATCCATGAAACTTAATTATGAATTATATGTATCAAGTTTAGCTGTATAGATTAGTTTTTCCCTTAAATAAATGAATGAGTATTCTTCCAACTTCTCCCTTCTCGTAAAATTTGGTGCGAGGTTTTTACGTACGTATTTACTTATTTTTCTTCAATGCCGCCCCTTTCGCTCGGCCGAAAGTGGCTCGCTGCTCAATATCTCCAAGAGAAAAGTTTAGTGACAGCGCATACGCGTGGACAGTGAGTTTCAGCATTAAGACCAGGTTCCCATTCAAGATGATCGAAAATTCTGTTTTTATTGCTTTCTTTGAAAGGTAAATGTGTCTAGAATGTTGGAACAAAAATGTTTTTCAATCCGTGAGGTAGAACTGTTTCTACAGCCCATTACTCCAAACAATATCACGGCCGCCGTGGGGCGCTCTCAACCGGAGACGCCCGGCTCAGGTATAAAACTTGTCGTGCCGTGACGCACGTCCACAAAACCATTTAAACTGCACTATTCATGCAAACGTATTCTCCGAAAAAGATGACGAACAACGTGTATAGGCGTGTCGAACGCAGCATATCCAGCTCAGCCAGGTCGGCTTTGCTCGCCAAGAAGAACGGGGGAATAGCTCTCCAGGAACAATTTAAGTTGTGGGAAGCGTTGATATACGGTCCTGGAGTTGTAGACTACATGTATGTAACGAAACTACTTTATTTGTCAAATTTTTAGAAGTTTTCCTTAAATTTTAGACAGCTTCTTGTCGACAAATTATTTGTCAAAACTGCGTGCAGCATAAAATAAAAAATAGTTGAACCCATTAGCTTCTACCTTGACCCGCGAAAAGTAAACACTTTTATACGTGTATTATATTTTGTAAAGGTATGAAGAGAGAAACAAATCCAAAAAACCTGACTCAAAGTTATCACCATATCGTTAAATTCAAGGTTGTTCCAATTTTGTTAGGTGTAAACTTTCACACATTTAATGTAGTATCCACTGATGTTATCCATTTTTGGTTTCAGATAACTCCAGGGGGGCTACACTGCACGCAGTCTGCTTACTTCAGACTCTGAGGCACTTGATCAGTTCACAATTATGGGTGCCATTTTTCTTTTTTTTGTATTGAAAATCTGATATAAAGCTTAAGATATGATAAGACTTAATCCTCAAACAGTCCTTTGTATGTCTTTTCATTGTCTCCAAAAAAATGCAAATTTGGCCTATTTGTTGCTAATTTGAGTGAGAATCTGGCCTTAAGATTTGTTTATGCATAACTGTTTAACCGTAGGTAACACAGCGGGGCGCGGGTAGCACAGTATAATAACCCCTGGCCGCATAGCCGGTAACATTGACAGCCGACGTTACATTTCCGCCTAATTGAGGCCGGTGGCCGTGCCCTTTCTTCGAGGTCAACGCCACGATATCATTCAACAAGATAACGCAGTACCTCTTGTTGCCGTGGTGTTTTGAACAGCCGCAATACAGAGGGTGTTGGCCTCTTGGCCTAGCCAGTGCGTTCTCCAGGTCATGCTTTGTCCAGAGACTGCCACGCCACCTCTCGCCAGTCACTACGATGGCCGGCCGCGGTGGTCTCGCGGTTGTAGGCGCTCAGTCCGGAACCGCGCGACTATTATTCGTAACGCCACGTAGCGCTCTGTATGAAAATCACTGACTGTGCTGTGTGCAGTCTGTGGCTGGTTTGCATTGTTGTTGGCCATTGTAGTGTTGGGCAGTTGGCTGTTAACAGCGCGTAGCGTTGCGCAGTTGGAGGTGAGCCGCCAGCAGTGGTGGATGTGGGGGGCGAGATGACGGTAAATTTGTTGGTTGGTTGGTTTGTGGGATTAAAGGGACCAGACTACTTTGGTCATCGGTCCCTTGTTCCATAAAAACTACAACCACCTGAAGAGAATAAAAAACGAACAACAGGAAAGACAGCAGACGAAACAGGACATGAAATACTCTGACAGAGACAAGACAAAACAAATTAAAACACACAGTGTGACGGTGGTTGGCCGACCGTAGAGAAAAAGAGGAAAAGCCAACCACCAAGAACACTTTAAAAACTCAGTTCAAAATCAGAGGCTAAAAGCCAGAATCAACACTAAAGAACTCAGATTAAAGGATAAAAACCCCCTGCCCGAATAAAACACAAAACCAAGTCCACCATGGCAGAGTCATCTGATAAAAGAGCAGAGAGCGTGTCAGGCAATGTAAAAGTCTGCTTGAGCACGGTTAAAAGGGCGCACTCCGACAGAATATGGACCACCGTTAAGGACGCCCCACAACGACAAAGAGGGGGATCCTCACGACACAGTAAATAACTGTGCGTGAGTCGGGTGTGGCCAATGCGGAGCCGACAAAGGACGACTGAGTCCCTGCGGTTGGCTCGCATGGATGACCGCCACACAGTCGTCGTGTCCTTGACGGCACGGAGTTTGTTAGGGGTGGTCAGACCGCGCCATTCAGCATCCCAAAACGAGAGAACTTTGCGGCGTAAGACTGCCCGCAAATCAGCCGCCAGGAGGCCAATCTCCAGAGATGGCGCACTGGTGGCCTCTTTCGCCAGGCGGTCAACAGTTTCATTGCCGGGTATACCAACATGGCCTGGGGTCCAAACAAAGACCACAGACCTGCCGCTACGGGCGAGAGTATGCAGGGACTCCTGGATAGCCATCACCAGACGAGAACGAGGGAAACACTGGTCGAGAGCTCGTAAACCGCTCAGGGAATCGCTACAGATAACGAAGGACTCACCTGAGCAGAAGCGGATATACTCTAGGGCACGAAAGATGGCGACCAGCTCAGCAGTGTAAACACTGCAGCCAGCCGGCAACGAACGTTGTTCAGAATGGTCCCCTAGAGTTAGTGCATAACCGACTAGACCAGCAACCATCGAACCGTCGGTGTAGACAACGCCAGAGCCCTGATACGTGGCCAGGATGGAATAAAAGCGGCGTCGGAAGGCCTCCGGAGGGACTGAGTCCTTCGGGCCATGTGCCAAGTCGAGCCGAAGGCAAGGGCGAGGCACACACCACGGGGGTGTACGCAGAGGGGCCCGGAAAGGAGGTGGAACAGGGAAACACCCAAGCCAGGAAAGAAGCTGTTTGACACGTACGGCGATCGGACAACCCAACCGGGGCCGACGTTCTGGCAGATGAACGACTGACTGCGGGAAGAGGACACGATAATTTGGATGCCCGGGCAAACTAAAAACAAGGGCAGCATAAGCAGCCAGTAATTGTTGGCGTCGTAACCGCAGTGGAGGGACACCTGCCTCCACAAGTATGCTGTCCACAGGGCTGGTTCGGAAGGCACCAGTGGCAAGGCGTATCCCGCTGTGGAGGATTGGGTCCAGCACCCGCAATGCAGATGGGGATGCTGAGCCATAAGCCAGACTCCCGTAGTCCAGACGGGACTGGATTAACGCCTGGTAAAGCCGTAGGAGAGTAGATCGGTCGGCGCCCCACGTGGTGTGGCTCAGGCATCGCATAGCATTTAGATGCCGCCAACACGCCTGTTTAAGCTGCCGAATATGAGGCAGCCAAGTCAACCGGGCATTAAAAACCACCCCCAAAAACCTATGTGATTCCACCACTGAAAGAAGCTCGCCGTCAAGATAAAGCCGCGGCTCCGGGTGAACAGTGCGTCGCCGGCAGAAATGCATAACGCAGGTCTTGGCTGCGGAAAACTGAAAACCATGCGCTACAACCCAAGACTGCGCCTTGAGGATTGCGCCCTGTAGCTGACGTTCAGCAGCTGCAATGCCAATAGAGCTGTAGTAAAGGCAGAAGTCGTCAGCATACAGGGAAGCGGAGACAGTATTTCCCACGGCCGCAGCGAGCACGTTAATAGCTATTAAAAACAGACACACACTGAAAACAGAACCCTGTGGCACACCGTTCTCCTGGACTTGGGAGGAACTATATGAGGCCGCGACGTGCACGCGGAAGGTACGATATGACAGAAAATTGCGGATATAGATCGACAGAGGGCCCCGAAGACCCCATCCATGAAGCGTAGAAAGGATGTGATGACGCCATGTCGTATCATACGCCTTCCTCATGTCGAAAAAGACAGCAACCAGATGCTGACGGCGGGCAAAAGCAGTACGGATGGCCGACTCCAGGCTCACCAGATTGTCGGCGGCGGAGCGGCCTTTACGGAACCTACCCTGAGACGGAGCCAGAAGGCCTCGAGGCTCCAGTACCCAATTCAAGCGCCGGCTCACCATCCGTTCAAGCAACTTGCAAAGAACGTTGGTGAGGCTAATGGGACGGTAGCTGTCCATCTCCAAAGGGTTTTTTCCTGGTTTCAGAATGGGGACAACAAGACTTTCACGCCATTGCGACGGAAACTCACCCTCGACCCAAATGCGGTTGTAAAGATCGAGGAGGCGTCGCTGGCAGTCCAGTGAAAGGTGCTTCAGCATCTGAGAGTGGATGCTATCTGGCCCAGGAGCGATATCAGAACAAGCGGCGAGGGCACTTCGAAATTCCCACTCACTGAATGGAACATTGTACAATTCAGGATGGTGAGTGCAAAACGAAAGACTCCGACGTTCTATCCGCTCCTTAATGGAGCGGAAGCCCAAGGGGTAGTTGGCAGAAGCGGAATTTATAGCAAAGTGCTCTGCCAAGCGGTTTGCAATGACGTCGGAGTCAGTACAAACTGCTCCATTCAGTGAGAGCGCAGGGACACTGACAGGGGTCCGATAGCCATAGAGGCGGCGAATCTTGGCCCAGACCTGCGATGGAGTGACATGGAGGCCAATGGTGGACACATACCGCTCCCAGCACTCCTGTTTGTGTTGGCGGATAATGCGGCGGGCTCGCGCACGCAGCCGTTTGAAGGCGATAAGGTGTTCGATTGAGGGATGTCGCTTGTAACGCTGGAGCGCCCGCCGGCGAACTTTAATCGCTTCAGCGATCTCAGGCGACCACCAAGGCACAGTCCGCCGCCGAAGGGACCCAGAAGAACGGGGAATGGCAGATTCGGCAGCAGTAACGATGCCGGTGGTGACCGATTGAACCACTGCATCAATGGCATCGTTAGAGAGAGGCTCAATAGCGGCAGTGGAGGAGAACAAGTCCCAGTCAGCCTGATTCACAGCCCATCTGCTAGGGCGCCCAGAAGACTGACGCTGTGGCAGTGACAGAAAGATCGGAAAGTGGTCACTACCACACAGGTCGTCATACACTCTCCATTGGACAGACGGTAAGAGGCTAGGGCTACAGATGGAAAGGTCAATGGCGGAGTATGTGCAATGCGCCACACTGAAGTGTGTGAAGGCACCATCATTTAAGATCGAGAGATCGAGCTGCGCCAGTAAATGCTCAACGATGGCGCCTCGACCTGTTGCCACTGACCCACCCCACAGATGGTTATGGGCGTTAAAGTCGCCCAGTAACAGGAAAGGTGGAGGCAATTGAGCTATCAGAGCAGCCAGGACATTCTGCGCGACATCACCATCCGGTGGAAGGTAAAGACTGCAGACGGTAACAGCCTGTGGCGTCCACACCCGAACAGCAACAGCCTCTAAAGGTGTGTGGAGAGGTACAGACTCGCTGTGAAGAGAGTTCAGGACATAGATGCAGACGCCACCAAACACCCTTTCATAAGCTGCCCGATTCTTATAATAACCCCGATAGCCACGGAGGGCGGGGGTTCGCATTGCCGGAAACCAAGTTTCCTGCAGAGCAATGCAGAGGAAAGGGTGAAGGCTGATAAGTTGGCGGAGCTCAGCTAGATGGTGGAAGAAACCGCTGCAGTTCCACTGGAGGATGGTGTTGTCCATGGCTGAGAAAGGCTTGACGGGACTGGGAAGGGAGATTACGCCGCTGGGTCACCTGCTGCCTCCGATGTAGCACCTGTGATAGTGCTTTCCATGGCGTCTGATGGACCGGCGAGATCGAGGTCCTCAGCGGACGCCAGAATCTCCACCGTATCCTCAGACGCAGAGCTGGAAAGTGGCGGTGGGATGGCTGCCACCGCGAGTTCCTTGGGCTGAGAGCTCTTCTTGGGTTTCTCACGCCGTTCCTTGGGTCGCACCGGCTGGGAGGGCTTCACCGATTCAGTCTTCGGGATGGAGGAGGATCGTGAAGCCCTACGACCAGCTGATTGCGTGCACTTACGCCATTGTCGTTCGTCTGGCTTCTCGCTGGCGGAAACCTGGGAAGGGAGGGACCCAAGGGACCCCTTGCGAGCGTGAGAAGCCGAAGAAGTTGGACACTTCTCCGGCTTAGAAGTGGGGATGGACGTCCCCGATGGGTGGGATGGTGTTGCTCCTGAGGTAGGTGGCCCTGGAGCAACTCAGTGGGTAGAGGCCCCCCACTGGCGAGGGGGCATGAGGAGTTTTACTACTCGTCGATCCGGCCACAATTGGAGAAACAGACGGGGCTAGCACAGGTGTTGTAGCAGCAGCGTAGGAAGATGTCATTCTCACAGGATGGAGTCGGTCGTATTTCCTCTTGGCCTCAGTATAGGTTAGTCGGTCCAGGGTCTTGTATTCCATGATTTTACGCTCTTTCTGGAAAATTTGGCAGTCTCGCGAGCAAGGTGAATGGTGCTCCCCACAGTTGACACAGATGGGAGGCGGGGCACATGGAGTATTGGGATGTGATGGGCGTCCGCAATCTCGACATGTGAGGCTGGAAGTGCAGCGAGAAGACATATGGCCGAACTTCCAGCACTTAAAGGACCGCATCAGGGGAGGGGTATAGGGCTTAACGTCACATCGGTAGACCATCACCTTGACTTTTTCCAGTAATGTATCCCCTTCGAAGGCCAAGATGAAGGCACCGGTAGCAATCTGATTTTCCTTCGGACCCCGATGAACGCGCCGGACGCAATGTATACCTCGGCGCCCTAAATTGGCGCGCAGCTCTTCATCAGACTGCAAAAGAAGATCCCTATGGTAAATAACTCCCTGGACCATATTTAAACTCTTATGGGGTGTGATCGTAACGGCAACATCCCCCAGCTTGTCACAAGCGAGTAACCGTCGTGAGTGGGTAGAGGATGCCGTTTGTATCATGACTGACCCAGAGCGAATTTTTGACAAGCCCTCCACCTCCCCAAACTTGTCCTCTAAACGCTTGACGAAGAACTGAGGCTTTGTGGAGAGAAAAGACTCCCCATCAACCCTCGTACAAACTAAGAAGCGGGGCGAATAACTGCTACTGCCATCCTGAGACTTACGTTCCTCCCACGGTGTGGCCAGGGAGGGGAACGTTTTCGGATCGTACTTCTGAGCATTAAACTGAGCCCGAGAACGCTTAGAGACTGCTGGCGGCTGGCCACCAGCGAGAGACGTTGTACCACGCTTCATTGCGGGTCATCCGCCCTGATGCCACCTACTCCGACCAAGGGCCCTCCCCACGGGCGCCACCCAGCCACGGCAAGAGCCACCTGGCAGGATGGCCGTTGCCGGGAGACCCGATACCCCAGGAGGATAGTCATCTACTCCTTGGCATACGTGGGGAGTTAACGGCGCAGGCATCAGTAGAGCGATCCCTGTGTTGTCAGGGGGCTACAACCAACAGGGTACATGGCGACCCCACCACAACGGACTGGCTACCGTGCTGGATGTTAGGTAACATGTGGTCCATGGTCGCCGTCGGTGCAGAAAGAGGCACTGCACAGTGCAAGGTGTTATCTGCACGCAGAAAAAGAGTCATGCCCAAGAGATGGAGAGCGGACAGGACTGCAGTTCAACGGTGTATAAGCTGACGAAAGGTCTGATCGCAAGATGGACACAATGCACCAAGTAAGGCGCCCTTCCCCAATCGGCTCGCTCTTCGGAAAATTTTGAGAGATGGAGGTCAAACCCAACAGGGGACCATCATATAAGGCCGAAAAGTTTGAGACTCCTTTTAGTCGCCTCTTACGACAGGCAGGAATACCGCGGGCCTATTCTAACCCCCGAACCCGCAGGGGGCAGGTAAATTTGTCATGGACATATAATGACGTTTGAACACTATTAAGGAAAATACATTGTTTGTTCTCTATCATAATATTTCTTTTGCTAACTATGCCTATCAGTAGTTAGTGCCTTCAGTAGTTTGAATCTTTTATTTAGCTGGCAGTAGTGGCGCTCGCTGTATTGCAGTAGTTCGAGTAACGAAGATTTTTGTGAGGTAAGTGATTTGTTAAAGATATAGGTTAATGTTAGTCAGGGGCACTCTTTTGTAGAGATTTTTGAAGGTCAGATTGCGTTGCGCTAAAAAATATTGTGTCAGTTTAAGCACAGTCATGTACAATTGTTCAAAGGGGACGTTTCAGATGTACGACCAACGTATCCGTTAGGACAGTGCGGCGAAATTTGGTTTCAATGGGCTATGGCAGCAGACGACCGACGCGAGAGCCTTTGCTAACAGCACAACATCGCCTTCAGCGCCTCTACTGGTCTCGTGACCATATCGGTCTGACCTTAGACCACTGGAAAAAGGTGGTCCCGTCAGATGAATCCCGATTTCAGGTGGTAAGCTGATGGTAGGTTTCATGTGTGAGCAGACCCCACTAAACCATGGACCCAAGTTGTCAACAAGGCACTGTGCATGCTAGTGTTCGAATAGACTGGGTCTTCTGGTCCAATTCAGCCGGTAATTGACTGGAAATGGTTATTTTCGGCTACTTGGAGACCGTTTGCAGCTATTCGTGGACTCCATGTGCCCAAACAATGAAGGAACTCTTATGGATGACAAAACGCCATTCAGCGGGCCACAATTATTCACGATAGGTTTGAAGAACGTTCACGTTAATTCGAGAAAATTATTTACCCTGGCATAGAACATTTATATGACTTAATCGAGAGGTAAGTTTGTGCACAGAATTCTGCACCGGAAACACTTTCGCAATTATAGGCGACTACAGAGCCAGAGTGGATGACTATTTCTGTAGGGAAATTACAACGACTTGTTGAGTCCATGTGAAGTCGAGTTGCTGCACTACGCAGAAGGAGGTCCGACACGATACTAGGAGGTATCCTAATATCTTCAGTGAACTTCTGTTTTAGACAGTTTCTAAATTCGCTGACCAAGTCACTAAATATGAAAACCCTGCTAAATCATGGGGACCTTTCACCTGTGTTGATTTCTTAATAACGAAAGACATCGATGTGTAGATATTTGCGTTTGTAAATCTGTGGAAATCTATGTTAGTGAAAGCGATGAAGCCTTATAGCTAGACTGCACTACAATTATGCAGGCTGAATTATATCTAACAATGTAGAAGGAAGGCTAGTTGCCGGCCGCGGTGGTCTCGCGGTTCTAGGCGCGCAGTCCGGAACCGTGGGACTGCTACGGTCGCAGGTTCGAATCCTGCCTCAGGCATGGACGCGTGTGATGTCCTTAGGTTAGTTAGGTTTAAGTAGTTCTAAGTTCTAGGGGACCAATGACCACAGCAGTTGAGTCCCATAGCGCTCAGAGCCATTTGAACCATTTTTTTGAAGGCTAGTTAATTTTTCGAATTAACGAGCTAAATAACTACACAGACAGATGTTAATAGAATGCAACAAATAACCAAAAAAATCGTAGCCCTTTGTAAGTCGAATGATAAATCGAAAACGAAGAACAATTGGACGTATTAGAAGAAGACGGAATTAAGCGGAAGTGTTCCCAGAAGGATCTGTTAGTGTTTACTGGAGCAGTGGAAGGAAAAATTATAGACGAGGAAAATGAAAGTATGTTACATACATATTGAGCAAATTTAGCTGCACCTGACAGACGGTAATTAAGGGACTATTTTAGAAGGAAAAAACAGAAAATAATCTAAAATGCTGTTTTTAGGGTTCCATGCTTCAATTACTAAAAACGAAACTGTGATCGGATCACGCTGTTGTCCGTCCGTCTTTCTGTTCGACCGTTAAAAACCATTTCTCTCAGGAACGAGTAGACGTATCAAGTTCAAACTTATGTCGTGTACTAGGGCCTACTGCTCCTTGGTGTTGTAAGAAAACAGAGCCTCCTAAGTCACTGCCGTCAAACGGTATGGTCATTTACGTTACATATTTTGATACTCGCAAACTCACTCATCAAAACTTATAGCGTACTTCCCGTTGGCCAAGAAACATGAAAATTGTCAAGAAGCATGGTTTCACAGTCCAAGTAAAGGAAAGGAATTTGAAGATCGTTAATTTATAATCGTACCACACAAAAAATTCTTTTGTCATTTGTCGTCCGACTGTTTGTCTGTCCGTCCGTCGATTAAAATCAATTTTCCTCAGGAATGGGTAAGCGTATCAAGTTGAAATTTATATCATGTACTGAGATCTACGGTCCCTTGGTGGTAGGAGAAATGAAGCTTCTATATCAATGCAGTCAAAAGATTCGGCCATCAATGCCACTTAGTTTGATACTAGCAAACTCACTCGTCAAAACCTGCAGGGTACTTTCCTTTGGCCTAGAATCATGAAATTTGGCAAGAAGCAATGCTTCACAGTTCAAGTAAAGGAAAACAGAGCATTGTTAATCTACAACTATATTACATTTAAAACTACACTACTGGATATTAAAACTGCTACACCAGTAAGATGACTTACTACAGACGTGAAATTTAACCAACAGGAAGAAGATGCTGTGATATGCAAATGATTAGCTTTTCAGAGCATTCACACAAGGTTGGAGCCGGTGGCGACACATACAACGTGCTGACATGAGGAAAGTATCCAACCGATTTCTCATACACAAACAGCAGTTGACCGGCGTTGCCTGGTGAAACGTTGTTGTGATGCCTCGTGTCAGGAGGAGAAATGCGTAACATCACGTTTCCGACTTTGACAAAGATCGGATTGTAGCCTATTGCGATTGCGGTTTATCGTATCGCGACGTTGCTGCTCGCGTTGGTCGAGATCCAATGACTGTTAGCAGAATATCGAATCGGTGGGTTCAGGAGAGTAATACAGAATGCCGTGCTGGATCCCAACGGCCTCGTATCACTAGCAGTCGAGATGACAGGCATCTTATCCGCATAGCTGTAACGGATAGTACTGCCGCGTCTCGAACCCTGAGTCAACACATGGGGACGTTTGCAAGACAACGACCATCTGCACGAACAGTTGCAGTTGCAGCAGCATACACTATCAGCTGGGAGACCGTGGCTGCGGTTACCCTTGACGCTGCATCACAGACAGGAGCGCCTGCGATGGTGTACTCAACGACGAACTTGATCCACGAATGGCAAAACGTTATTTTTTCGGATGAATCCAGGTTCTGTTTACAGCATTATAATGGTCGCCTCCGTGTTTGGCGACATCGCGGTGAACGCACATTGGAAGCGTGTATTCGTCATCGCCATACTGGCGTATCACCCGGCGTGATGGTATGGGGTGCCACTGGTTACACGTCTCGGTCACCTCTTGTTCGCATTGACGGCACTTTGAACAGTGGACGTTACATTTCAGATGTGTTACTATCCGTGGCTCTACCCTTCATTCGATCCCTGCGAAACCCTACATTCGAGCAGGATAATGCACGACTGCATGTTGCAGGTCCTGTACGGGCCTTTCTGGATACAGAAATAGCCTATGTTGCATGATCTGTACAGGCCTTTCTGGATACAGAAAATGTTCGACTGCTGCCCCGGCCAGCACATTCTCCAGATGTCTCACCAACTGAAAACCTCTGGTCAATGGTGGCCGAGCAACTGGCTCATCATAATACTCCAGTCACTACTCTTGATGAACTGTGGTATCGTGTTGAAGCTGCATGGGCAGCTCTACCTTTACACGCCATCGAAGCTCTGTTTGGGTCAATGCCCAGGCGTATCAAGGCCGTTATTGCGGCCAGAGGTGATTGTTCTGGGTACAGATTTCTCAGGATCTATGCACCCAAGTTGCGTGAAAATGTAATCACATGTCAGTTTTGGTACAATATATATTTGTCCAATTAATAGCTGTTTATCATCTGCATTTCTTCTTGGTGTAGCAATTTTAATGCTCAGTATTGTATTTCTTTTGTTATTTGAAACGTCCTCGAAAGTATTGGAATTCCTGCACTGACATCCGTCCAGTTCCAGTGTCGATAACAGGCAAAAAAGTCAAGATTCAAGATTCCTGGGCTGGATGATAGGCCGTACTCGCATCTGGCCTATTTTTTTTTTTTTTTTTTTTTTTTTTTTTAAGGTGACAGGAGATTTCCCTTAGTAGAATATTTATCAACTAATGATATTCACAGAACAAGCACAGAGCAACACTGAATACTACGAAACGTTTCTCACAAGTATCATAAACTATTTTTATCGTGTCGACCTCAGATTCAAGACAGGATGAGTAACAATACAAGCCTACATGCAATTCACGACATCGCGCGAAGAAAAATTCGGCCGGTACTGTTGTCAGTATACCGCTCACGTCGAAAGTGGAACAGCCAGTGTAGCGAAGAGGACACCGTGACGCAAGACTAGAGAAGCTGTAGAAAGTGCCAATGGGGAAGACCTGCTGAGGTGGTGTGCAGGGCGGCCAGGGCACAGTGCGAGGTCCAGGGTCGCTTTGCGAGGCGCGCCGGCGCCGACGCCGTCACGAGCGAGAACCCGGGAACGCCCACTGCCTGTGTCTGGTGCTGGCTGCGGCATGAAGGGGGCCGCCGTTACGTAAATCCCACACACAGACGATGTCGTTCGCAGAATGAAAGCTGCGTCTCTAGCCAGCGCAAGAGAGGCTGCTATTTCTGGACGTCGCAGGAACTCGACATGCGGCAAATACAGGGTGTCCTGATACATAAATTGATAACTCAGGCTAGAAGTAAGATACAAATATGAAACTGATGTCTGATTGTTCACAAACTATCAAAGTTTTTTCACATACCAGTAAGCTCCCACATGAGCACATCTATTCAATTTCCGTCCACACATTAGCCAACATCACTGGAGGGATCGATTCAAACGACTGTGGTTATCCGTTGCGGCATGGTTTCAAGACCTGGTACACGTGTTCCGTAGACCTCGTCCATGACATAACCCTATAAAAAGAAGTCTAATGGGGTTATATCAGGAGAGCGTGGCCCATCACGACCAATCCATCGCCCAGCAAAGGTCATATCGAGATAGGCACGGACGTCCAAACCCCAATGAGGCGGTGCACCGTCTTGCTGAAACAAGACATCGGGGTGATACTGAAGCAGCTGAGGTTGGTTCAAATGGCTCTGAGCACTATGCGACTTAACTTCTGAGGTCATCAGTCGCCTAGAACTTAGAACTTCTTACACCTAACTAACCTAAGGACATCAGAAACATCCATGCCCGAGGCAGGATTCGAACCTGTGACCGTAGCGGTTGCTCGGCTCCAGACTGCAACGCCTAGAATTGCAAGGACACTCCGGCCGGCAGCATCTGAGCAACAGCATACAGTTGCAACATGTCCAGATATACTGCAGATGTGATGGTAGCCTCAGGGAAGAAGAATTGCTCGATAATTCGATCGTGCAATAGCGCGCACCAAACATTCACCTTTGGACTGCCTCTTGTGCACTCTATGACCTCTCCAGGGGGTTGTGAACCCCAAATGCGCACATTATGGCGATTCACTACTCCACTGACAAAAAAGGTCGCTTCGTCTGAAAAGGCAATTCGTCTGAGATAACCATCATCGTCCTCAATACGTGATAGCATTTCGACCGCAAAGTCATATCGACATGTACTGTCATTGGGCAACAAGGCCTGAACGATTTGCACTTTGCATGCAAGAAACAATAAACATTTGTGTAAAATGTCATGGAGAGAGCTTTTTGGCATCTGTAATTCATGTGAGGCCCTGCTCACCGATTTCTTCGGACTTCGCAGAAAAAACTGCCTTACAGCTTCCACCCTGTCTGCTGAGGTTCTTGGTCGACCAGACCTCGGAAGATCAGCAACCGATCCTGTGTTCTTGAACTTCCCATACCAGGCTTTAATGCTCTTGACATCAGGTGGATTACTTACAAATGTTGTCTGGAAGTGTCTCTGCACTGTGGTTGGTGATCGTGTCTCATGGTACCACAGGATACACTGTGCCTTCTCCTGATTGGTTAACATGGCTTCTTGGGCACTGCACCTCATCCACTGCTTACGTACTGCGAACCTAAAACAGAAAACAAACTTTGATAGTTGTAAACAATTCGACACAAGTTTCATATTTGTATCTTACTTCTAGATTTTTTTTCTTTATTGTTATTTTTATCACCTTATACAAAGGCGGGCTGTCAGCAGCAGAGTACTCCACTCTTCAGCCTTGAGTTGGACAACAAGTATTACGTATAGGAGGCACAGAGATAACAATCAAAACGGCGGGCAAAAAAAAGTAGACACTAAAAAACAAAAAACATGGAGCTGTTCATGCTGGACGAGAAATATCACTAACACTAGTTGACACTGCGCACATAACATGGATGACGGCGACGGCACACGTGAACAGTGGCGGCGTGACGGCGAAAGAACACAAGACATATACGAAGGCACAAAACGAGACACTGATGGCGATGATCTCCGGCGCGAATGTTCACTGAGCGTGTTTGAGTCCAGGGACCTGCCAAGAGACGAGGAGGAGGAATGGGAATGGGAGAGGGAGAGGGGGGCAGATGCCATGGGCAGGGGAGATAGGGGGAGGGGTGCATGTGGGGAGCCCAGGGGAAGAGGGGAAAAGGAAGGGGAAGGGTGGGAGGGTGCCAAAAGGAAAGGACACAGGAAGTAGGGGCAGGGGGGATCAAAGTTGATAGGAGGGGTAGATGGAGGGGAGCAGGACATCATCAGGGAGGGGGAGCTGGCGGAAGCCACCTTGGAGAGGGTAAGGAGGGTGGAGAGATGGAGACTGTGTGAGATGTGGGAATACAGGGGCAACAGCGGGCGGCAGCGGGCGGGGGTGGGAGAGGATGGGCGAGACAAGTGGGTGAGGAGGGTTGAGTTTATGGGAGGTGTACAGGATCTGTAACCTTTCAAGGAAAAGGAGGAGGTGGGGGAAAGGAATGAGATCGTACAGGATCCACATGGGGGAGGGGAGACAGATGCGATAGGCGAGGCGGAGACATGGCGTTCAAGGATTTGAAGGGATTTATAAAAGGTAAGGGTGACAGAGATCCAGGCCGCATGGGAGTAGCAAAGGATATTGCGGATGAGGGATTTATAGGTGTGGAGGATGGTGGAAGGGCCCAGACCCCACGTACGGCCCGAAAGGAGCTTGAGGAGACCGAGTCGGGAGTGTGCCTTGGCTTGGATTGTCCGAAGATGGGGGGTCCAGGAGAGGCGACGGTCGAGGGTGACGCCAAGGAACTTGAGGGTGGGAGTGTGGGCGATAGGACGGCCATAGACGGTGAGATAGAAATCAAAGAGGCGAAAGGAAGGGGTGGTTTTGCCTACAATGATCGCCTGGGTTTTGGAGGGATTTTACTTCTCGCCTGAGTTATCAATTTATGTAATCAGGGAAAGTCTTTTCGGACACCCAGTAAAAAATTGATTCTCAAACGGACACACACTTTCGACATACACTCATGTACTAGATTGGTGCATAAGTTCGTAGCGTTTTTGTTTTTCATGTTGATATTCCGGCTGCTATGGGCTTATTTATCGACTGTCAGTTTTTATTTGTAGTTCACTACACAGTCTAACATAACAGTCGCGACACTTCGTCTCGATTTTGTTGCCTTCAGCGCCAGCAGCGCCCCAAGCGGCTGGTAGGTTGAACTGTGAGTTCGGCGCGATCGTGAAAGTGATTGTTTATTTTGATTTATACAGTGGTTTTTACCATCGGAAGCGTTTGTAGCGCAATAAATTGCAGCAGCAATAGGAAGAAGACACCACAGCTGTCTTTTTTTTAGGTTTCCTAAGGATCCTGAGAGGTATATAACAACGTGTTACTAATCTGTATCGTCAGGATTCACTTGCAAACTGTATGTGTATAAATGATGAATGTTTCCTTTTAGGAGCAAAAAATTGCTAGTTAATAGCATACGAGAAGACCTTATGAAGAAAGACCTGTTTTACCTGTATGATAATATTAGGTTTTGTTAGCTACATTTCGAACAAAACCAGTTCATGAACGCAGACAATAACAAATTCGTGTGGAATGCAGTACCCATACTGATTGACATTCCAAATAATCCACCTCAACTGACGATGAAGACGAAACTGTCACAAAGATTCGACAGTCAATCTAAAGCTGTAAAACAGTCCTATGACACAGAAGCAGCCAGTTCAACTCTCAATGTATTAATGCCAGATTTGTCAGAATCATCAACACAGACCTGGTTTGACGATGAAATGGATAGATTAAGTGCAGCTGTTCGTGTCTTAGAAAAGCGTGTGAAGTGTCAGAATGTGCAGATCGCTAGACTTCGAGCGAACCTGTTATGAGACAAAGAAAGTGCCTACAGACTGATTGTTTGAAAATTATTCAAATATTTGGTTTTTCGTAAAATGTAATGTAATCAGCTCATTACAATGTTTTCAGCATACTTCTCCCACTATTTGCAGTTGCTTGTCCCACTTAGAATAATATAAAGATAAAGGTCGTACTTGTGGCTACAGGCGACAATGACAAACACAGTAGGCCTACAGAACGATAAACGAGCTGTCCATCGCTTTTGCATGTAGAGGTACATGTCTGTGCTTCATACATGTGGATCCGTGTGTTTATATTCTTTTGATATCACCGTGGTAAGGTGCAATTCTGTCCAATGTCACAAGTGTTTCTTAACGAATGTGTTGTAGCTTGCCACTCTATTCATGGTTTTTGTCCATACTTGCGCTTATTTTAGAAACATTTTTAGAAACATATATGACTTCTGGTACTACACAAAACTCTTCGAGGCAAGAAACTAACTCGAATAATTCGGAAAATAGGCAGGAAATGGATGCAAACAAACATTATGCTTACGACGCGTCTGACGTTCACCTTACCTGCCACTTGGAGCGCTAGTGTCGCTGCATCTGTCAAACGGCAACAACTTTTACATCTGTGAGTGTCGCGACTGTTATGTTAGACTGTGGTTCACTATTGCTATCTGAGTTCGCACATTGACATTTTATTATTTGGAGACAGTGAGTAGAGCAATGGGCGCTAGGAACTGGAGTGCCAAGTAGAGAAATCGAAACATTTTTGATATATCCTTCTGTATGAGTTCAATAGAGGGGTGACAGCTGCAGACGCAGCCAGAGACATCTGCCTCATGTGTAGGGATAACGCCACTGGTTAGAGCAAGGCAAGAAAATGCTCGTTTTAAGGAGAACTCTCTTGTCATTAGTGATTTTCTACGTTCAGGAAAGCCTTCGGGGTTTAGGTGAGATCGTATAAACTCCAGAATGAGATTTTCACTCTGCAGCGGAGTGTGCGCTGCTATGAAAATTCCTAGCAGATTAAAACTGTGTGCCAGATCGAGGCTCGAACTAGCCGGCCGCGGCGGCCGTGCGATGCTGGGCACTTCAGTCCGGAACCGCGTGACTGCTACGGTCGCAGGTTCGAATCCTGCCTCGGGCATGAATGTGTGTAGTGTCCTTAGGTTAGTTAGTTTTAAGTAGTTCTAAGTTCTAGGGGACTGATGACCTGAGATGTTCAGTCCCATAGTGCTCAGAGCCATTTGAACCATTTTTTTCAGACTCGAACTCGGGACCTTTGCCTTTCGCGGGCAAGTGCTCTATCATCTGAGCTACCAAAGCGAAAGGCAAAGGTCCCGAGTTCGAGTCTCGGTCCGACACACAGGTTTAATCTGCCAGGAAGTTTCAAATCAGTGTACACTCCGCTGCAGAGTGAAAATCTCATTCTGGAAACATCCCCCAGGCTGTGGATAAGCCACGTCTCCGCATTATCCTTTCTTTCAGGAGTGCTAGTTCTGCAAGGTTCGCAGGAGAGCTTCTGTTAAGTTTGGAAGGTAGGAGACGAGGTACTGGCAGAAGTAAAGCTGCGAGGACGGGGCGTGAGTCGTGCTGGGGGAGCTCAGTCAGTAGAGCACTTGCCCGCGACAGGCAAAGGTCCCGAGTTCGAGTCGCGGTCCGGTGCACAGTTTTACCCTGCCAGGATGTTTCATCCTTTAAACTCATTAACCCACAATGATAAACGTCAGTGTACTCGAGAACTGGCAAATGAGATGAACTGTTATCATTCTCCCGCTGTGCGATATTTGTTGCAATGGGATACTTCAAAAATCGTGTTTTTGGGTACCGCAAGCTCTAAGCAAAAATCGCAAAAACCAAGAGGATAGCCATATGTGTATCTTTGCTTGCTCGTCATCAACATCGACCATTACTATCCTACATCATTAGTGGTGACGGAAAATGGTGCCTTTATGCTATTTTAAGGAAAAGAAAGGAATGGTTGAGGCCAAACGAAGCAGTACATTCCCATTCGAAGTCCAGCGCGCATCCACAAAAGTAGATGTCATGCATCTGGTGGAGCAGCATGGTGTGCTGTGCTACGAACTGTTTCTTCAAGGTGTAACCATCACTGTTGACATTTGTTGTCATCAACGGAGACGTCTTTCAGACGCAGTCCAAGAAAAGTCACCAGGAAGACTGCGCGAAGTGACGCTCCTTCGCGATAAAACCCGCCCGCATTCCGATAGACTGTCAAAGAACGTTGACATTGGGAAGTCATTCCGAAACCACACTATTCACTTGATCTTGCACCCTCAGATTTTCACCTTTCCCGCACTCTACGAATGACCTTCATGGGACATTCTTTCCGGATGAAACAGCTCTCCGAACGTGGCTCAACGAGTTCTTCGCCTCAAAACCACGTGATTTCTGCAGTCGCAGAATCTAAATCGCAGACTGTTGTAAATAGTGAAGAAGAATATATTATCGATGACTGAAGTCTGCCGGCCAGAGTGGCCGAGCGGTTATAGGCACTACTGTCTAGAACTGCGTGACCGATACGGTCGCAGGTTCGAATCCTACCTCGGGCATGGATGTGTGTGATGTCCTTAGGTTAGTTAGGTTTAAGTAGTTCTAAGTTCTAGGGGACTGATGACCTCAGAAGTTAAGTCCCACGGTGCTCAGAGTCATTTGAACCATTTGACTGAAGCCTCTGTTATCTTTATATGTTGTGTTTATTAAACTTACGGAAAAACGCTTCGAACTTACGCATAAACCCAATAACTATGCCAGAATGTACGACGTCCAGCCATTCTACGCAACTGACAGAAATCTCAACACGTTATCAACACTGATATTCTTTACGCTTATGCAAACACAGACACACACGCTCATGTAGTAAATCTTTTCACTGACGTAGTTTAGTCTCAGACTAAATTAAAACAACAAAGCCAAGAAGTGTAGAGTTTACTACATCATTCAGACTTAGGTCAAAAGAACACTACCAAATTTCAGGGAGGTTATGCGATGAAATCTGCCTTGTTACAGAAATAATTTTTTGGAAGTTATTTAGAGAACCAAGGGGAAACCAATTGACGTCTCTGTGGCCGTGGTTTGAATCGTGCAGGTCTAGTGCCTTACCATTCCGCCTCCTTAGTCCCTAAAATGGGAACAGGTGCGACTGATTCCGGCCATCATTTTTAGGAGCTCGTTATTGTTTAATAGCAAATACTCAGAGCGAAATATCACCTAGCAATACGGAATGCCTTGCTGGATCCCAACGGCCTCATATCACCAGCAATCGAGGTGACAGGCATCTTATCCCCATGGCTGTAACGGATCGTGCAGCCACGTCTAGATCCCTGAACCAACAAAAAAAGTTCAAATATGTGTGAAATCTTATGGGACTTAACTGCTAAGGTCATCAGCCCCTAAGCTTACACACTACTTAACATAAATTACCCTAAAGACAAACACACACACACCCATGCCCGATGGAGGACTGGAACCTCCGCCGAGACCAGCCGCACAGTCCATGACTGCAGCGCCTTAGAGCGCTCGGCTAATCCCGCGCCCTGAGTCAACAGATGGGGACGTTTGCAAGACAACAACCGTCTGCACGAACAGTTTGACGACGTTTGCAGCAGAATGGACTATAAGTTCGGAGACCATGGCTGCGGTTACCCATGGCGCTGCATCACAGACAGGAGCGCCTGTGATGGTGTACTCAACGACGAACCTGAGTGCACGACTGGCAAAAGTCATTTTTTCGGATGAATCCAGGTTCTGTTTACAGCATCATGATGGTCGCATCCGTGTTTGGCGACATCGCGGTGAACGCACATTGGAAGCGTGTATTCGTCATCGCCATACTGGCGTATCACCCGGCGTGATGGTACAGGGAACCATTGGTTACACGTGTCGGTCACCTCTTGTTCGCATTGACGGCACTTTGAACAGTGGACGTTACTTTTCAGACGTGTTAGGACCCGTGGCTCTATCCTTCATTCGACCCATGCGAAACTCTACATTTCAGCAGGATAATGCACGACCGCATGTTGCAGGACCTGTACGGGCCTTTCTGGATACGGAAAATGTTCGACTGTTGCCCTGGCCAGCACGTTCTCCAGATCTCTCACCAATTGAAAACGTCTGGTGAATGGTGGCCGAGCAACTGGCTCGTCGCAATACGCCAGTGACTACTCTTGATGAACGGTGGTATCGTGTTGAAGCTGCATGGCCAGCTGTACCTGTACACGCCATCCAAGCTCTGTTTGTCTCAATGCCCAGGTGTATCAAGGCCGTTATTACGGCCAGGCGTGGTTGTTCTGGGTACTGATTTCTCAGAATCTATGCACCCAAGTTGCGTGAAAATGTAATCACATGTCAGTTCTAGTACAATATATATTTGTCCAATTAATAGCTGCTGATCATCTGCATTTCTTCTTGGTGTAACAGTTTTAACTTTTACTTTTATAACCTTGAAAGCATTAGAAGTATTATGCAGTACGAGTATCTACTTTTGAGTAAGCGATGATATGTTTTCTCAAAGTTCACCCATTCGAAAGGAGAGTCATCTTATGGTATCATAGAATATTATACTATTTTAAGTTCATTCCTAATTATTTAAGCAATATTAAACGAATCATACAAAAACAAATTTCTACAAAGGATTAACTGGCACACAAGCAGACAAGTAAGTGCTCCCGATTTGCACCATACAGGGTGATACGAAGCAGCCTGAAAGGCTTTTAAGGGTATTGCAGGAGAAGATTGTCCTGAGAAATATCTGTCAAGAAAAAAATTCGATACCTTGCATCGTTTCCGAGTTAATTAACGCTGAAATTAGCCAGTTAAGCCGTTGCGAGCGTCAGTTCAAATGGGCCGCCAGAGACTGTGTCGCAAAACGTGTTCGTCATTTCGTTTCCTAAAACTGAACAAAACATCGATACAAAAATTTGTCACGGGACAGTATTAAGAAACGAACCCGAGCTGAGCAGTCTCATGCATCATCATCTACGCTATGGTAACAACTGGCACTAATTGTGCCTGGCGGGCCGCTTGAATTTGCGTACGCAACGGCCTGACTGTCTAACTTCAACGCTAATTAACTCGGAATGGTACAACGTATCGAAAATTTTCTTATCAATTACTTGTCAGCACAGCCTACCCTTCAACACCCCTGCAAGCTTTTTAGGCTGTTTATGACCACACTGCAACGGGTTGACCAAGGGAAATAGTGCAGTTTTCAATTGTCCACCCACATACACTATGTTATCAAAAGTATCCGGCCACATGGCTGAAAATGACTTACAAGTTCGTGGCGCCCTCCATCGGTAATGCTGCAATTCAATATGGTGTTGACTCACCCTTAACCTTGATGGCATTTTTGACTCTCGCAGGCATACGTTCAATCAGACGCTGGAAGGTTTCTTGGGGAATGGCAGCTCATTCTTCATGGAGTGCTGCACTGAGGAGAGGTATTTATGTCAGTCGGTGAGGCCTGTCACGAAGTCGGCGTTCCAAAACATTCCACAAGTGTTCTATGGTTTCAGGTCAGAATTCTGTGCAGGCGAATCCATTAACAGGGATGTTTTCATCGTGTAACCACTCTGTCCCAGGCCGTGCATTATGAACAGGTGCTCGATCGTGTGGAAAGCTGCAAACGCCATCCACGTATTCTTCTTCTTCAACAGTGGGAAGCAAGAAGGTGCTTAAAACATCAATGTAGGTCTGTGTTGTGATAGTGGCACACAAAGCAACAAGGGATGCAAGCCCCCTCCATGAAAAACACGACCACACCATAACACCATTGCTGCCGAATTTTACTGTTGGCACGACACACGCTGGCAGATGATACCCACACCTCGCCATCACATCGCCACATTGTGTACTGTATTTCGTCACTGCACTCAACGTTTTTACACTGTTCAAACGTCCAATGTTTACACTCCTTACACCGAGGAAGGTGTGGCTTATGAGCAGCCGCTCGACCATGGAATCCAAATTTTCTCACCTTCCGCCTAACCGTCATAGAGCTTGCAGTGGATCCTGATGCAGTCTGCAATCCCTGTGTGATGGTCTGGATATACGTCTGCCTATTACACATTATGACCCTCTTCAAATGTCGGCGGTCTCTGTCACTCAACTCGCGTTATAGGGGAGAGAGTGTGGCAGATATGATACACGAGTTGGGATGGAAGTCATTACAGCATAGACGTTTTTCGTCGCTGCGAGACCTTTTTACGAAATTTCAGTCACCAACTTTCTCTTCCGAATGCGAAAATATTTTGTTGAGCCCAACCTACATAGGTAGGAATGATCATCAAAATAAAATAAGAGAAATCAGAGCTCGAACAGAAAGGTTTAGGTGTTCGTTTTTCCCGCTCGCTGTTCGGGAGTGGAATAGTAGAGAGATAGTATGATTGTGGTTCGATGAACCCTCTGCCAAGCACTTAAATGTGAATTGCAGAGTAGTCATGTAGATGTAGATGTAGATGTAGGTCGGCCTGAACGCTTACGTGCTGTACGTGTCACGTTTCCACTTCACCATCACATAGGAAACAGTGGGCCTAGGGATGTTTACGAGCCTAGAAATCTCGTGTACAGACGTATGACACAAGTGACACCCAATCAGCTGACCACGTTCGAAGTCCGTGAGTTCCGCGTAGCTCCCCATTCTGCGACTACTGAGGTCACTGATATGGAGTACCTGGCAGTAGGTGGCAGCACAATGCACCTAATACGAATAAAGTATGTTTTTGGTGGTGTCCGGATACTTTTGATCACATACTGTAGTATGCCAATTAGTGTAGTATTGTACTTCGCGAGTGCACGTCCGTATTGAGGCAGTGGAGAAGTTCTGTCGTATGTAGAGCGTTTGCCACTATCCGACGTACAAAGTACCTCGGACAGGATCGCTATTTTCGTGTTCGAGACAAAAAGACAATATTGAGGTGAATAAAAAAAAACGGCATGAGGAGAGTACTACCATAATCAATATGAAGCATAATGGTCCTGAAATGACGATTCGAACGCCGGAAAATAAACGACGAATTCGTGAAGTTCTGCAACGAAGCTCGTAACGATCTCTCTAGCCGTTCTAGATCGTTACAAATCCCTCACAGGTATTTTCATAATATTGTGGAACGGGATTTAAAGTTCTTCTTTATAAGCCGCAACTGGCCCAGCAGTTATGGCTGGGGAATAAACCGAGTAAGTGCAATTTTTGCACAACATCACTGGACAAAATTCATAGAATAAAGCATTTCAGAAAAATCTTGTTCTGTCTGAAGAGGCAAAGTTTCATCTGAATAGGCTTCTTAACAAAGAAAACGCCTGACTTTGTCGGAGAGAAAGCGTCGCCGGCAAGGTCACCTGATCTTTCAGCCCTCGATTTTTTCTGTTATATCATCTAATGAGCAAAGGCTTCTTTATAGTAAGTGCACAAGACTAATTAGTAGAATACCGCAATCCGTAAACAGGCAGAGGGAATTTTTTCTCAACTGATTAAGAATGGAATGAGGAGCTTCCGAAATACTTCGAAAATGATTTCGGAAACGATGAAAGCCGTTTGTGTGATACATTATTTAAGAAATGACCTCGTGTTTGGCTTTTTAGCAATTGTAATGTTTGTGGAGCACATATCTGTATGTTACACTGAGTTACCAGTGTGATACATTCTTTAAGAAATGACCTCATGTTTGGCTTTTTAGCAAAGGTAATGTTTGTAGAACACTTATTTGTAGGTTACACTGAGTTACCAAAAGTCATGGCATAGCAACATGCACTTATACAGACAGCGGTAGTATCGCATACACAAGGTATGAAAGGACAGTGCATTGTGAGAGCTGTCATTTGTCTCAGATGATTCATGTGATAAGCTTTGCGAGCTGATTATGGCTACACGACAGGAATTAACAGTCTTTGAACGCGAGCTAGACGTATGGGACATTCCATTTCGGATATCGTTAGAGAATTCAATAATTCGCTATCCGCAGTGTCAAGAATGTGCTGAAAATACCAAATAGCAAAATTATCTTTCACCACGGAAAACTCGGTGGCCGATGGCCTTCACTTGAAGACCGAGAACAGCGGCATTAGCTTATAGATGTCAGTGCTAACATCGAAAGCAACACTGCGTGAAATAACCGCGGAAATCATGTGGGACGTACGAGGAACGTATGCGTCAGGTCAGTGCTCTGAAATGTGGTTAATGGAGTATGGCGGCAGACGACCGACGCGAGTGCGTTTGCTAACAGCACGACTCGTCACCGTATCGGTTGGACCCTAGACGGCTGGTAAACAGTAGCCTGGTCAGATAAGTCCCGGTTTCAGTTGGTAACAGCTGATGGTAGGTTTCGAATGTGGCGCAGACCCCACGAGGTCACGGACCTAAGTTATCGACAAGGAACTGTGCAAGCTGGTGGTGGCTTCATAATGGTGTGGACTGTGATTACGTAGAATGGACGGTGTCCTCTGGTCCAGCTGAGCTGATCATTGACTGGAAATCATTATGTTTGGCCACTTGGCGACCATTTTCAGCCATTCATGCACTTCTTGTTCCCAAAGAACGATGGAATTTTTATGGACGACAATGCGCCATGTGTCCCGGCCACAATTGTTCGCGAATGGTTTGAAAAACATTTTTGACAGTTCGAACGAATGGTTTGGCCTCACAGACCACCCTACATGAATGCCATCCAACATGTGTGGGACGTAATCCAGATGTCCGTTGCCGGCCGTAGTGGCCGTGCGGTTCTAGGCGCTGCAGTCTGGAACTGCGAGACCGCTACGGTCGCAGGTTCGAATCCTGCCTCGGACCTGGTTGCGTGTGATGTCCTTAGGTTAGTTAGGTTTAACTAGTTCTAAGTTCTAGGGGACTAATGACCTCAGAAGTTGGGTCCCATAGTGCTCAGAGCCATTTTTTGAGAGGTCCGTTCGTGCGCAAAATGCTGCACCGACAACGCTGAAGCATTTACGGACGGCTGTAGAGGCAGTAGGCTCAATATTTCTGCATCGGACTTCCAACGACTTGTTGAGTCCGCTCCACGGAGAGTTTCTACACTACTTTGGGGAAATGAGGTACGACTCGGTGTTCGGAGGTATTCCATGATATCTGTCACTTCAGTGTAGCCGGCCGGTGTGGCCGAGCGGTTCTAGGCGCTACATGTCTGGAACAGCGCGACCGCTACGCTTGCAGGTTCGAATCCTGCCTCGGGCATGGATGTGTGTGATGTCCTTAGGTTAGTTAGTTTTAAGTAGTTCTAAGTTCTAGGGGACTGATGACCGCAGTAGTTAAGTCCCATTGTGCTCAGAGCCATTTGAATTTCAGTGTATATTGATGCAAATACACGCTAAACCTCGAAATATCCAAATGAAAATGTACTATTTCTCGTGGCTCAACCTGCAGAATACTGAATTATCAACTTGAACTTAAGATCCGTCGTTGAAAACTCACATTCATGAGTTGTTTCAAAAAGACAGGAGTTTATGAAGACTATAAAGCAAGTTTTGATCCAGTTCGGTTCAATATTTATAAAACGAAGAAATATAAAACTCTAATTGGACATGCTGAAAAGTTCTCAACCTCCTGTAAGAAAATTGGTTTTGGTCAACAATGACTTATTTCTACGACGTAGTCCCCTTTGAGATCAATACACTCTTTCGAACATTATTTTACTGAATAGTTTCCACTCATGAGGTGCCTTTCTGGACTGTTGGGAAAATACTATTTCCATTGGTGTGCTTCCGGCGTTCAGTCGAGTTACTGATTCCATTTAATGTACAATATTTTCACAACTGACCCAGTCGTTACACAAATGGTGCAGCTCGGTTGTTATGTGCACTCGTTCTCCGAACTCCAACCAGGCTGTGTAAAGATTCCTCCAGCCAACGATTGCGCGTTATGAGACAGCTGCAGCGCGAGTAGAACGCCTGTGACAATCGGTCGAAATATTGCGCACAAAATGGAATTGATAACCCTGCTTTTCACTCAAAAGCGCGCCATTAATCAACCACACCTAGAAAACCTAAGTGATCCGCACCAACATACTACGGTCGCCATGTCTTCAATGCACTTGTAAGGATAGCTTCGCAAAAGCAGTCTCCCTCCGCAAGAGACCGCAACTTGTATGGTGATTCATGATATCACCATCAATATTCGAAAGAAACATTAATTTACTTATCTCTTCATTAGATCCGAGTATGTTCACTTGAGTGTAGCCATTGCGTATCAATATATAAATTAGATAAGACATGCCAGCTATATCGTTGGAATACAAATAACATTTTTCTATCAATTGTTGTTTTTGACTTTGGCCATGCCTATCCTATATTATGCGGCTAGCCACCTCAGAAAAGCGTAAAATTAAATGTATTACTTCCGTAATACGTAACAAGTGAAAACTCTTATGACATGAAGTTACCATTAATATAAATAATTGGCCATTTTGTTTGTGGTCTCGGGGTCTTTATTTTTTTGAGGATTTAAGTATGCATAGCTAGAAGGCAAACTGGGAACATTGACAGACATGTCCGTTTGCACAGTTTATCACCAGTCAGCGTTTGGTGACTGGCGGTGTCGTAGTTGTGGCTATTCCGTGAAACGCTTTCGACAGACCGGCATCAGTATGCGGCATGTGAAGGTGGCCCCCACAGCAGCCAACAAAGTCACAGGCCAGTAATACAAGCAGTTTCTTTCAGTCGCCTATCATCAGTTTTCTGAATGATTTGATGTGGTCGTCACGAATTCCTCTCTTGTGCTATTCTCTTCATCTGAGAGTATAACCTGCACCCAACACTTTCAGTTAGTTAATGTATGTATTCCAAATCATTGTCTTCCCCTATAGCTTTCATCCCCCCCTCCCCCCACCCCCACCTCCCCCATCTTCTCAGATGCCAAAGAGCTTATTCGTTGATGCCGTAACACATAGACTATCATCTCGTTCCTTCTTCTTGTCAATGTTCTCAACATGGTCCTCTCCTCGCCGATTCTGTAGTAGGCCTCATTTCTTATCAGTCCACCTAGTTTTCAACATACTTCCACAGCGCCACAACTCAAATGCCCAGGTGCTCTTCTTTTCTGGTTTTTCCGCTGTCCACCGTTCACTTTCATGCAACGCTGTGCTCCAAACTTATAATCTGTGACATTTCAAAGACAGATCAGTCGAGCGGGGAGCAGGGTAGCAGCGCGGCCTTGGGCCCCTGGCCACGGTTCCCGCGGCTCCCCCCGTCGGAGGTTCGGTTGGAGCCGGGCATGGGTGTGTGTTGTCCTTAGCGTAAGTTAGTTTAAGTTAGATTAAGTAGTGTAAGCCTAGCGACCAATGACCTCACCATTTTGGTCCACTCGAACTTACCACAAATTTCCGAAAAATAATTTCAAAGACAGACCAACTTTTCATACTAATAGACTCGTTTCGGCCAAGACTGCTGTCTTTGCCTGTGTTACTCTACTTTTTATTTTCTCTTTGCTGTGCGCTTCACGAGTTGTTTCGTTTCCAAGGTGGCAGAATTACTAAACTACGTCTGTCTGGTGTCTTTTTATGTTAAGGTTGATTAGATGATTTTGGGAAAGGGACCAAACAACGAGGTCATTGGTCCCATCGAATTATGAAGGATGGAGAAGGAAGTCACCAGCGCCCTTTCAGAGGAACCACCCCAACATTTACCTGAAGTGACTTACGGAAATCACGGAAAACCCTAATCAAGATGGCTGGACACCGTTTTGAACTTTGTTCCTTCCGAATGTGAATCCTGTGTGCTACCACTGCGTCACTTCGCTCGGTTTCGGTATTAAGTTTACCACTAACCACATACCTGATACTTCTCGTTACTTTCACCTTTCTTTGATTTACTCTCAGTCTGTATTCTGTACTCTTTAGTCTGTTCATTCCATTCAGTAGGTCCTATAATTCTTCTTCACTGTCACTGGAGATCGAAATATCATCTGCAAATCTTATTGTTCATATCCTTTCACTCTGAATTTTAATCCTACTCTGAAACTTTTCTTTCACTTCCATCAAAGTATAGATTGAGCAGTAGGAGCGAAGAATTGTATACCTGCTTTACTCCCTTACATCATTCTTGTTCTTTCATTCTTATCTTGCGGTCTTTGTTCTTGTACATTTTGTATACTATCTATATTTTCCTATAGCACACACCTATTTTATTGAGAATTTCAAACATATTGCACCACTGACTTTGTTGAACGGGTTTTCTACGTCAACAGATCCTATCAACTTGTCGCTATCTTTCTTAAGTCTTCCTTACATTAACAAGTGCAACATCAGCACCATTTCTTGCTGCCTTTATCGTTCCTAAAGCTAAACTGATCATCATCTCAACATCCTCAGTTTTCTTTGCTTTGTTCTGTATATTATTGTCATCAGTAATTTGGATCCATAAGCTGTGAAACAGATCGTGCAATACTTTTCATAGTATCCACCCTTGGTATCTCCTAGTCACAGATTTTACAGTCCTATTTGAATATCATTATGTCTTGGATGACCTATGATCATAAATTATGGATCAAAACAACAAACAAAAATCAATGATATAATAACAAAGAGTTTATTTATTCTTCATGTCGCTCCAACAAAACATCATCATTAAATATAGAAAGACCAACAAAAAATAATATAAAAGTAAAATGTTAAGCTCTTTGGGGTCTTCTCATCCCAAAGATAAATTTAAGGTTTTTGAATGAAAAGTTAAATTCAAAAATTTATTAAGAGACAGTTGATTTCCCATCAAGGCATTCATTCCACCCACTAATTAAGAGACTAATGATTATGCTACCTTTGCATGGTCAAAATACTGCAGCTCTTTAAAAATTCGCCTAGTGAGCAGGTGTAACCTCAAAATACTTTCAAAAAGGACATGTTTTTGATAAATAAGTGAAAATCAGTTTAGCCTAATTCCTGATAATAAGTTAACAAGGTAAAATTTTTATACAAATAAGTATACTAATTCTATCATTATTAGAAAGATTATTAAATTAAATCAAGAATCTTAATATAAAACCTAAAATAATTATTAAATCAAAATATAAAATAATGAACTAATACTTAATGTTAAAGATAGGTAATTTAAAGAATAGTATTATATTTAAAAAAGCAAATTATAGGTTAATAACTTTAAAGCTTATCCCCTTAAAGAATAAATAACGTAATATTTATAGTTAAAAATTAAATTAAAGCTATTAACTTCAAACTTTTTTTTCTTAAGAAACTAGATATGTTATGAAATGATTAACATTTCATTTCTATAAATAATTTAACAATAATTACGACACATTGACTGCAAATTATTTATAAATCAAACTAAATCAAGACAAGTAACATAAATACTAAAATTTTGATAAACCCTGATACAAAAGGTACAGTAAATAAAATCTACATTAAAAAAATTAAAATAATATTTCATAGAACACTTACATGACCAATACACAATAATGTAAAAAATCAATTTCATAAAATGTACTAAGACAAAAAACAACAAAATTATTTATATTAAATAATTAAATAAATACAAACTCAATATAATAAAATAAATAATCAAGACATCATGATTCGCACAGAAAAATTCATATTCTCAGCATGGGAATTATTATTCTGGGGTTTATACTTGTTCTCTTGGCTGTTTTTGGGAATGTGGTATTTTACTTTTGCATTGATTGCCTTTAAACATTCTTTGTTTAAATTGCTTAAGTATTTTAATTAAAAATATTGTTTTGTAGGATCAATTATATGAAGTTTTTCATCTTGGGACATGTTTTTGTTTTCTATTTGTTCTTTGGGTTTTTTGCTTTTCTTTGTAGAATTATAATCTTTATTTTGGGTATCTATTATTTAATAATTGATTATAGAGTTTTGTTGAATCATAACTTTTAATTTGAATGGTTCTATGGTTGTGATAAGTTTAATTTTGGATTGGATGTCTCATATTTTTATATCTTTTGTTACATGTATTTCTTCTTTGGTAATTTATTACAGAGAGGATTATATATCAGGCAAGAAAAACATAAAATGTTTTATTATTGTTGTTTATTATTTATTCTTTCAGTAGGGTTTTTAATTATTAGTCCGAATTTGATTAGAATTTTGTTAGGTTGAGATGTTTTAGGTTTGGTTTCTTATTGTTTAGTTATTTATTGCCATGATGTAAAATCGTATAGTGCTGGTATATTAACTGCTTTATCTAACTGGATTGGTGATGTTGCTATTTTAATTTATATTGCTTGACTGTTAAATTTTGCCAGTTGAAATTACATTTATAATTGTGTATTTATTACATATTATAACAAATTACATAATTGTATTGAATGTATTAATTATATTATATAATCTTTCTTTATTAGTAGTGGAAAGAAAAATTAAATAGAAAGATAGAACATAATATATTTATTGATATACAGGTTTCATGTGTATCTTTATTTATATATAATAGAGAAGTTGTTGTGGTCATGAATGGGGCGTGGTCCTTTTTTCGTAATTATTTGTTTTTTCTTTTACTTTCTTGAAATATTTGTATTCTTCTTATCTCTTATATTGTTTACTTTATTTTTATTTCTTGTTGTTCCTAAAAGTTTTATTCTTGCTTGTTTATTCATTTTTTCTTTGTATTATATGTAAGTTTTGTTAAACCAATACAGGGTGGGCAAATAAATATGATAGGACTTGAATGTATGCATATAACCACGCAGCATGACGTGTAAACCTCGTGTACTACCGCCACGTGATGCACGTTGGTTCAGAGCGTAGTGTGGGCTGTGTCAGTGTGAGTGGAGCAGTGCGCTCAGTGGTACTCACTGTGAAACAGTGGGTCTTCGTTGTGGAAAGCTGCGTGACAACAAAGTCGTGGAAGCATTGTGTCAGTTGTTTGTGGAGATGTTTAATGGTGTCAAAGTCTCAGCTAAGTGAGCCATGCAACGCTTAGCAGAAAAACGGCGTCAGACAGGATATGTTTTACGCATGTAAATCTCGATTTGGCGATGTTAGTGATAGAGGAGGCAGGATACCCTTCCTGAAAATGTTGATAAATGGAAACAATTTTCACGCCGAAAACACGCTGTTTTTTGTTTCATGTATACGCTACGTTACCGGGAACGAAATGTGTCTTATGTCGTCAACGGAGTCACGGCCACCAAGAGGAAGCCGACAAATTACCACATCTGCCATGGGGCAGATTGCTGTAGTCTCGGAAGAATGTTGGATTCCTAAGAAGATATAATATGTAATAACGCATAGTCATCATAGATGAAGTTTGACAGAGAAACGTGTCGGATGATAAAGAGAGAGCCGTGAAAGTTTGGAGGCAATTTTGGCTATAATTATTTTTGTACAGTGGTGTGGAGAAAATTCACATAATTTCATTACAGCAGACTAAATGATTCATTATCAAGATTCAATAACTTGATTACGTGGTGTATTTTATATGCGTTAGATAAGTCTAGGTGGCGAAGATCGACGCAACTGAGGCGGCATTGACGTAAGCATGAAGACGCTCAAGCAAATGATCACATTAAATAACGACCATCACTTCATCACAAGACGACATCGCAGTTGTAATTTTGGCGTTTGTTTGTAACAGTTCCTGTTCGCATGTGGATAGACTGTCCTTCCAAAAAGTTGCTAGACACATTTTATTCCTGGCGTATAAGCGATGTCAGGGCAGTAACTACAGTGGTTGGTTGGACTAGCGATTGTAAACAGCAGTTGTGCACTCGACAAGTCAATTGTGAGCAGGCGGTGTAAAGTAGTGGTCACGCGGCCGTAGAGTGTCAACGTTACTATCTCACAAATCACAATACAGCAACATCTGTAAGCCAAGTGTTAAAGGCGTTCTCCAGAATGTTTTGAAGACATGAAATATGTGTGCAAAGTTTGTCCCGCACACGCACTCTCCTAAACAAAAACAAAAACGTGTGGACCCCTGTCTCGAACTCATTCAAATGCAATCAGGTGACAAAACATGGTCTTATAAATAAGAACCTACCGCAAAACGACAAAGTTCAGAATCAGTCCCTGGCGCTTTGTCAAGACTGGAGAAGGTACAAATGTGACGTATGAGTTGAATAACATGCCAAACAAACACTTTCCTGTCAATTTCACATGGTTGTATGAACGTCCTGTGCAATGGACTGAAGTAAAAACTATGTAGAACGCCTGCGATATTAAAACCACCGCCTTAACATCTCTCATTTTTTTTTTTAAATTCAGTGTCGAAACTTTTTGGACTGACGATATAGACTTTAGTATTAATACAGATAATTGCCATTTTTCGACCTGAAAAGGCTCATTTGTTATCCTAAACTAGGGGGAGACAATACCATCTGCTGTGTCTACCAGTAGCGAGGTGGAGATAACCTAGCACATGTATTTCTGCCCTGACTGACTGACCTATCCGCCAACTGTATTCTACAGGATCTCATGAGCCCCAGCAACGGCTAATGTAAATCATGTCGCCTGATTGTGGACTACACTAGTCTAACTCATGTGTATAGTACAGAATAGTTCTGTTTCTGTAACGTGAACTGCTTATACTTGTTTAAATTTTTAATTTGTTGCTTTTGACATGATTAAAAAATCAGAAACTTCTATCGGATAAGTCGAAGTGTGTTGTGCTTTGTTGCAGTGTGATGTAGGGTATCAGTTCTTACTTGTCTCTCTTAATATGACCGTTATTATTCTACCACCTAACTTCAGTTTCTTCCTTAAGGCCTCAGCCCCAAAATCGAACGCAGCAGCTGCTAAATCTGTCTTTTCATGTGTCGTATCATATTACCGGTCAAACAATGCTCCACCACCCAGAATTTCTTTGGCTGCTGTAACCCAGTGTGAGGGCTATGTTCCACGCACCTGTCCTGGACAATACGAATTGCCTGGCCTACAAAAGTTTTCCCACAGTGAAACGATATTTTGTATCCACCTGCTTTTCTTAGCCTCATACCATCTTTAACAGAACTCAGGAAGAATGTAATATTGGCAAGAAGAAAAAAAAACTCTTAACATTGATGTTTGAAAGCTTCCCAGCAAAAAGTCGAAAAGTAAGTGATATACATTCGTCTTCACTTACCTCTGGCGATGGTCGCATTCCAACACTCAAAGGCTCTGTTTCTGGCAATATCTATTCTGCTTGAACGCAAACTTCACGTATGCATAGCTCTGTCGCGTCACACTCATCGAACGAACAGCCAAGGACCCCAGCGTTATGGCACCTTTCCACATGGAGATATCGTTCCGTATGCGTAGGTTTAGGATAAACTCTATGTGTCAAGTTCCATCACTTGAAGAAATTTAAACTACCATCTGTCAACTCTGTAGGGAAAGGTCAGAGAAAGAAGTCTAATGTAGCATGCAAAAGCTGTCATGAATCATTCCAGCGTTCACTTTAAGGGATTAAGGGAACCACGTAATTTTTAATAGTCTCCGAAATTCCTGAGTAGCGAATCCACCAGACAGTGACACTATCATTTAAAACCAGTGACGATACTCTCTTAAGTGGCCATGTTACAGGCGAAGCCAAATCATTGGAACTATAGTTTTTAATAGTAGAATCGGGCGAGATGATTTTGAGTTTTTAAGTCACTGGGCTAGCATTCGGGAGGACACCGGTTCATATCGCCGGCTGGTCATCTAGATTTAGGTTTACCGCCATTTTACTAACTCGCTTAAGGCTAGTGCCCTAACGGTTCCTTTCAAGAGCAAACAATCTATTTCCTTTCCTTTCTTTTCCCGATCCGAGATACTGCTCAGCCTCTAAAGAACTTTGCCGTCGACGGGCACAAAACCCTGATCTTCCCTCACTAACAGCTCTAAACAATAAACTGAAAGCAACAGCAGTACAAATGCTTTTATGAGACATCGGTTTGATAAAAGGTAGATCCCACAACTGATTCGATACTCATGTTGCTTTAACTTACTGAAAAACAAAGCAGATTTGACGAAAATAGGAACAACTTTTGCGTACTTACAAGAAATTATTTGACAGCCTTACAAGAGAAAATCTGTGGAAAGTGATTAAATACAGAGGAAACCACTTAAACGTCTCATTAGCAATTGCGAAAAAAATTTCAAAAGGACGACTGATAGCTGAAATCTATTATTTACAAGTCAATATAACAGTCGCTGCGTGCAACAGCCTTCTGAATGGAAGGTAACCTGATGCATTGAAAATATGCATGAACAACGAATGATGGGCATTAATGGACAAAATCAACAAATCCAGAACCAGCCTAAAGAAGGAGTGAGGGAAGAATACTTCTTACATTACTCAGTAGTATTTCTACTGACAGCGTTATAATGCAGGAATTTTTACAATTAACTCAGAGAATCAATTGAATTACTCGTTATTGCTGAATTCACCTCCTCATTCTCATGACCTCACGCATATGTTTATAAAACACATGATTTATAAAGAACAGTAGACGAGCTAAGCGAAATGTGTTGTAACTACAATACCAAAACAACAACTAAAAAGATTAGCGGCTGTTTAGTCCTATCCGCACTAAAAGTGTTGTTTGTAACATAATACTAGACCGGGTAAAATATTTTTACTACCTTGGCTGTTACTTATATATATATATATATATATATATATATATATATATATATATATAGTGAAATAAAAAAATAAACGCGACATGTGGAACTCTCATCAGCCACCTGAAAACTAAAATTGAAAAACAAACCAAATAAAATTCCATAAGATGGTTACTCGATCGACATTGCTGTATGGAAGAAAATAATGTGAAATGTGAAATAATAAAGACGTATTCAACGAGGAAAGTAATTGAATTTTAAGATCTGTCACAACTTATAAAAAGATGTTTCAGAAACGAGGCTATTAATAATGAACCTCAGATAGATATTGTAGAAAAAAAGTACAAGAAGTTGGAATGAACATCTGCCAGAGAATATATGCAAAAAGACTGTTGATGAAGCTGAAATAATTCAATCCAAAAGCAACACAAATGTTTACGCATGAAGGAAAAGATGGGACTTGGGGCTGTAATGGTAGTAAATGGCCTAATACGGAAAGTTAAGAAGAAGGAACAGACGAAAAAAGTTATTTCGAAACGCTCTGGACTCGTGCTAAGACCCTTGCTGGATATACAGGCCGACGACAGCATAATGTGATGTGGTGATAAAGTGTAATTTGGTTGGTACCGTAGTCGTCACGAACTTGCATCCGCACAAAGTGAAGGAGAGCTTCGTGTGGAACTTGGTCATATCATTCATCCCTGCGCGAGCTATTTGCTTCGAAAGAGCATCAACAGCTGTGTTTCCTCTAAGAACACTGTCCAGTTTCTTCCACACCGTAATATTTTTATTGCAGCAATTTAATCGTCTGAGTTTCTCCATCTAGCATACGATAAACCTAGCAGTTTTTTGTGCTGTTCATCACAGGGCTGACGCTTCACGAGGATTTGGCAGTGCCGAAGATCAAGTCGTCTTCCAAGCTGTCAGCAACCACAGGTGCGTAAATCTAGAACTGCAGGTGAATCTGACCTCATGCCAGCTGCTCTTGAGATCTCTTAAGCAATTTCGTACGTCTATCACTAAATAATTATAGGGGATCAGTATGATAAAGACATTGACAGTAAGTCTGGTTGCCAAAAACTGTTCGTTGGCTGCATAGAATCCATCAAATGACACGTCCCATTTCCCGTATAGGCTGGTCGTCCTAGACACAAAGGTATTAAGCATAAAGTTAGGCAACTAGCTGTGTTGCGCCAGAAGCTTCGTACCTACTGTATTTCCCCCTTTGCTCTTGGTCAAGTGCAGTGGCGCCAGTTACGAAAGACGTAATGTTGCCACCTCACAAACACGGAATGTGTTCAGGCTGCAGGCTCTACAACGCGTGGGTAGAGGTACGCACTCATCCGGGAGGTCTGATGGACTGCACTTATGTACCTAAACCTACATATGCACTTCAAAAACCACTCTACACTTTATGTCGAGGGGTACTTCGTATTAACATTGTCGATTATCTGCCCTACTCTATTTATGTTTATACCCTTCTGTACGGGTCTTACTATCTCATCTCCATCTCATGGCTCTTGATACAGATATACGGTGGCGACAGCACAACGGTCTCATAGTCTTCTTGGAATACTGACAAGTTCTCTAAACTTGCCAAACAGGGATTCGTGAGAGCTACGTCGTCAGTCTTTCAAGGACTCTTATGACAAATCGTCGATTATTAGTTTTACACTTTCGAATGGGGTGTACATGATACTAACCTATTAGCGTGCGTTTAGATTGGCCGTAATGTAAGGTTTTCTGCCGTTGTAAATAAATCACCTTTCCTGTACTCGAAAAAAAAGGAAAGAGTGCGTTGCGGGATTCGTGAAAAAGATCCTTGGTTTTATGTCTATCTGTGGTGCGCTTGGTCGCCAGTACATTCTGCAGCGCTGGGACATTCTTATTTGAGGCACAGTAGAGTGCAGTTGAGTTTTTAGGGAAGGAGATTTAATATTTGAGCCCGATAATTTTTTTTAATACTTTGTCATCGAGATTAAAACTTATTTTTAAACATATGTTATTGATTCTACTGACAGAGTCCGGAAATTTATACTCCGAACGATAAAAATACCGGTACCTATGCAAAGGTGTCAGTTTCCAGTCTCTTTATTTACCAAACGAAGGTGATTGAAGTATATTTTAAACTAAATTTTCTAACATGTTTTGTAACAGAGAGAAACGTCTGAATGATGTATAGGTGTAACGTAATACGCACGAAAGAAATTCTACTTATGAGGCAATTGATACCCTGAATGACACTTTCTCAATTGAAAACAATCTATTACATAGATCCCTGATGCACAGAAAACGTATGAACGAGAGACTGTGGAGGAATTTACAGCAATTTCTTAACTCCAAAAATGTATGCTCCTAAGGATAAAACTACCGGTACCTGTACAGATGTGTCAGTTTTCAGTGTCTCTGTTTACTAAAGAAAGGCGATTTAAGTATATTTTAAATAAAGTGTTCTAACATATATTTTATAACAGAGAGAAACACCTAAGTGAAGTACAGATGTAACGTAATATGCAAGATAAAAATTGTATTTACGAGGCAATTGATACACTCAAAAGCAGTTTGTCAGTTGAGTAAAACGAATTACATAGACTCCTGATACACAGAAAACAGCAGAGTTGGAGAGAAGTGGAACATCTATAATCATGAGCCAAAACTTCGTGACGGCAACCCTTATTCACTGAATGCCGCCTCATAGCATTGCGACATGTAGCGTGGTAAGGGAAATGAGTATAAGCGGAGCAGAGACGATTGGGAAATCATTCTAGCGACGATGTGGGCCGTGAAGTCGACTGAGATAAGTGACTTCGAGAAGGGCACACTGTTGTGACAAAGCACTTCGGTACGAGAATCTCAGAACGACGAAGCTGATGGGTTTGCTCGCTTGCGGCAGTAGTGAGTATCTGTGAAAGTGATTGAAGGACAGCCAAACCACGAGTAGGGTGACACGTCCCATCACAGATCGTGGAGTTTAGAAGCGTACCCGCTCTATATTGCACGACAGTCGACGACCCGGAGCAAATCTGACGACGGAGCACAATGCATGTGCAACGTTAAGTCTTTCAAAGCGCACTGTTCAGGACACATTATTGAACATCGGTCTCCGCAGCAGCTACAGCTTTAGTTACGATTAAAGTGGATGTAGGACCATCGAGTTAGATTGAAGATCAGTGGAAATGTATCGGCTGGCGCGTCCCATAATGGTTCCTCAAGCAGCTGCACTGCTATTGCAGTTTTCAGCAGCATAACTACCCTTGATACATGGTCATAACCAAGTGCAGTTGTTTGAGGAACATGAAAGGGATCTGTAGTTAACGTCTTCGACATAAGGTTCGCGTCATCTGAAACCAATGTAACACGTCTGGGACGCTATCGGGAGGCGGATTCGCCCCCTCAAACCACCGGCCCGTGCTTTATCAGAATTTCATGACCTGTGTTCGACATCTAGTGCCTCATACTTCGGAAAACATAGCGACAACTTCTCGAATAAAATCCATGCAGAATTGCTGTTGTACTGCTTTTCGAAGGTAGACTAACACGCTATTACGAAGGTTGTCCTAATAGTTTGGCTCATCATTGTACTCACTTTGTGACATAGAAAAATCAGCATTGCAAGATTCAATAGGAGCATACGAAAAATGAAACCCAAGGAAGATATGATCTACTGAAGATCTTGATTCAGAGAAACGTTTGATCTATGGAGCTAGTCTAAGGGGGATTAGGGTTCGAAGGTGCGTACTTATACTGCTGTACAATTAACTGATAATTTAATTTCGTTCATTTGTTGTGCTATAATTGTTAATCAACTTTAGACTTTTATGTAAGCATTGTCTCTTCGTGGTTTTGTAGTAGCAGTAAAAATACTAACTTCAATCATCAGTAGTTAACTTTTACAAGAGTAATGCACATGTTTTGGTACAACACTACTGGCCATTAAAATTGCTACACCACGAAGATGACGCTCTAGAGACGTGAAATTTAACCGACAGGATGAAGATGCTGTGATATGCAAATGATTAGCTTTTCAGAGCATTCACACAAGAATGGCGCTGGTGGTGACACCAACAACGTGCTCACATGAGGAAAGTTTCCTACTGATTTCTCATACACAAACAGCAGTTGACCGGCGTTGCCTGGTGAAACGTTGTTGTGATGCCTATTGTAAGGTGGAGAAATGAATACCATCACGTTTCTGACTTTGATAAAGGTCGGATTCGCTCTGAGCACTATGGGACTTAACATCTATGGTCATCAGTCCCCTAGAACTTAGAACTACTTAAACCTAACTAACCTAAGGACATCACACAACACCCAGTCATCACGAGGCTAAGAAAATCCCTAACCCCGCCGCGAATCGAACCCGGGAACCCGGAAAAGGTCAGATTGTAGCTTATCACGATTGCGGTTTATCGTATCGCGACACTGTTGCTCGCGTTCGTCGAGATCCAATGACTGTAAGCAGAATATGGAATGGTGGGCTCAGGAGGGTAATACGGAACGCCGTGCTGGATCCCAACGGCCTCGTATCACTAGCAGTCGAGATGACAGGCATCTTATCTGCATTGCTGTGCGGATCGTGCAGCCACGTCTCGATCCCTGAGTCAACAGATGGGGACGTTTGCCAGAAAACAACCATCCGCACGAACATTTCGACGACGTTTGCAGCAGCATGGACTATCAACTCGAGACAATAGTTGCGGTTACCCTTGACGCTGGATCACAGATAGGAGCGCCTGCGATGGTGTGCTGAACGACGAACCTTGGTGCACGAATTGCAAAACGTCATTTTTTGGGATAAAACCAGGTCTTTTTTCAGCATCATGATGGTCGCATCCCTGTTTGGTGACATAGCGTTCAACGCACATTGGAAGCGTGTACATGTCATCGCCATACTGGCGTATCACCCTGCGTGATGGTATGGGATGCCATTGGTTACACCTCTCGGTCACCTCTTGTTCGCACTGACGGCCCTTTGAAGAGTGGACGTTACATTTCAGATGTGTTACGACCCGTGGCTGTACCCTTTATTCGATCCCTGCGAAACCCTACATTTCAGCAGGATAATGCAAGACCACACGTTGCAGGTCCTGTACGGGCCTTTCTGCACACAGAAAATGTTCGACTGCTGCCCTGGCCAGCACATTCTCCAGATCTCTCACCAACTGAAAACATCTGGTCAATGGTGGCCCAGCAACTGTATCGTCACAATACGCCAGTCTGTTGATGAAGTGTGCCATCGTGTTGAAGCTGCATGGTTAGCTGTACCTGTACACGACATCCACCAAGCTCTGTTTGACTCAATGCCCAGGCGTATCAAGGCCGTTATTACGGCCAGAGGTGGTTGTTCTGGGTACTAATTTCTAAGGAGCTACGCACCCAAGTTGCGTGAAAATGTAATCACACATCAGTTCTAGTATAATATATTTTTCCAATGAATACCCGTTTATCATCTGCATTCATTTTTGGTGTAGCTATTTTAATGGCCAATAGTGTACAATTTATGAATTACAGAAATAACGTAATTCATATTTACATACATTTACACATATTTTATGCACACATAGTTTGACAGGTGTAGAACAGGTAGTCGGCCATGGCTTATACTGGGAACCTTGCCGTCGTTTGCCTGAAGTAATTTAGTGGAACCACGGAAAATCTAAATCAAGACGGTAGGATGAAGACTCGAGCCTCCACCGAAACGAATACAATTTCTCACTCACCATCGTTGCACAGACGTACACACTATACGCATATTGTTTCATAGCGTGACACTACAAACACTATCAGCTGACGTGAGAACCATTGCTACGATATTAGTGAACACCGCTTTGTAACGAGTGAGGTGATGTGTCCAGAAAGAGGATAAGGTGTTAGTATTATCCACTGTATAGCTTTGGGAATAAGTTTTCCTAGAAAATAAAGAAAGAAATATAATAATATAGTTTCAAAGTGTTATATGAAAAAATATATGTTTTGCTATAAGAAACCCACGATCAGGCTCTGAAGACCACACGCCGTGTCAAGCGGCTGCTGTGTCATCCTCAACCGTCGTGCCGCTACTCCTCGGTCAAGTAGCTCCTCAATTGGAATCTCGAGGCTTAGTACATCCCAGTCGAGTCCTCCAATCAAAGAAAAATCGCTGGCAGCATCTGAAATCGAACCTGTCTCCCCCGCATGAGGGTCTGTCGCGCTGACAACACTGTGACGGAGGCGAACTATATGTTTTTTTGTTATTATTATTTAAATACGTACATTGCTTAACAAGCTCGTTCTCTGTTACCTAAATAATGCTTTAATGTATATAATATATTGCTGAATACGTATTTTTTAAATGGCTTTTTAAATAACTTTCTTTTAGTATTCTGTTTCATAACCTTGGTCAGTTTATTGCACTGTTTTATTAATTGGCAGAAGAAGCTGTTTCGAATTTTATGTTAATTGTTTCTTGGTCAATGTAATTCCAGCCTAGCTCTTGTTCCACGGTCATGGACGGTACTGTTTGTGGAGTAACTATCAACGCTATTTTTTACGTGTACAATTTATTGGTGAGTGTATTCCCCCGAGGAGGCTCACCACTCTTGGATGGTTCGTGCTTGGCTACCACAGGACCCCAGCCAGCCTTTGCAGAATCTTTTCCCCTCCGTGCTGCATGTGTATCCTCTTGTTATTCTTTTTCCCCTCACTTGGGGAAAATGTCTGGAGTGTTATTGGGAATGTTCAGCATTGTCTGTCGCTGACATAAGAACTGTCTCACCACTGTTTTTCGTTCCCTTTTCCTTTCTTTGTTCCCCTTCTCCTCTCGTTCCTCCGCTTTTGAGGTTCCTCTTTTTCTTCTTCCTCCCCGTGGCCTTCTGAAGGCCAGCCCAGCCGTCTGACGTGTAACAGGTGACTGGGTAACGCGTAATTCCCAGCCCCTGGTCGACAAGTAGGATTCACATGTACCCCCTGGTGCAGGCCAGGCCCAGGGAGGGGCCTGAGCTGAAACCTTCCCAAAGTGCCGATTGGTCCCTCTGTCAGGTGTTTGGGAGGTGTGACCTGAGGTTTGAACAATCACCTAAGGCAGGTGCCCTCTCGTGAAGCAGGTCCTCAGTTGGAAGGAGCGCGCCACCGGAGATACAGGCAACCATGGGGGATTTTCTGGCAATGAGACAATCATGACCAAAATCAACATCTACAAAATGTAAACGTAATGAGGCTAACAATTAAAAGACCTTCTAGGTGCACCATGGTATGGTTCCTCGTGATCTCATACTGAAGACAGTTAGTCCTTCACCATGGTAAATCTGTTTATCATTCAGAAAGGTGTTGATGCAATTGCCGACCCTATGAAATCCTGCTCTCGTTTATGGAATGGCTCTTTGCTTTTGGAGACTATTTCTAATTCTCAAGCACAACTGCTTGCTGCCTCGCTTCTCCACGGCTACCCTGTTCATGGTGAGGCCCATAGGACTCTGAATTCTTCCTGTGGCGTTATTTACACTAGGCTGCTTGACGGTTTGACCGAGGCAGAACTCCACTCTTACCTCTGTGATTAGGGCGTCACTGCTGTCCATCGGGTGAAGAAAAAAGTAGATTCCTTCTTAGTGCCAATACGCACTCTTTTTCTCACATTTCATAGAGTGTTGCTTCCGTCCAACAACAAAGCAGGCTATGGACTTATCACAGTGCGGCGGTACTTTTCGAACTTACTTGATGCACTGCTACCAATGCCTTCGTTTCAATCACGCCAGAACGTCTTGTTGACACCCAGCCAAATGTGTAACCTGTGGTAAGGATGCGCACGAGGGCAATGTCCGCTTCCTTCGCCACTCTGTATAAACTGCAATGGCGGCGATGCTGCTTCCTCTCGGGTTTGTATCGTGTACCTTGATGAGCGGGCTGTTCAAGAGATCTGGGTAAAGGAAAAAGTGTCTTACCCAGTCACTCGCAAGTTACTGGCTAGTCACAAACCCTGCATTCTCCCGTCTGGCACCTATGGTTCTGTTCTTGTTACCCCTCGCTCCATGAAGGACATGGGCATACAGACATGCGACCTCCGATTCAGCGCTGAGGTTGTGAAATTACCCAGTGTTAAGGTAGCATCACCATCCCCCCATCCAGCTGTGCAACAAGCCATAAAACTCTCGCCTCAAGGGCCAAAGCTACTATCTACAGCCGGCCGGAGCGGCCGAGTGGTTCTAGGCGCTACAGTCTGGAATCGCGCTGCCGCTACGGTCGCAGGTTCGAATCCTGCCTCTGGCATGGATGTATGTGATGTCTTTAGGTTAGTTAGGTTTAAGTAGTTCTAAGTTCTACGGGGCTGATGCCCTGAGCAGTTAAGTCCCATAGTGCTCAGAGCCATTTGAACCACCATCTACACAACTGGAGGGCCAGAATGGACAGAAGGAATACTCCTGTGAAGTCTTCCTACATCCCTCCTGCTAACCAACATCTGAAACTTCCTCTAACCGGAAAGGCTCAAAGAAGTCCACCAAAGGCAAACGGTCTTCTCCTTATCTGACTTGAACCGATGCTTTTGTGTACCCCATGGAGCAGGATCCTCCTGCTTCTGTGCCCTGTAGCAGCAACTCTCCACAGGCTATCACTTGCCAGCCACCGAGGTGACACCACTTCACCTCTTCTTCATCATGACTCTTTGGTCCCACAAAGAGGATTTAAAGCTGCTTTTAGCATCGCAGTGTCCCCTTGTACTCTGCCTTCAGGAAACGAAACTGCGTCCTCACGACCGCATTAAGCTTTCACTTTTCTTCCCAGTTCGTTTTCACCTTCCCCCTGAGATCGGAATTGCGCCTCATACAGGCATCATGCTGCTGATACGGGATGATGTTCTTGGTCAACCCACCTTCCTGACTACCCATCTTCAAGCTGCTGCATTTTGTCTTTTCCTTCCCCCCCTGACTTTTTCCCTCTGTACTATTTATGTTCCCCTGTCATTCAATGTGACCAGGGCAGACTTCCATCAGCTTATTGAGCAGCTACCTCCCCCATTTCTGCTACTCGGTGACTTTAATCCACATCATCCCCTTTGGGGTTCTCTCAGAACCTGTCAGAGAGGTGCCTTCTTGGCTGATCGTCTTGAGTGGTCCGTTCTTTCTGACACCTACTCGAGGTACCATTTCCCGTGTGCTATCTGTTTGCTGACTCCTACCCCATCTGTGTGCACACCCAAATGGCAGCTTAATAAGGCTAACTGGTGGCGTTACTCCTCCCTGGCGACCTTCGAAGAACAGGATTTCCCCCGCTATGATGACCAGGTGGAATATCTCACAAATGTTCTTCTTACTGCTGCAGAACGTTCCATTCTTCGCACTCCCTTTTTACCACGCCATGTCCCAGTACCTTGCTGGACTGAGGCATGCCACGTTTTTAACCATCACCCTACGATGGCAAACTGCATTCCGTATAAAAGATGCGTGCAAAGTGAAGTCGCCTTCTTCAGGATAGAAGAAAGGTAGCTGGATTTCATTCACTAATTCTTTTAACAGTTCCACCCCTTCCTTCGTCGTGTGGCCCAACTTCCGACGGCTCTCTGGGACCAAGACACATTCGCCAATTCCTGGTCTGACAGTAGTGGACGATGTTCTCATGGACCCTATTTCTATCTCCAATATCTTGGGCCGCCATGTGGCGGAAATTTCGGGCTCTTCCCACTATCACTCTCCCTTCCTCCATTGGAAACGAGCGGAGGAGGCTCGGGCGATACACTTCTCTTTTCATAATTGTGAGTGCTGCAATGTCGCCCTTACTATGGGAGAGCTCTAATGCTCTCAGTTCATCCAGATACTCCACCCCAGGGCCAGACGCTTTCCACATTCAGTTGTTGCAGCACCTCTCTCTTGCGGGCAAGCACTTTCTGCTTAATACGTACAATCGCATCTGAGCACAGGGTACATTTCCCGGACGTTGGCGGGAAGCAACCGTCATACCCATAACTAAGCCCGGTAAGGACAAAAACCTTCCTTCTAGATAACGCCCCACCTCTCTCACTAGTAGCGTTTGCAAGATGATGGAACGTATGATTCATGCCCGGCTGGTATGACGGCTCGAGTCTCGTATTTACTAACGGCTGCACAGTGTTGATTTCGAGCGTAGCATTCTGCGGTTGACAATTTAGTTACTTTGTCCACCATGTCATGAATGGTTTTCTGCGGAAATCCCAAACTGTGGCCGTGTTTTTCGATTTGGAGAAGGTCTACAACTGCTAAAGAACGGTATCCTCCATGCTCTTTACACTTGGGGCTTTCGTGGCCGCCTACCCTGTTTCCTTCAGGAATTTTTAAAAGACCGGGTTTTCAAGGTGCGTGTGGGTTCTGCCTTGTCGGATATCTTTATCTAGGAAAATGGTGTGTCCCAGGGTTCCGTCCTGAGCGTTGTCCTCTTTGCTATCGCGACTAACCCTATAATGGCCTCTCCCGCCGGGCATCTCCGGCTCCTTTTTGTTGACGATTTTGCCATCTATTGCATTTCCCCAAGGACCTGTCTCACGAAGCGGTGTCTTTAGCGATGTCTTGATCGTCTCTCCTCCTGGAGCATCGACAGTGGCTCTCGTTTTTCCACTGATAAAACCGTCTGTATGAATTTATGGCGGTGCAGATGGTTTCTCTCACCATCTTTCTTGGGCCTGTTGCCCTTCCGATCGTTGAAACTACGAAATTCCTGGGGCTCATGCTCGATAGGGAACCCTCTTGGTCCTCCCATGTGTCTTACCTGGTAGCCCGCTGCACACGGTCGCCCAGTGTCTTATGTTTCCTCAATGTCACTTCCTTGGGTGCCGGTTGAACCACCTTCCTCCGTTCGTACCAGTCTCTTGTCCATTCGAAACTTCACTATGGGTGCTTTGATTATCCGTCTGCACGTCCATCCCTCTTACGCCGTCTCAACACTATCCACCATCGTGTCATCCATTTGGCTACTGGCGCCTTTTACTTTTACACTAGCGTGGTTAAGAGCCGGTATGCTGAAGTTGCTGAACTATCATTGTCCTACCACCGTGGCTTTTTCCTCAACAGGTATGCATAACGTTTGTCTGCCATGCGTGGCCACCCATCCTATACCTCCTTCGATGATTCCTTTGATCACCAGTATGAGGCGCTTCCCTCTTCTCTGTTACCTTCTGGAGTCCGCTTTCGGCGGTTGCTTCGGCCACTTAACTTCACACCACCTCAGCTTTCCTGGTGAGTGTGAACCCTACACCACCTTAGCTTCGTGAAGTGGCCGTGTTAAACTTGGCCTTCATTCGGTTCCTAAGGACACTACTCCAGCCTCGCTCTATCGCCTTCAGTTTCACGACCTTCGTTTGGAGTTTCGCGATAGTACCTCTGTATATACTGATGGCTCTCGGACTGACCGTGGTGTCGGGTGTTCTTTCGTCATTGGCGCCCGTGTCTTTCGATATCGGCTTCCGGCACACTGCTCAGTACTTACAGCCGAGCTCTTCGCCCTGTATCAGGCCACGGAGTACATCCGGCGACACCGACTTTTCAATTGTGTCCTCTGATCAGACTCTCTCAGCGCCCTTCAAAGTCTATGTGCATTGTACACCACCCATCCCTTAGTACAGGAAAACTGTCACTTGCTCATTCTTGGTGGAGCCACTGTGCAGTTAATGTTGGTTCCTGGTCATGTCGGTCTTTTTAGGAAACTTGGCTGCTGATGCTCCTGCGAAGGCTTCAGTACTCATACCTCAGCCCACTAGTTTCTGTATTCCCCCCAATAATCTCTGTGGTGCCATCTGTCAGGAGGTGGTGTCGCTTTGGCATCGGCATTGGTCCTCCCTTCGTGGGAATAAGCTAAGGGTTATTAAGCCTCTCCCAGCGGCTTGGACGACCTCTTCTCGGTCCTCCCTCTGGGAGATGGTCATTTTAACTATGTCGCGTATTGAGAACTGCCCTTTTAACCATCGTCATTTGATAAGTGGCGCTCCCCCACTACACTGTAGCCATTGCGCCCAAGTTTTAACTGTTGCCACGTCCTGACGGAATGTCCATTTAACTGCTTACATTCCCGCTTGGGTTTGTCGTCTAAGTTATCGACCATTTTAGCAAATGACGCGCGGGCTGTCGACCTCTTTTACTTTTCATCCGTCAAAGTAATATGGCGAAGGCCAATTAATTTTTAGTTTTAGACTGTCGTTCCAGTACGGTGTCTTTAGTAAACCGTTCGCCACGTCCCTGTTTTTAGCTGTCGTCTCTTGACTCAATTGGAATTGACGTTTAGTCGTTTTTTAACTCGTCACTGTTTACGTGTTCTGGAGTTTTGACGTGGACGTGTATGACCCCAGTTGTTTTTGCGCCCGAAAACAAAATAAAACAAACATATGGTGTTGATAAAATCCGTATTGTTTTGAACAGATCTTTACAATGTTCTTGGCAAGTCCTTCCTATTCATCTATCTCTATTAGCCACGCGGTCTTCTTTTCCTTTATATTTCCTTAATTATGTTTCATTATGCCTCTCTATTCTTCTCCTCCCTTCACCATGAGTCTCCCTCATACTCCCTGCTGCCAGCACTCCTATCTAAAATCTTTCTCTTCAATAATGTATTTCTCCAGGTGTACCTTTCTAATTGTTTATCTCACTTTTTGTAATAGATGTAATTTAACATGCCTACTAAAACATATGAATGTAAAATAAGTAGAATGCCTGGTTAGATGTAAGAGAGGGCCTGATGGCCCTAATCTTGCCAGGTTAAATAAATAAATAAATAAATAAATAATTTTGGTTATTATTTCTACGGCCCTTTTCTGTAAAACGAAAACAGTCTTCGTACTTTGTTCCCCAGAAAACAATTCCATAGCCAAGAACAAAGTGTTTGTATGAATATTACACTACTTGATCTTCAATACTATTGTGTGCAGTCAGAATATTGGCAGTATGTAGGGGACGTGTTAAATATGATAACTCAATAGTGCACCACCGTTAGTGGTAGCAAAGCTAGTATCCAGACACACATGTACTGGGCACGGCATGTAATTTTAGGATATCAAAGCAAAACAGAAACGCTTCACTTCGTCTTCAAACGTTCTTTTACAACCAAAAATTAGTTTGATTCTTGCACCACTGTAAGGATAAGTGGTATAGTTATTAGTGTTAGCCCCTTTCTTAACTGTAAGCTATCTTAGAATCCTCAAACAAACAACTGTAGCCAGTGATTGGAAGAAAGCACAGGTGTTGTAGAACCTTAGAATATATTCAGAGATCAAATGCAATGAAATCTGTCCTACAGAACGACTTCCTCCACGCCGACCAGCATGGATTCTGAAAACATCGACCAGGTGGACTGCAAATCGCACTTTTCTCACACGTGACTCCCTTAAAGCCATGGATCAAGGCAATCCGGTAGTTGTAGAATTTCTCGCTTTGCGGAAAGCATTTGTCTCGGTACTGCACCTACTCTTATTATAAAAAGTACGACAGTATGAGGTAACAAGGGAAATTAGTGACTGGATTTAGGATTTCTTGGTACGGAGAAAAGAGCTTGTTATTCTGAATAGAGAGTCATTGGCAGATCTAAAAGTAACTTCAGTATGCCCCAGGGAAGTGTGTTAGTCCCTTGATAATAACATGTAAATGACCCTGCAGGCAGCATTAATAGCATCTTCAGACTTTTCGCAGAAGCAGTTAAATATAACGAAGCAATGTCTGAACAAAGCTGCACAAATATTCAGCCGGATCTTGATAAGATTTGAGAGTTGTGCAAGGATTGGCAACTTGCTTTAAACGTTCAGAAAAGTAAAATTGTGCACTTCACAAAACAAAAAAAGTAGTGTCCTATGAATGCAACATCAACGCTTCAGAATTGGAATCGGTCGACTCAGACAATTAGTTGGTGTAACAGAGTATAGGTATATGAAGTGAAACGACCACATAGGCTTTTCGTTTGTAGAGTACGAGGGAAATGTAATCAGTCTACAAAGGAGATATCTTACAAATCACTCATGAGACCCATCCTAGAGTACTGTTCAAGTGTGTGGGACGCGTCCCAAGTAGGACTAATGGGGACTACTGAATGTGAACAGAGAAGGGAGAACGAACGGTCACAGGTTTCTTTGATTCTTGGGAGTCTGTCACGGAGGTAGTGAAGAAACTGAACTCGTAGGCACTTGAAGAACACTAGATCGCGTGTTGAGGGAGCCTGGTATCAAAATTTCAAGAACTGTATATACATATATAACAATTCTCTATGTATCGATTCCGTAGGAATCGTGAGGACAAGATTCGATTAATAACAGCCCGCACACAGGCATATAAACAATCATTCTTCTATAACGGAACGGCAAGGAGTCCTAATAATAGATAAACAATCGAAAGCACACTCTGCATACGTTTCACACCTACTTGCCGAGTATCGATGTATGTGTAGATGTAGATGTAGATTCAGATGCAGACGCAGAGCTCACCCTTTATTTCTGTGAATCATGTCATGTGTCCTTCTCGAGAAAAAGTGTTGTTTTCTTCTGCTGTTCACATATCTTCGTGTCCCCTATCACTTTTGTTGACGGACAGACGAAGATTGACAGCCAAACCATACTTGTACTTTTGAGGGCTTCAGTGTCCAGAAAGGTAAAATTTGCGGGCTTCGGAAATCTACATCTATATTTATACTCTGAGAACCAGTGTGAAGTGCATGGCAAACGGTAGGCCCCACTGTACCCGTTATTAGGCCTTTTCCCCGTTCTACTCACATACGGAGTGCGCGAAAAATGTTTAAATGCCTCTGTGCGTGCTGTAATTAATCTAATCTTGTCCTCAAGATCACTACGGGAGCAATGTGTAACGGGTTGTAATATAGCCTAGAATTATCACATAAAGCCGGTTCTTGAAACGATGTTAATAGACTTTCTCGAAATAGTTTCCGTCTATCTTGAAGAGTCTGCTAGTTCAGTTTTCCCAACATCACTCTGACGCTTTCCCACGGGTAAAATTAAAAAGAAAAAAAAACTGTGACTACTCTTGCTGCCCTTGACTGTATGTTTTCAATATCACTTGCTAGTATATTTGGTGCAGCTCGCACAATACTTGAACAACATTCTAGGTTGTAAGGTTACCTCCTCTACGAACAAGAAGAAAAATTAAGTACATACATTAAAAACTGAACAACGCCCTTTCACAAATTCAGGCGTCTATAAAATCGTCTGTAATGATTGCCCAAGCTATTATATAGGGCAGACTGGTAGGGGCATTAAAGCCAGATATAAGGAGCACCTGTTAGGTAAGAAAGGGGGAAATGTGCATAATTCTTCATTTGTTGGACATTTACTTATTCTATACTATTCGCAGAGAAAATTAGAAGAAACTGTAATTTTACGTAAGGAAATAAAGAACTGGAAATTGGATTTATTAGAAAAACTTAAAATTTACAAACATGTTGCCAAGAGAGACGGTAACATTTTGAGCAAACAGTTGCAACTCGCGAATAAGCACTCTCTTGGTGGATTTAAACCGCTGCTCAAAGTCACATAAAACGAGTCTACCGATTTTCCCTAACATCGGTATGTCGTTTTCCTCAAAATATTTCTTCTCCGCTGCTGAGCTCCCGCCATTTCACAACACTCGGTTGTATTTTTCGTGGTCTTATCAATACAAGTTCCTACAGTTGATATTCCACAAATGGTGTTAGTGCAGTTAAGCAGAAGGTTCTCATTTTTATGTTGTGGTGTAACTTCATCCATTTTATTCTTTCCTCCGTCCTTTTTAATAACAGAGGTAATTTTTGTAATAAATTTGTTATCTTCTGCACACTAAATCTACGTACAGAACCACTCTGCTACATAAATGTTTTAGGTAATTTTATATATAAAGCATACATCTAAAAGGCGTTGTATAAGAGACTGTCATATTGCTTTAAAGTAAAATTATGTTACTTAATGCCGGCCAGTGTGGCCGAGCGGTTCTAGGCGCTACAGTCTGGAACCGCGCGACCGCTACAGTCGCAGGTTCGACTCCTGCCTCGGACATGGATGTGTGTTATGTCCTTAGGTTAGTTAGGTTTAAGTAGTTCTAAGTTCTAGGGGACTGATGACCACAGATGTTAAGTCCCATAGTGCTCAGAGCCATTTGAACCATTTGAACTAGTGGTTTGCAAGCAATATCCTCTGAAGACTGACTGTATTTCCCTAGTATCCTATCAATAAACCGAAGTATGTTACCTGCCTTACCCACAGTTGAGCCTATGTGATGGTTCTGTTTTACATCCCTTCCAATCGTTACACGCAAATTTTTTTATGATTTGACCGATTCCAGCTGTGGCTCATTGATATCATAGTCGTAGGGTACTTTGTTTTTTAGTTTTGTGAAATGCACAGTCTTACTTTTCTGAACATTTAAACCAAGTTGACACCATTTACAGCATTGTGAAATCTTATCAAAGTCTGACTGAACATTTAAGCAGCTTCCTGCACACTCTACGTGATTGTAGATAGCTGAATCACCTGCAACATGCCTGAGGTTGCTATTACTATTGTCCTCAAAGTAATTAACAAACAATTCGAACAGCAAGGACCCGACTCACTTCAGTGTGGATGATTCTTCATCCAGGATAAATTCTTACGTCCTTGGTAGTAAGAAATCATGAGCCCAGTCACAGATTTCGCCTAATACCCTATATGATAGTTCTTTTGACAACAATCGTAGGTGTGGTACTGAGTCAAATGTTTTTTGGAAATATAGAAATATTGCTCCTACCTGAGCGCCTTGTCCATGGGTTCTGGATGTTATGTGAGAAACTAAGCGAGCTGGGTTTCATATGATCGGTGTTTTTGAAATCCATGGTGGCTGGCATGGAGGAGGTCATTCTGTTCGAGATATCTTACGTTTGAGCTCACGACATATTCTAACATTCTACAAGTGGATGTCAAGGATATTGGACGGTATTGGTCTGTAGTTTTCGAGATCATTTTTGTTACCCTTCCTGCAGGCAGATGTCTTGGGCTACCTTCCAGCTATTGGGCACGATTTTTTGTTCGAAGACTTTACTATACATTGTAGTTAGCAGAGCGGCTAACACACCCGAAAATTCGGTGTAAAATCTGACAGAGCTTCCGTCGGATCTTGGCCTTTGATCAGTTTTAACGAATTTAGCTGTTTCTCAACGTCACTGACGCTAGTATATGTATTTCACTCCTCTTTTCAGTGGTACGGGCGTTTAACTGGGGCAATTCTCAGTGGTTTTCTTTTGTAGAGGTAAATTTGAAGACGGAGTTAACCATATCTGCTTTTGTTGTGCCACCATCAGTTTGAGTTCCTGTCTCACCCACGAGTGATTGGACATTAATTTTGATGCCACTAACAGCCTCTACATACGATCAGAATTTCTATCTTTTGGGAAAAGTCATTTGACGTAATTCTGCTGTGGTAGTCACTGACGGCTTCATGCATTGCTCTCATGACAGTCAAACGTGTTCCATTTAGAAAATCGCTTCCGTCATGAACTGTTCCTACTGGATGCATTTATATCCTGTGAAGTTTGGAAATAAAGAAAGAGCTAAAATAAATGTAACTGCACAAGAAATAGCCAGGATATAAGTCTTATTTCTGAAGTATCTTTACTAGTATTTTCCCAATATAATTAGGAAATCCTCTTGTTTAGACGTGCACTCGTAGCTTTCCGTGAGGAAATGGGTGGAATCATAACGTATCGTAAATAATCATACTCACTGCCTAAAAACACTTCCTCTTGTTTGTAAGTTGCATGTCGAACAAGGCACTATTTGCGATACTTATTTAACAAAATTACTTTAATTGCTTAATAATGGAAGCTCAAACGCTCTGTTGGTAATTCCTCCCATCGTCTCTGATGTCGACTGCAGATTGATGTGAATTCGCTGTGTATTTTAACCCGTAAATGAAACATTCATAAATGATCCAACAACAAACACTTGCTTGTTTTTTACAATTTATTTTTGTATGCTCTGATTATTGTCGTCGGTAACAAGTCCAGACTCTTAGGTCCGACGGGTAGCAGTCTGATGAAACGCCGCTGCATCTGCCATCTGTCGGTCAGTATCTCTTCGTATTGCACGTGCTGCACTCCTCGGTCATTTCATGAACTATGATCTCTCTAAGTAGGCTAGGCGCGTTTCCATCGTAATTACAAAAATCAGACTGAAAAGCAGAATTGTTTGGCTTTTCTACTAGTCCTCGCTGTTTATGACTTTGGATATCATGCGGTTTACAGTTCCTCTATGTGCAGTAATCCACAAAAATAATCTACGCCGCACTGGTATATGAAAATAGAACAGCTCCACCAAGTGCAATCTACACTGGACACAATATTCTCAAAACAACTATTTCAGAATTATTAACGCATAAATCAGATGGGAGAGGAACTTTTTTCCGTGAATTCGTTGTAATAACACTATCTCAGGTCTTATAGTTAAAAAAATCAGAAGAACACACAGACTTTTGCTTATTTTTTGACTTCTTTTCTCACTCGTTTCTTTTTATGACTTTTATATGTTTATTGCAATTTATTCGTTTGTCAGATTGTGAGATGTTTAACTGTTATTTATAACCGTGCTATGACAATAAAATTTTTCTGAGTTATTGGCCTGCAGTAGCTTTCCGCGACGGTGCTAAAGAACAAGTATAGAAATTCTGAAACTATCATACATTCATTAATCCATTTATGAAACTTTTGACGACATCTACGAAGTCGATATGAAGTCAACTGTTTGATTCTTGTATAGTTATCGCAGTCGACACATTTTGGGACTAATGCTGTTCCAAACACGACTTTTTACTATTTACGCTCATTGCATCTAATAATATTGATGAAAATCATGAAGGTTGTATAAGAAAGAATGAAAGACCCTTGAATGCGAAGGAAAAAATGAGCTCGAAGCATGAGCATAATTCTAGCAGTCCATAAAATCCTGTTGTAGAGAAAGACTGCAAAGTTTATGTTGCTGTTAAAATGCTAGGAGTAAGACCAAATTCAAAAACCACATTTACGCTGCTATCACATCTGTGTCGGAGATCACTAACGGACCTTGGTACCGTAACGCTCCATGTTTACTTAGCTCAAATCACTCAATGATGAAAGAAATTTTAACCGTCAGTTTTTTATCTTTGCAAAATTTGGGAGGCAATTTGATACGACGAATAACTCAAGAGTGTGTCAACGTTGTGTGTTAAATAACAGACAATTCTGCTGTGTCTGTCAGCTTAGGAGCTGTTTTTGTATTTAAAACATTAAAATAGAAGAATGGAAGACGGTGAACATATTAAGAAGAATGGAGACAAACTGAACAGCCAGATAGTGAAAATGTTGGTTGTGATGGTTTGCTGAGGTATGTACAGGAACTTCCTCAGTGCTGTAATGCCCCTTTACTGCCAATGTAGCTGTCAGAAAGAGAACCAAAACATTGTTAAGTTTTGGATGAAGACTATTGACCATAAAGTCTTGAGTCAGGCAAATTCTGTATAGAATGTTTAATAACACTAAAGTCATGACATGAGTTTTTATGTCATTAGCAGAAGACGGTGAAAGCTAGGACGCCGAAGTTCAGCAATAACCCAGATGAATGTACAGCTGGGTATTACCACCTGCTGTAACAGAGAAATACGTGTATCAGAGTCTGCAGCAATTGATTCCATTTGTGCCTTCAATTTACCATCCATTCTACACAAATCTTAAGCACAAGCCAAAAAACTTTTATTTCCAAACCATGTAGGAGATTGAAAGCAAGTGGAGGGCCAAGGACATAATCTGTCAACAATGTGGTGCCTTTTGATGATACTATGTGGACTCGGAATAGACATATGTTGTAATAAAAACAAATGAGGATATCTGTGTGTGTATGTACTAAGAGTTTACCTGGAAATTATGCTTTTTCACCCCACTCTACGTACAATCAATAAAGATTATATGTTTCGATTGATATAATACGTGAAAGTGGGACAAAGTATTTTTATTACATTGGGAGTCACTCTAGACCTGGTATTAATAAGATTCAAAGGGATGTAAGAGACATGACCAGTGCATATGATGATTACTGTAAACACTATAACAAATGATTATAGAATTTTAAGTTTGATACTCACTTCACATCTCATTTTCTCAGAATCGTGATTTTGTCATTTACATCCATTTGCTTTTAACCGCTACACTTGTTTTTAATACATGCGACAATAGCTAGTAACGTCACTCTTTGCACCAAGAAAAACGTAATGTAATTTAAAATTTAAAAGAGGCAGTTACTGACAGGTGCGAATATTACAAATTAACAGTTTAATCAGAGGTGGTTGCAAAGTACTGACTTGCTTTGTTTTCAGAAGAATGAAAAATTGGTGCAAACCAACCTCGTGGGAAGATCGCTTTAGGTTCTGGAGAAATATTGGAATACCGTGGCTGTGCTAGCCAAACAACATCGGTTAGAACAGGGCTGGCCACAGTGTGCTGAACTTCACGCATGCAGCGTGTATGGGTCGGGGGCCCTATTCTGTATCGTTCATGCTATTCTGTGCAGTAGGCTAGCATCGGCAGTGGCGCCATTTTCGGTTCTTTATCCGAAGTTCCCATTCGGCAGCTTCTGAGACCTGTTACCGATCACTCCTCCTGCCGATTTTTCGGCAACTGTACCGAGAGGTTTTGGCCCTCTCATTCGTCTGGTTCATTTACACCTAGAATTTAGTTTAAACATACCAAGCGGTTTTAACTTCGTACTTAGTGTTACTGAAGAATTACCAGGACTCGTCTGAGTGGGAAGTGAGTTCCTAAGAGACTATTTTCCTTTGTATTGTTGTTACTGTGAATGATTATAACATAAAAAACAGTTTCGGTCAATATTCCCACAAAATACCTGTTATTTTTACGTAATTAAGAGTTTAAAAAATAATTTAATTTCGAAAGGTCGGCTCTGCTTACGTACATCACATGAGTGTTAGCTGAAATTACTAGTGACTTCTACGTTTTTCTGCTAATGGTTTACTTACTAACTATCGAAACGCGTTAAAAGCTTTTAAGTAACAATGCAAATGAATTTTGTGAAGTTTGATAGAGGAAACCATCCAAAATTGCATCCCTTTACGGCTTACGCCCGCATCGTCAGGCAACGAAGTCAGGCAACGAAGTCAGCTTGCGTCTCTCTCAAGTGGAATTACGTAGCACATAACATTAAAGGCATGGGAGTTGTAGCAGCTAAGTTTGAAAGGTAAAAGACTCCTGTGTCGAAGGTTGTAGGTTCGCATACTACTGGCAACGAAGATATTTTTCCCCCTTCGTGTTTGGTAACACAATTTGAGACTTCGTTAATCGTCAAGGTCAAACATTTTTCTGAAATATTCGTTGTTATTTACTCGTAAGAGAGTAGTTTCCGGGTAACGAGTATCTTCGGTTTCGTGAATTCCATGTGTTTAAGATGTGAAAAATGAAATTGCTGTGCATGGAACAACTGAAAGTGACGCCTATACTTTTTTTGTCACAAGTAATTCACCATTTTTTTCTAAACACCTAGCGATTTCCGAGAGTGTTGTCAGTCAGGAATCTAAGACCACAACTTAAATTACTAGCAGCAATCGTCGTTGTACTCTCGCTTGTCACAAGTATTTATCTGCGAGTGAATCCTTAAGAACAGCAGATAGAGATGGAAGATTCCCACCACAATATTTTCAGACTATATCACCATGTATGAAACATTTTCATTCATCAGATGCATGTTATAAGCTACAACGAGCTTTTATAGCTGCACTCTCCACACGCTCTCGAAAAGGCGTTTTTTAAAATTTTATTTTTATGAACTAAATCGTTGATGTATCACATAGGGGTGTAGACTACTACGAGGCGCTGTTATCCTGTAAGGTGGTAAGCGTGCTACAAGCAGCGTGCAGAATGGCCTGTAGGTGGCAGCATAGTGCAGATGCAGACATACCGTCGAAGTACCACTGTATCAGTATAAAGATGGCCGCCCCACTTGCGACTTGCACCAGGGAAGAACAGCGTTCTGTTATGCGGTTTTCGCGTAGTGAAGGTGTGAAACCTATTGAAAATCATCGACGAGTGAAGGTTCAGTACAGTGGCGCATGTCTGTTACAGCAGCAAGTCTACGAATGGAGTAGGAAGTTCGAAAATGGTGTAACTTCTTTGGAAGATGCTTCTCGTCCAGGTCAGGCACAACGAGTTGTGACTCCACAGAACATTGCAGCAGTTGAAGCCTTAGTGAAGGAAAACCGCCGAGTGACAGTGGATGACATTGCAGCATGTTTACAGATTAGTCATGGGTCAGCACACCACATTGTGCATGAGGTGTTCCAGTTTCACATAGTGTCTGCAATATGGTTGCCACGTCAGCTGACTCTTGAAATGAGAGAACGACGTGTTGGTGCTTGTGAAGAACGTCTTCGGCACTTTGAATGAGAAGGTGATGGCTTCTTTGCAAGAATCGTTACTGGGGACGAAACCTAGGTTCACTTCCACCAGCCGGAAATGAAGAGAGCGAGCAAGGAATGGCGCCATTCCTCATCACCAAAACCAAAGAAGTTTCGAACAGAACCATCAGCAGCGAAGGTTATGCTGACTCTCTTTTTGGACGAAAAAGGCGTCATTTTGGAGCATTACATGCCTAGAGGGACCACTGTAACCTGAGCATCATACACAGATCTCCTAAAAAATCATCTGCGGCCTGCAATCAAATCAGAGCGACGTGGATTGCTGTCAGCAGGTGTCCTTTTGCAACATGATAATGCAAAGCCCTGCACTGCCTGTACAACAGTTGCAACAATCACATACCTGCATTTTGAGTGTCTTCCCCATCCACCATACTCAGCAGACCTCGCCCCAAGTGATTTCCATACTTGGACCACTCAAAGACGCAATGGCAGGAAAGAAGTTCCGTTCTGATGAAGAGGTACGCCACATGGTGCATGAGTGATTGCATGGACTACCAAAAGAATTTTTTTCTAAAGGAATTTATGCTCTTTGTAACCACCGGGGAATTTGCATTGAGCGTGGGGAAGTTTATGTTGAAAAGTGATACAGCTTCGTATCACTTCTGCACAATACATAATATTTAAAGAAATATTTAAAGTTTTCATTTGACACACCCTCGTATATCATTTGGATCTCTAGGAGCGAGTTACAACCACATTCTATGCACCTTCTTCTTCTTTGACATTCTCTTAAACAATTTATCAGGTTCGTGGAGATGTGTTCCATCTATGCTACCAATTGAAGGCAGTTTGTTTATTGGCATAAGAGTTTCGCTTTTTTTATTTGTGATGCATCTTTATGAATAAAAGAAGCGAAACGTGTACGGCAATTTTCACGAATAAAAGAAGCGCAATGCATGTGGCAATAAACAAACTGTATTCAGTTAGTTGCATAGACAGAACATATCACCATGAATTTTGAAGTATCTGAGGAATGACGGAAACCAGAAAAAAATTACGAATTTTTTGGATGTTTCTTTGGATGTGTTTGTACAATGTGGTACTGCAATACATTCTAAAACGCAAAATCCAAAACAAGAGGTCAATGTGAATGAGAATAAAATGACATAATGTAGCATTTATGACAGTTTCCAGAACACAGTCAATACTCTATCGTTATCATCCATTCATAGAAGCATTTGGTCAGCAAAATGTGAACAGTATTATGTACTCTAACCACAGTTTCCGGTACGTTGAAGGATAGCATGCCTGTGTCGGCTGCCACCCACTTAAGAGTTGGGGCCGCTGTGGCGCTGCAGTGCGCATGTGCGGGTCTGAGGCAGATTGCTTTTGATTGGTTCGCACGAGGAGAATTGACAACAGCGTTTCGGTTCGCTGAGACCGTTCGGCATCGCTTCCGAAATGCTTACGGAATAATGTTGGGGCTCTTCTTCGAAAACAAGGCCGTTCTGTGCGTTCGCGTACCGAACCGATCAGCAAAATGGCGAAAACATAGAGAATAGGGCCCCAGGCCTGGCCTATCACTTGGCTTTGCTCGGCTCTTCTTGAAAGTACCTGTAACAGCGTGGCATTTCATTTAGAATTGTGGTGAGGCATTTTTCGGTCAGTACATCTCTCGTGCTGTCAGCGCTGTCAAACCTCCCCCATTTGCTCCTGGTATGAAGGACACTCACAGGTCCAGTAGCTGTTTGCACAAAAAGAGTCAGTTTAGCGATCTATCATTGGAATCCTTTAAAATAAATGGGAATGACAGAACAGACGGATGAGAGTTCTCAGCTAGCATAAGAGACAGGTACTGCCTATTTGCTATGAAATGACGCTAAAATACCTTAGAGAAATAATTTAATGATTTAGTTGACACTGAAAGAGCAAAAAATTAAGACTGTTGACACACAGATTCATTGTCCTGTACATCAAAAAACACTTTGTGCTAAATTTGTAGGCCTGGAGTTCTGAAGAAATTAGTGGTACGAATAGTAAAATTCCTGAGTTCGCACACATTATTCCACTGCCAGTTGCAACAGGTTTCAATGGAACTGAATGAACAGTTTGGAGACTTCATATATTACTATAAAGTGCGTTGGTTCAGTCAAGGGGCAGGCCTGCGACGATTTTTCGATTTAAAACTTGCTGTTGTTGAATTTATGAAGGAAAAAGGAGGCAGGAACGAAAATTCCAACATCCAGAATGAACATCATGTGTCGCGTTTTAAGTGTTCTTGACTGCACAGTGTCCACAGTAAAAGATTGTGATTTCACAGGGATCCATTTAAAAAGAAAATCACATTGTAAAAGGACTGACAAAGACAGTTCAGTTTCCTAAGCTCAGTAGTGTTACAGAAAACGAGAAGTTTGAAGAATTCATTGTGGCCTATAAAGATTTACAAGGATAGGTGTCTATGGCTTTCGAGAACACTGTAAATCTTACATCTGTTTTCTAGCTGTTTTCGAGACCGTTTGCCGTTTGAACGCGCCGCTGTATATATGAAGATGTAAATGATAGGCCTATAAGGTAATCTCAGTTTCAATAACACATCATTTTTCGTTAAAACTGTCCAGTGCGTCTACATTGCTAGCCTCAGGTAGAGTTCATGTGTCTCCATATTTCGATCTACGTATTTATATGAACGACCTTTTTTGATTATGAAACCAGATAAAATGACGAATACGTGGCAGCCTGAGTTGCGGAAACATGTGTTACTCTCTGCGTCTGTTCGTATGTCGACAGTTTGTATCAGCATACCAAAAACTATTAAATACTTCTGATTTATGTTGTTGAGAAATGTGGAGCACAAAACAGAGTCGACTGCAGTGCGACTGCACTATCATTTAGACGTGACACATTCGCAGTTTTCCCTTTTTCCCCTTCCTGGCATTCAGACGCTGTGGCGTGGTGGTGGAGGAAATGTGAAGCGAGACTGAGTGCTTTGGTGTTCGGGCTCAGCCATAGTCCACGGAAGGTAGAAGAAAGTTTTCAAACAGTAATTGAATTAATATTAATTTAGATTACGTTATTATCGTTTTTTTCCTCATACTCAGCTGTTCTAGGAACATTTATAGCATTTATAGTTCTAGACAAAGTTTCCAACAATGTTCGCTGAGATATATGCTTTGAAGTTCTGAAGGAATAAAATACAGTAAGCGAAAGGTTATGTACAACTTGTACAGAAATCAGTCTTCAGTTGTAAGAGTGGAACGACATGAAAGGGAAGCAATCATAGAGAAGGTATTTAGGCAGATTGCTATGTCCAATGTTACTGAATTTGTAAATTGAACAAGCAGTGCAGAAAACCAAGAAATTTCGAGGGGAAATTGAAGTTCAAGGAGAAAAAAGTAAAAACGTTGAGGTTTGCCGATGACATTGTAATTATGTTAAACAGCAAAGGACTTGGAAGAGGAGCTGTATGGAATAGTGTATTGCACAAAAATAAGATGCACAACAACAAAAATAAAACAAGGGTAATGGAATGAGGTCTAATTAAATCAACAGATGCTGAGAGGTTTACATTAGGAAATCATACCCTCAAAGTTTCGCTATTTGGCAGAAAAATAACTGATATTGACAGAGGCAGACACGACATAAAATGTATGAAGAAAAGCGCCTGGAAAGGTATTTGTTAACATCTAATACGAATTTAAGTGTAGGTAGTTGTCTGAAGTGCAGCCTTGCACCAATGAGAAGCAGTTCAGACAAGTAGAAAATAACTTTTCAGATGTGGTGCTACAGAAAAGTGCTGGATATTGGAGAGACTGAATGAAAAGCTGATGACGAGATAGTGCATCGAAGAAGTGAATACGTAGGTTTATGGTAGAACTTGTCTAAAAGAGGGAAATGGCAGTAGCGAAGCAAAGCAGGGTTTGGTGCAATTTGTCACTGAAAGTTGCCTACATCAGTGGCAAGTACACTTTCAGAGGTAAACCAATTGTTCTCTTTTTATTGACTGGTCCTTAACCTATTGTTCTATTAAGTGGATTATGACCCCTGGGGATAGTCCATCCTTTTGACTGACAGATCCTTAACCTCTTGTACAGTTAAGTGGTTTTCCAAGAAACCCCCACCCATCTGGGAGCTCTCCTCGCCAATAAGAGCACACTTTTGATATCAATTTGATTGACTAATTAATTAAATAAATCAAATAATTAACCCTTCTCCATCCAGGAAACCCCCAGCCCTCCCTCTACCCTCCCCCATCTGAATATTGGCAGCAAAAAGACTTTGTTAGTAGGCCATTTGGTGGGAAATTGATTGCAGTATATGGAAGATTATTTAAAGAATTTAGACAATGTGCCAAAATTACTTATTTAAACAATTTTTGGGATGCAAGACTTTGTATGGAATACAGTTTATTTAATCATTTATTTCAAGAATTACGCGTGAAATCGATTGCAGTGTATGGAATATTGTGTCAACAACTTAGGCAATGTGTGAAAAATTGTTTATTCAAATAATTTATGGGATACAAGACAATGTATGGAACATGATTTATTTGACTGAGTAAAGAATTTGTTGGGAAACTGACTGTAGTGAATGGAATTCTGTTTATTTAAAAAATTTACAAGACGCAATGTGGTTTATAGAATATAAGAATTTGTCAGGGAATCGATTGCAGTATAAAATATTTAAACACCTGAGATGCTGTTTCATTCTGATCATGGATGGCAACCCTGAGTGAGCTTAGTTTATATTTGCTGCTGGAGTCAGAACATATTAAATATACAGGTATTGATTCACTGGAGTGGGTGGCTTGTGATCAAAGTCGCTTCCACAGACCATTGTAAAGTTTTGACACATGTGCTGGAGGAGGACCTTAACCCACAGACTATTAATTGCAAGAGAGGGTCCCTGTTGTTGTTGTTTGATACATTGTTTTTTTTTCCTGCTGTAACACATCCAAGCAATTTATGACTACAGCTATATACACCACCACCATTATTTTGGTTTTTAACCACGACTGAGGTCTGTGTCAGGTGCTAAACTGACAGATGAGAGGAGGAGGACATTAGTGTTTAACAACGAGGTCATTAGAGACGGAGCGCAAGCTCGGGTGAGGGAAGGATGGGGAAGGAAACCGGCCGTGCCCGTTCAAAGGAACAATCCCGGCATTTGCCTGAAGCGATTTAGGGAAATCACGGAAAACCTAAATCAGGATGGCCGGAGACGGGATTGAACCGTCGTCCTCCCGAATGCGAGTCCAGTGTGCTAACCACTGCGCCACCTCGCTCGGTACTAAACTGACATTTACATGTCTTAGTCCATTGGCTCTTACAGAAAACGGGACATTGCATGATGTAAATTATGCTGCTGCTGCCTCCATGATGTACACAGATTAATTGAAATAAGACACAGGCTGTGTTTGGTATTGACAAAAAAAATGCAGATGACATTGTGATATATGGAAACTGAAGGAATGGGTCGTTTCCAAACAGCTGTTCAAGCATGATTTATGACCTCTACATTTAAAGTCGTCTTTCACAGCGATGTTGTAGCAGATGTCAAGCTGTTCCATTTAGATTGATCCTTCATATTGCAGTCATGTACATGATCACTGTTCCAGTGCAGGCTATCCCTGGAGGGTGTAGCTCCCACTAATATTCTCTCTCCGTCTCAGAGAAGTGATATCAGTCAATCATTATGCGATAATCAACAGAGGACCACTGGACAGATGGAATGGGGAAGACACTATCAATGTACTGTAATAAGCATAGAATTTGATAGTGCAATCAATTTCAGCAATTTACTAGTTTTTCCATAATTTTATTGCTGAGAAATAAGGCAGCAGCATGCTTTCCAATTTCTGTATCATCGCTAAGCCACCCCTCTACTATTTTCCAAGTACCATATACTAGCCTGTGCAATACAGTACATATACTCCTTGTTAATTCTCGAACATATACATACCAAAGTATACCAGACAGCACCCTATACCAACCTACATATTTCAAGCACTTCGATATGCTGCATAATTTACGATTACAGTTGCCCATCTTTCCCTATACAGATGGGAGTCACAGAGCATTCTTACATTCTTAGGATAAAGTTGGAGATTGCAGTCTCTGTGTTGCCAAAGACAACACAGGGAAATCTTTCAACACTGTCATTGATTAAGTTTGCAGCTGAACAAAAGTAGAGCGCTACATTCCCCTTCTCATGAAGGAACAGAGTGAGGCAAGTCTATAACTTTTCTGCACCAATCTTATGGCACCTATCCAAGTGCACAAGATCTCTCCAGATGCGCACGTGGGGGTTAGCACTCCTTATCAGTGTATAGGAGATATGAGAGTGTTGTGATGGTATAAGAGACAGTTGTGAAAACGAAACGTGTGGTTTATGCATGATGGCATTCCAGACAGATGTAGTGTGAAGCGTTTCACGCAAATAAACTGCACCATCAATTCAGAAGTATTGTTCTAATGTCTGAGGTCAGCACCAAGATGGTATTGGTAAGAGAGGAATGATCATGGAACATAAACACATACGTTTCTAAGGCTACACAGTTTTGTACTTAAAACGTTCTATAATACTAGGGCGGTGCAGCTTCTGACCTACTAGTTGTGAGGAATGCAATGCTGTTAATATTTCAATGTGAGAAATGACGCCTGGAGTTTAAGAAGTTCAAGCCCGATTATGATTCAAAAATTACGATATATTCACAATAGCACTATAAAATGCTAGTCATCTGAAAATGCGTATGAAGCAACAGACATCTTAGAAGGAAATAAATTACGATCAGGAGCCAGAGGAGATACAGTTTACCACCACCCCTGGTAACTTTCCTCTTGCACACAGAAGCCATGGACCAATGTTAGGCATCTTGCTCATAAGTGGGATAATATTGCCGTTTTGCCTTGACGTCTCGTCTTTAGAATGCTTCCTGTCCCAATGTTAAGGTGTGTGTATATGCAGCATCAGTCTACTCTCCCCCTCCAGAACACACAATTTTATTGATTTTGCTCAGTAGTCTTTTCATGGTATTTGTCAATTACCATAATTTTACTAGCTTTTCACTACATTATATATTTTATGGTCTTTCTCTCAGCTTTTACGTATCTCACGTCAATTTTTCGTGATTATACCAGGTTTTCCACTAATTTTACCGAGTGTGTCATTTTTCATATTTTTTTCACAGTTTTCCGTATGTATATGGTCTTATTACTAACATACTCGTATGCTGTTTGATTTTCTACGATAATGTTTGCCCATCTTACACACCAACATACTAAAAAATCCTAAGACTTTCCCTCTCCCTGATGATCTACTTGCATGCATTTGGGATAGGACGAACATGAAAAGTATGGTAACAGTCGTTTCGTACCTATTTGAAACTGAAAAGTCAATTTACCTCCAAGATGTAGCATGGAAATGGGCTACTTCACATACATCTTCGTTCATCAAGAGGAGGGTGCAAAAACAGGTTTTCCATTGATGGATATGTTTCATCACACATGAGTTGAAAGTTTTCTGATGACTATGGTATGGAGAGGTTCGCTGTTAACGATCGCAGATAGATAATGCTCTAAGGAACATACAGAACACACAGCTGTTTACGAATCGATCGCAGGTTATACTATACAAATGATACAACCTGTGAGAACAAAGGAAGGAAAGTGCTTGATAATTGGCCTGCAGAAACATATCCCTCTCTCCCTCTCAATCGATAACTCGATCTTCTTTCTATATTCCTTTAGCGCAGATCCATATCAGTTTAGAGTCAGATGGCTCTCTTTTTCCAGGAAAGCATCAAAGACAGCAGTCAACTAGCATGCATCACTATTACTTCAACAGACATGCAGTACAACGCTGCCATACAGCAACTGTGTGTTAGCTGACACCGCAAGGTTGTGATTGACGGAGAGTACTCAGAAGCCCATTGTACATACTGTTTGTTAGGATTTAAAACACCTAAACAGTCCTCCACAAGGTGAAACACACGATCCATTCTGTAGTTGTATATTGCAGTCATCCCAGCTGGTAATACAACGCTCTTTTGCTAAGGACACTTTATAAAAATCTACAAGATGGTTGCCGGTGACTTTGGAGTCACACCTGGGCTTGTGATCCGACATACATAAATCTATTACTTTACATTTGGTAGTCTACCACGTTGACGAAGAAATGTGACATTTATCTGATTCGCAGTGCTCCAATATGTCAACTTTTTCTCGTATTCCTGTTGCTGTCGCATACGTGTTCCCATGTACAAGTATTGTTCTGCATCAGACAGAAGACATGCAAGTGCTCCCTCGATTTCTCCTTATTTCGGCGCATTTTCCCCTCGATTCATATGTACTTTCCTTCATTTTTCGAAATTTTCGCGACACATGCACGGACACAGACATACAGAAAACAGAGAAAACGTACTGCAGCTGTAAAATACAGTGTTGTAGTATGCGGTTGACCAGAAAAATAGTGTGTTTGCGCTAGGTGTTTGCAACGGTACTAAATTTACTAGCAATTCTACAATATGGAGCGAGAAGTGATGTCAAGATTGCATGGGGAGAAGCGACATAAATTCGAGAGAAAACGTAATTTACATCGTGAAATCTCCAGTTTTCTGTGACAGTTGATGGATCGAGACATGTTAATGCCAGTTTAGCACCTAACACGGACCTCGACTTAGTGGTGGAAGAATCAAAATGATGATGGTGTATGTAGCTGTAGTCATAACTGTCTGGATAATTTACAGCAGAAAAAAAAACAATGTATCAAACAACAACACGGCAACCCAATCTCCGATTGACAGTCTGTGGGATTTGGTCCTCCCACAGAACAGGTGACAACAATTTACACTGGTGTGAGGAAGCGACTTAGATCTTGAGCCACCTGAAACAATAAACCAATACTTTATTTAATAGAATCACGACATGTTATCAATGCTGGTGCACAGATAGTATCTGTTTTCAATACATCGGAAGAAAGGGACGCAGCAATATCTTATCGAGTTCTCTACCGGATGACGTCAGCGGAGTTTTTATAGTTCATAGTTTCTCTCTGTTATAACGTACAAAAAAACAAGAAGGGAGGGAGAGAACGTTTGGGTGACAAACATGAATGGACCCTGAGAGAATCACATCTCCTTTGGACTGAAGTACCTGTATGTAGTTTGGATATGTACCGCAAGGCAGTAACAGTATACTCGTTTTTCTTCTACGAGTTCCTGTGTGATATGGAGTCGTCCAAATTTTCGTGATAGGAAAAACCACTGTAACTGCTCCTACTATCTTTTTCTATTACTACTTCGTGTTGCAGGAGGAAGCTTCATTTGACACTGACCTTACAGATGGTACACGAATGGCAGGGCTCCGACAGAATGTTTCCATTTCCACCGAGTGGTCAAAACACCATTCTGTCACATTAACTCAGCTCACCCTGTTTCTCCACAGGATGCACGTCTTAGCTATAGCGCTCTCCAACTTCTGTTCATTTCCGACTTAATTGGGACGATCACATGGATGGAGCTGCAGGGAGGGCAGGGCAGAGACTGAGAAGCAGTTACTAGATGCAGAGGAACTGTCCAGAATCGGCGCCGTAGTTTTTGCTGTAGCAGATGGGTTCGAAAAAGGTGACTCGTTTTGACATATGAGGATGGCATGTATATGATTAATCAGTGGCTGAATCATTAAAAGACGTCTCCAAAGCATCCAACTCAAGTATGTGGTTGAATGGATAGACTTTATTCCAAAGCGCAGAAAGGATTTCTACCAGAAAGAATAACGCTGTCAGCTACTCTTGTGCGTGCATGTAGAACCAATACCGCTTTTTATGCAGTATTATCGTAACATAGTCGTTGGGATTGTGTTTTTAATAGCGCGGTCCTTACATGAAATATCTGTTGCCAGCAGTAGAATACTTCTATTTCCGCTTCAGATGTCTGTTCTCAATAGTGTTCCTCGAAAAGAACATCGTCTTCCCTCCATTTGAACTACCTGGTGAGTGTAATCCGACTACAGAAAAAATAAATTACTCGCTATGCAAAGAGACTTTCACATTCAGTTTAATTATTTAGCCTATTAATGTGCTATCAATAAAGTTCAGCCTGTTGGGTGGAAGCGATAACTAGATATAGCAGATGTCATACTTGCAGTGGCAAACACGGTTTTTTTGTCGCTGCAGCAATATCTTTTCACGATATTTCAATATCTCACCTACGCAAGGAGTGGCGACCATCGTAATAAAATCAGATGTATTACCGAATTTACAAAGTGATACAAACTATAAGTGCGATATTTACAACTTCTATGTGTTGTTACCTGAAGACCTTACATGCTTGGCGAGGCATTTGGTTACTTTGAGTTCGAAAGTGAGGAGGCGTCCTGCGATAGGGGTGGATCTTAACACTTCGTCATAAGCCAAAAATCAATTTAATAGTCTTGTCCTGTGATTAATGATGTAACAGATAAGAAAAGTTCTTTCTCCTAGCTGATGATATTTAATTAATCTATCAAATTGATATAAGAATTGTGCTTGTATCGGCAAAGGGAGTTAGTAGAGGGGTGGGAGAAGAGGGAGATGGATGAGGGTTTCTTGGAAAACCAGTTAACCGTACAATAGGTTAAGGACCCGTCACTCAAAAGAACGGATTATTCCCATGGGGTCATAATGCACTTCACAGTACAATGGGTTAAGGGCTTGTCAATCAAAAGAAACAATAGGTTTGACCCTGAATGTAATTTGCCCCTGATGTAGGCAACATGTACTAACAAACTGCACCAAAAACCGCTTTGCTGGAATGCTAATGTTTGCTGGGATACAGCCTGAGGCGGCGAGGAATCATCAGTCTGGTAATGGAGGGAAATTGTGTGGGTGACGGAGGTGAAAATTACTTCTATAAATGAAGACCAATGTTTTAATTAAACCAGCAGCTTCAAATGAAAGCAGGTTGCAATAGTAATGCAGAGAAGCAGCAGCTTGCATGGGATAGAGTAGCGTCGAGGACTGCATCACACTTGTACTCTTGACAACACTTTAAACGATTATTGTTATCAAAGCTAACACTCTTTCTGTGACAGATAGCACCAAAGGTGTCAGGAACATAAAACAGTGTTCATTACAGACGTCATATATCAAAACTATGACGTGCCCTTTCCAAGTTTTTCTTTTTAATACTTTCATTCTCTACCCCTCGTGGTAGAGTGGGCTTTGCAAGATCCTACGCGTTCGAGTGTGTAGTTGTTTACAGTCAAATACCAGGAAAGATGTTAGCGTTGCAGGGGGGTTCCTAATCTGAAAATTGGGGGAGGATTTGTAGTTCCACTATTTACTTCACAACCACCGAAAACCTCCCAAAGAACTTTGGTCATAACTGAAAAATTGAGGATATTTTAAATTTATTTTTGGGATAATACCAGGTCTTCATAATTAAAGTGCTGCTACTTACGGCGGTTTGGTGTAGGCTGTAATTATCGTATGGCAGGGAAACTTGGCAGGCTAATGTGTTACCTCGGCACCGATTTACGCTGGAAAAATTTAGTTCCAATTCTGACCACCAGATGCATATTTGGCACTGTACAGCATCGCATCGACGTCTCCGGTGCTCATATGAAATCAATATTAGGTCTATCTCACTTCTTTGATCTTTTCTGCCCTCGTCCCATTCCTAATCCATTACATATGGATACATTTCTATATGTCTTTCTTGCATTCTCTCTAAATCACTCTCTTCCAGTCAGCCACTGTCCAGCGGCATTGTTGTTTACATCACCTCAAGTACTGCTTAGCACTGACTACAGAAACAGTGGCTATGGGAGCTGCTCGACCACTTTACTCCAGTATTAACTCCCTGCAGCCAGTCACTGTGCTAGCTGCACTGCTGGCAGCACTTTGAAACTCGTGAGTGATTCCTGTTGCTGATTTCGCGCTATTTTTTGCTACCACCCTCAGCAACCCTCGGCGGTACCTTCCCGTCAGTACATGAAATCTACCTGGTGCTTGTTTAGCTGTGGATGTCCCTCCACGTTTCCATTTCACAACCATATCACTAACAGTAGCTTTAGAATAGTTGAAATATCCGGGATAGATTTGTTCGTCCGGTGACATCTAATGACTATTCCACATTCGAAGTCACTGACCTTTCCTGACTGACCTAGTCTCCTGTTGCTGCTGCTTTACTTACAGCACAATGTAACCCACCTCTTTTTATTACTGGAAGGTCCGCCTCTCCTGATATCTAGTATCAGATCCACATTACACCGTGGTGTCCTGGTAATGTTGATTACATAATGTATACTTTCGGAAACCTTTCGTTAATTTGTAGGCTGTTCATTTTTGAGGTTAATAATTGCTCCTCTTTATTAAATGTGGCTTTTGACTTCTGACTTCTTCTCTGACTGCCACGTTTCTATCGATCTAACTTCCTAAATAAATAAATCAGATAGCTTGTGGCAGTGACTTGTCACATACATGTACTCAACATCTGAATCTCGCTACTTCGTGTAAAGCTGTGTTTCAGATTCATTTACTTTCGTGTTGTATTCTTTTCACAAAACTTTAGCCAATTCTATGATGTATATATGCAGACTGAAGCTTTCCGCAGCTCGTGGTCGTGCGGTAACGTTCTCGCTTCGCGCGCCCGGTTTCCCGGGTTCGATTCCCAGCGGGGTCAGGGATTTTCTCTGACTCGTGATGACTGGGTGTTGTGTGATGTCCTTTGGTTAGTTAGGTTTAAGTATTTCTAAGTTCTAGGGGACTGATGACCATAGATGTTAAGTCCCATAGTGCTCAGAGCCATTTGAACCAGACTGAAGCGACAAATGAAAATTTGTAAAAAGGCCAGTATTGGAATCCAGGTCTCCTGCTCGCTAAGCAGATGCGCTAATCAGTACACCACCCTGGCATACTGGCTTTGCGCAACTGCACAGACTACCTCAGCACGTCCCGTTCCTCAGTTCAAATTCCCATTCATGCCTCAGCCGTCTTGGTATTCCCTATAAAAGCGAACAGCATTGCAGAGGCTCTCTAATTGCATTCGCATGTCACCTATGTGTCGAACAGAACAGGTGGTCCTGCCTAAAACATAGAAAAGGTGCTTTAATCAAATGAAACTTTATGGTTCTAGGGACATTTCAAGTCTCAGTCTCTATAATCTATGAGAATTTCGATTGATGGGGGATGCTTGCAAGGGTAGTCAGTACGATTGTGAGAAGCCACAGTACTATGTTGTTGTAGAGTTTAGAGTATTTGAATAGTGATCAGGAGACCCAGTTCGAATCCTGACCTTGTTGCAAATTTTCATTCGTCATTTCAGTCGGCATATACAGGGTGGTCCATTGATCTTGACCGGGCCAAATATCTCACGAAATAAGCGCCAAACGAAAAAACGACGAAGAATAAAACTCGTCTACCTTGAAGCGGGAGACCAGATGGCGCTATGGTTTGTCCCGCTAGATGGCGCTACCATAGGTCAGACGGATATCAGCTGCGTTTTTTTTAAAAAAAGGATGCCCCATTTTTTATTACATATTCGTGTAGTACGTAAAGAAATATGAATGTTTTAGTTGGACCACTTTTTTCGCTTTGTGATAGATGACGCTGTAATAGTCACAGACGTATAAGTTCGTGGTACCACGTAACATTCTGCCAGTGCGGACGGTATTTGCTTCGTGATATATTACCCGTGTTAAAATGGACCGTTTACCGATTGTGGAAATGGTTGATACCGTGTTGATGTATGGCTATTTTGATTAAAATGTTCAACTGCCTTGTGCTATGTATGCTGCTCGGTATCCTGGACGACATCATTCAAGTGTCCGGACCGTTCACCGGATAGCTACGTTATTTAAGGAAACAGGAAGTGTTCAGCCACATGTGAAACGTCATCCACGACCTGCAACAAATGATGATACCCAAGTAGGTGTCTTAGATGCTGTCGAGGCTGATCCGCACATAAGTAGCAGACAAATTGAGCGGGACAACTATAGCGCCATCTGGTTTTCCCCTTCAAGCCAGACGAGTTTCGTTCTTTGCAGTTTTTTCGTTTGATGCTTATTTCGTGAGATATTTGGCCCGGTCACTATTAATGGAGCACCCTGTATACATTGCAGATGTTTGGGACTTGAAAAGTCTCATATAGTTTCATTTGATTTAACCAATTCGTTTGACATGGCTTCAACGCCTTGTTGCCTATGAGTATATGATGGGCAATATGAATTTAAAGCTGCCTTCGTTAACACATATTTAAAGCTAAGGAGAACAACGAGCTACAACCGGTAATGTACTCCATTCCACGTCAAAATGTAGAGACATATGACTATAAAAAATATACCTATGTTATTACAGCCAAAATATCCTTCATCTGGGTAACTGGTGTGATTCATGTGCTCTGACTAACATTACTATTCTGAGGGAAGTGTAGAAAGAATGCTTTCGTCATTACTACCGCCAAGGACACTGTGCAGAGCCTCCAGTGCTGTTAACGAGATTTTTCAGAAAGAAAATAAGTGGGTGGTATCTTGTCGTGCTTGAAGAACTTGAAATTTATACTGCCAAAATAAAAGAAACAGACGAGAAGCTTAACGGACGGAAGAAACTTTCCTGTAAGGCTTATTTGAATAGTTAGGACGAAGTTCTTCAGTAGATGTGTCATGTTTATTCTTCCTCGTTCCGCGTACATAGATGTGGTTATAACACTATCTGGCTGTCATATGCATAAACACGCTACCGCATCGCTTGTGCCACCTCCAGTGGAAGGTGGCACACTCCAGCGGCCACTGTTTTCTCAAAGTACTATCATTTTACACCTTCGAAAACTTATAGAAATTTTTCGCTTAATGTCTTAATTATTTCTTTTACTAAATTCCTTTACTTCTCATCCTTTTCTCAGTTACAGAAAGAGTCTTTGATGTAACTTTTATTTCTATTTATTAGTCTAAAGACAAATTCAACCTGCCTCCGTTACTCCTGTTACTTTATGTGAGATTCACCAGGTTGTTGTTTGTTGTGTCTCCAGTTCAAAGACTGGTTTGATGCAGCTCCCCTTGAAACTCTATCCTGTGCAAGTTTCTTCATCTCCCAGTACCTACTGCAACCTAAATCCTTCTAAATCTGCTTAGTGTCTTCATCTCTTGGTCTCCCTCTACGATTTTTATCCTCCACGCTGCCCTTCAGTACTAAATTAGTGATCCAATGATGCCCCACAACATGTCCTACCAACCGATCCCTTCTTCTAGTCAAGTTCTGCCACAAATTTCTCTTCTCCCAAATTCTCTTCAATACCTCCTCATTAGTTATGTGATCTACCCAACTAATCATCAGGATTCTTCTGTAACACCACATTTCGAAAGCTTCTATTCTCTTCTTGTCTAAATTATTTATCGTCCACGTTTCACTTTCATAGACGGCTACACTCCATGCAAATACTTTCAAAAACGGCTTCCTGACACTTAAATCTATACTCGATGTTATCAAATTTCTCTTCTTCAGAAACGCTTTCCTTGCCATTGCCAGTCTACATTTTATATCCTCTCTACTTCGACAATCATCAGTTATTTTGCTCCCCAAATAGGAAAACTCCTTTACTACTTTAAGCGTCTCATTTCCTAATCTAATTCCCTCAGCATCATCCGATTTAATTCGACTACGTTCCATTATCCTCGTTTTGCTTTTGTTGATGTTCATTTTATATCCTCGTTTCAAGGCACTGTCCATTCCGTTCAGCTGCTCTTCCAGGTCCTTTGCTGAATCTGACAGAATTACAATGTCACCGGCGAAGCTCAAAGTTTTTATTTCTTCTCCATGGATTTTAATTCCTACTCCAAATTTTTCTTTTGTTTCCTTTACTGCTTGCTCAATATACAGATTGAATAACATCGGAGAGAGGCTACAACCCTGTATCACTCCCTTCCCAAACACTGCTTCGCTTTCATGCCTCTCGACTCTTATAACTGTCATCTTGTTTCTGTACAAATTGTAAATAGCCTTTCGCTCTCTCTTTTTTACCCGTGCCACCTTCAGAATCTGAAAGAGGGTCTCCAAGTCAACACTGAAAAGCTTTCTCTAAGTCTATAAATGCTAAAAACGTAGGTTTGCTTTCTTTAATCTATTTTCTAAGATAATAGATTCTATTGAATCCAAACTGATCTTCCCCGAGATCGGCTTCTATCAGTTTTTCCATTCGTCTGTAAAGAATTCGTGTTAGTATTTTGCAGCCGTGGTTTATTAAACTGGTAGTTCGGTAATTTTCACATCTGTCAATACCTGCTTTCTTTGGGATTGGAATTAAAGAGCAATAATACCTATCACTCCCCCCATGAACCATGGACCTTGGCGTTGGTGGGGAGGCTTGCGTGCCTCAGCGATACAGATGGCCGTACCGTAGGTGCAACCACAACGGAGGGGTATCTGTTGAGAGGCCAGACAAACGTGTGGTTCCTGAAGAGGGGCAGCAGCCTTTTCAGTAGTTGCAGGGGCAACAGTCTGGATGATTGACTGATCTGGCCTTGCAACATTAACCAAAACGGCCTTGCTGTGCTGGTACTGCGAACGGCTGAAAGCAAGGGGAAACTACAGCCGTAATTTTTCCCGAGGACATGCAGCTTTACTGTATGATTAAATGATGATGGCATCCTCTTGGGTAAAATATTCCGGAGGTAAAATAGTCACCCATTCGGATCTCCGGGCGGGGACTACTCAGGAGGATGTCGTTATCAGGAGAAAGAAAACTGGCGTTCTACGGATCGGAGCGTGGAATGTCAGATCCCTTAATCGGGCAGGTAGGTTAGAAAATTTAAAAAGGGAAATGGATAGGTTAAAGTTAGATATAGTGGGAATTAGTGAAGTTCGGTGGCAGGAGGAACAAGACTTCTGGTCAGGTGACTACAGGGCTATAAACACAAAATCAAATAGGGGTAATGCAGGAGTAGGTTTAATAATGAATAGGAAAATAGGAATGCGGGTAAGCTACTACAAACAGCACAGTGAACGCATTATTGTGGCCAAGATAGATACGAAGCCCACACCTACTACAGTAGTACAAGTTTATATGCCAACTAGCTCTGCAGATGATGAAGAAATTGAAGAAATGTACGATGAAATAAAAGAAATTATTCAGATAGTGAAGGGAGACGAAAATTTAATACTAATGGGTGACTGGAATTCGAGTGTAGGAAAAGGAAGAGAAGGAAACATAGTAGGTGAATATGGATTGGGGCTAAGAAATGAAAGAGGAAGACGCCTAGTAGAATTTTGCACAGAGCACAACTTAATTATAGCTAACACTTGGTTTAAGAATCATGAAAGAAGGTTGTATACGTGGAAGAACCCTGGAGATACTAAAAGGTATCAAATAGATTATATAATGGTAAAACAGAGATTTAGGAACCAGGTTTTAAGTTGTAAGACATTTCCAGGGGCAGATGTGGACTCGGACCACAATCTATTGGTTATGACCTGTAGATTAAAACTGAAGAAACTGCAAAAATGTGGGAAATTAGGGAGATGGGACCTGGATAAACTGAAAGAACCAGAGGTTGTACAGAGTTTCAGGGAGAGCATAAGGGGACAATTGACAGGAATAGGGGAAAGAAATACCGTAGAAGAAGAAGGGTAGCTCTGAGGGATGAAGTAGTGAAGGCAGCAGAGGATAAAGTAGGTAAAAAGACGAGGGCTGCTAGAAATCCTTGGGTAACAGAAGAAATATTGAATTTAATTGATGAAAGGAGAAAATATAAAAATGCAGTAAATGAAGCAGGCAAAAAGGAATACAAACGTCTCAAAAATGAGATCGACAGGAAGTGCAAAATGGCTAAACAGGGATGGCTAGAGGACAAATGTAAGGATGTAGAAGCTTATCTCACTAGGGGTAAGATAGATACTGCCTACAGGAAAATTAAAGAGACCTTTGGAGAGAAGAGAACCACGTGTATGAATATCAAGAGCTCAGATGGCAACCCAGTTCTAAGCAAAGAAGGGAAGGCAGAAAGGTGGAAGGAGTATATAGTAGGTTTATACAAGTGTGATGTACTTGAGGACAATATTATGGAAATGGAAGAGGATGTAGATGAAGACGAAATGGGAGATACGATACTGCGTGAAGAGTTTGACAGAGCACTGAAAGACCTGAGTCGAAACAAGGCCCCCGGAGTAGACAACATTCCATTAGAACTACTGACGGCCTTGGGAGAGCCAGTCATGACAAAACTCTACCAGCTGGTGAGCAAGATGTACGAGACAGGCGAAATACCCTCAGACTTCAAGAAGAATATAATAATTCCAATCCCAAAGAAAGCAGGTGCTGACAGATGTGAAAATTACCGAACTATCAGTTTAATAAGTCACAGCTGCAAAATACTAACGCGAATTCTTTACAGACGAATGGAAAAACTGGTAGATGCGGACCTCGGGGAGGATCAGTTTGGATTCCGTCGAAATGTTGGAACACGTGAAGCAATACTGACCTTACGACTTATCTTAGAAGAAAGATTAAGAAAAGGCAAACCTACGTTTCTAGCATTTGTAGACTTAGAGAAAGCTTTTGACAATGTTGACTGGAATACTCTTTTTCAAATTCTAAAGGTGGCAAGGGTAAAATACAGGGAGCGAAAGGCTATTTACAATTTGTACAGAAACCAGACGGCAGTCATAAAAGTCGAGGGGCATGAAAGGGAAGCAGTGGTTTGGAAAGGAGTGAGACAGGGTTGTAGCCTCTCCCCGATGTTATTCAATCTGTATATTGAGCAAGCAGTAAAGGAAACAAAAGAAAAATTTGGAGTAGGTATTAAAATTCATGGAGACGAAGTAAAAACTTTGAGGTTCGCCGATGACATTGTAATTCTGTCAGAGACGGCAAAGGACTTGGAAGAGCAGTTGAACGGAATGGACAGTGTCTTGAAAGGAGGATATAAGATGAACATCAACAAAAGCAAAACGAGGATAATGGAATGTAGTCAAATTAAATCGGGTGATGCTGAGGGAATTAGATTAGGAAATGAGACACTTCAAGTAGTAAAGGAGTTTTGCTATTTAGGAAGTAAAATAACTGATGATGGTCGAAGTAGAGAGGATATAAAATGTAGACTGGCAATGGCAAGGAAAGCGTTTCTGAAGAAGAGAAATTTGTTAACATCGAATATAGATTTATGTATCAGGAAGTCGTTTCTGAAAGTATTTGATTGGAGTGTAGCCATGTATGGAAGTGAAACATGGACAATAACTAGTTTGGACAAGAAGAGAATAGAAGCTTTCGAAATGTGGTGCTACAGAAGAATACTGAAGATAAGGTGGATAGATCACGTAACTAATGAGGAGGTATTGAATAGGATTGGGGAGAAGAGAAGTTTATGGCACAACTTGTCTAAAAGAAGGGATCGGTTGGTAGGACATGTTTTGAGGCATCAAGGGATCACAAATTTAGCGTTAGAGGGCAGCGTGGTGGGTAAAAATCGTAGAGGGAGACCGAGAGATGAATACCCTAAGCAGATTCAGAAGGATGTAGGTTGCAGTAGGTACTGGGAGATGAAGAAGCTTGCACAGGATAGAGTAGCATGGAGAGCTGCATCAAACCAGTCTCAGGACTGAAGACAACAACAACAACAACAACAACAACAACAACAATACCTATCAGGGCTTTGACGAAGCTGTTATGTTGGTGACAGAAATTAAGCCAATGCAGCTACACTAAGCACCACTGACGACTCGTAATGAGTAAAATCGATTCAGTCATTAAAAATGACGTCGTGAAGTAAAAGTACTCCACCCTGCTAGCAGAGACGGCACTCGATCAGTAGGATCGATGGTGTTCACATCGTTTGCACTCGATTCTATAATTACTATACTGTACCATCTCGTGTGAGATTCTTCCAGTGTCGGTCATACTCTTGCTGCCTTATCTGGTGACAACTGAGCTGTAGCCAAGGATGACTATGAACCATTGTCCATTACTGAAGTTGCCGCTCATGAGCAGTGCACAAGTCTACCAACACTGTTCCAATTGAGGGCACCAAAGGCTCTCAAACGTCATCACCATTCGGGTCAGATGGCCTAACGAAATGGTGAGCCAGTATCAGCATTCAGCGTGACATCACAGCATCTGACATCGTGATTCGTCTGGTGGGATAACATGGGCAGTGATCTGAGAACGATAGAGTACTGTCAGGACAGCGATGAGCCAAACACACACGCGCCCCTCTCATTCCGCAGCCGTAGCAACCCAGCCGGCCGGAAGCGACAATGGGTGGGCAACTCACCCCACTCTGAGTCACCGGCCTGCGCTAGTGGCCGGTGAAGCGATCTTTGGTAGCCCTAAGTCTACCTTCGGATTAAGCTGTTTGCACTCTGGCTTATCAAGCCGTTGGCCACCGTGGAAGAAACGATGACAAGTTGTATTCTGAGAAACAAACCAAGTAATACTTAGTATTGCTCTATTGTGAGTGCCATACAGGTCCCTCGGTGTCCATCTTGATGGAACGGTAGGGGTTTCCAGCCCAGGAGCTGGTGAACCCCATGGTTGTATTTTAACAGATGGCTGATTAAAGGTAAGCAAATCAGATATGTTTGTTGACCTTGCACTGTCTTCTAAAATATGGAAACAAGAATAACACTGAACCATACATAGTGTACTGTGAGGTTGTTTATTGCTTTTGCATTTTGTCTTTTTCTGTGTAATGCATCATACATACCGGAATGTATTTCATTAAAGTGCCTCTTAATTTCTAATTTTCATTATTTATTTTATTTTATGATGAACAAATCTCTCTAACGATGTTCTAATATGCTAGCGTGTGAGCTAGGCTCACGTCAAGTGACTGCACGAAATTTCTTCCCCACTACCTACATCGTATCTTACGTTACTTTTAAACGTTTTTTGACGAACTCCCCTTTTCTGCGCCAGGTAGCGTGGGATCCTAATATTTTTCTGTTTTTTGTATAATATTTGGTGGTAGTTTCGTAATTTGACACTTTCGTAATTCTTTATTTTTGTTGCCTTTTTCACTGTTCCAACTTAGAACTGAAGATGATCTGAAGTGCAGATTGAAACCGGTGGTCAGTAAAAAGACCGGTGGTCAGTGATCAAGACAGTGTTCGCTTGCATATCTATTACGTCATGGTACGGTTTTCTCCTTCAGGAAAGAATGACAATTCCGTCGAGCTGGAGACCACGGTGCTTGAATGTCTTGAAATTAATTTATTATCAGGAACAATCATATTTACTTATAACGAAATGATCAACTTCGTTCGGCTCTGGCCATCCTCAGATCATAAAATACAGACCGTGGTTGTGCTCCCAGCACCCAGGAAACCACGATGTCAATCACCATGACAAAGTAGTTTTCCCTAAACGTGGGAGTTCTAAATCGACTTCCTCCTCCTTTTGTATCACACTTCGGGACATTCCGTCTCCATTATACAGACACGAGTTACAGCTCCACGCTTAAAAATCACAAATTGTTCAGACATCAACAATGACGCCTGTTACTTTAAAAGAGTGTAGACGACAAAGGTCCCATTTGCACTTTAACGACTACGTGAAGAGAGTTTGTAGCACGGTGCGTCATGTCATGTCATGGTGATAGCAGTCATTACTTTTTCTAAGTTAACATTAAAGAGACCTTTAGCATCAGCAGCTCATATTATCAACACTGCACACTTTCATTCTGTAGTTTCTGTATGGTGAAACTTCCATGACTGTAAGAACATTTTTTCTTTAGGGTGTAGTACTGCATCAGACAGGTCGACAAACAGTGGCTACTATTCGCCGACTGTTTGGAGGACATCGCACGATCTCTAAGATTCCCTGAAGTCAATGTTCGTTCATGTTTTTTCTGGGGACATCGTAAAAGCTAAGAACACCCTGAATACCCTCCTACCATCGCTAATGTAAATGACTCATTCACAACTTTTCTCCGAGATACGTGACACCGGGAAGTCACGAGTCTGAAGAACGGTCTATTAGAAAGTGTAAAAATAGATAGAACGTATCTATCGAGTGTCACATTCGAAACGTAACACTAAAAGGAAGTGTCAGTAGTAATATGGTAGTTACCGGATTTTCCGTTATTCAGTTATCTTTCCTATTTTTATCTGCAAATTTGTATTCGAATTAAACTTTTCCATTCCTGCTCGCCACCTTCTACAGATGTTTCCTTACGAGCGACAGTGCCACGAGCATAGAGTTACGCCAGAGCAATACAATCAGGTAGTAACGGCAATACACGTCTTTAAGTGCGGAGAATGCTATTTCCTTCTGCGTGAAAAAGTTGACTATGGGAAATACCTGCACAATTACTAAGAGCATTTATCCAAGCACGTCGTTCGTTTACGACAACAGCTAACACAGCCGAGAATAGTACACGAGCAGTCTGCTCACAGCTATTCCAGCAGAAGAAAGACAGGAAATTTTTCTTGCAAGCGAACCAGTCACCGCTCTGCCACTCTCCGAGAAAAGTTCGAAGGATGCCGCTCAGAGCTGCGTTAGAATTTCCTGTAGCTTCTAAGAAACAGCTTTCTCCCGGCGACTCTGTATCCTATTCCTCGTATGTCACGTACGTGCTCGGCATTCCACTGAGAGGATGCAGGGTACTCGGTTGGTAACATATTTCTTTCTCCAACATATGTACCGTCTAATGGGGACAATGATAAAATTAAATTCGGATTCATTCGGAAGCTTACCGGCTAACGTTCTTCCTGTGTTCCGTCCGCGAATGAAATAGGAATATGGGGTAAGTATATACAGAGTGGTCCATTGATAGTGACCGGGCCAAATATCTCTCGAAATAAGCATCAAACGAAAAAACTACAAAAACGAAACTCGTCTACCGAGCGAGGTGGCGCAGTGGTTAAACACTGCACTCGCATTCGGGAGGACGACGGTTCAATCCCGTCTCCGGCCATCCTGATTTAGGTTTTCCGTGATTTCCCTAAATCGCTCCAGGAAAATGCCGGGATGTTTCCTTTCAAAGGGCACGGCCGACTTCCTTGTCTAATCCGATGAGACCGATGACCTCGCTGTCTGGTCTCCTTCCCCAAAACAACTCAACCCCCAAACCCGTCTAGCTTGAAGGGGGAAACCAGATGGCGCTATGATTGGCCCGCTAGATGGCGCTGCCATAGGTCAAACGGATATAAATGCTTTTTTTTTTTTTAATAGTAACTCCCATTTTTTATTACATATTCGTGTAGTACGTATAGAAATATGAATGTTTTAGTTGGACCACTTTTTTCGCTTTGTAATAGATGGCACTCTAATAGTCACAAACGTGTAAGTACGTAGTATCACGTAACATTCCGCCAGTGCGGACGGTATTTGCTTCGTGATACATTGCCCGTGTTAAAATGGACTGTTTACCAATTGCGGAAAAGGTCGATATCGTGTTGATGTATGGCTATTGTTATCAAAATGCCCAATGTGCGAGTGCTATGTATGCTGCTCGGTATTCTGGACGACATGATCCAAGTGTCCGAACCGTTCGCCAGATAGTTACGTTATTTGAGGAAACAGGAAGTGTTCAGCCACATATGAAACGCCAACCACGACCTGCAACAAATGATCATGCCCAAGTAGGTGTTTTACCTGCTGTCGCAGATAATCCGCACATCAATAGCAGACAAACTGCGCGAGAATCGGGAATCTCAAAAATGTCGGTGTAGAGAATGCTACATCAACATCGATTGCACCCGTACCATATTTTTGTGCACCAGGGATTGCATGGCGACCACTTTGAACGTTGTATACAGTTCTGCCACTGGGCACAAGAGAAATTACGGGACGATGACAGATTTTTTGAACGCGTTCTATTTAGCGAAGAAGCGTCATTCACCAACAGCGGTAACGTAAACCAGCAGAATATGCACAATTGGGCAACGTAAAATCCACGATGGCTGCGACAAGTGGAACATCAGCGACCTTGGCGGGTTAATGTATGGTGCAGCATTATGGGAGGAAGGATAACTGGTACCCATTTTATCGATGGCAATCTAAATGGTGCAATGTATGCTGATTTCCTACGTTATGTTCTACCGATGCTACTACAAGATATTTCACTGCATGACAGAATGGCGATGTACTTCCAACATGATGGATGTCCGGCACATAGCTGCCGTGCGGTTGAAGCGATATTGAATAGCATATTTCATGACAGGTCGTCGAAGCACCATACCATGGCCCGTACGTTCACCAGATCTGATGTCCCGGATTTCTTTCTGTGGGGAAAGTTCAAGGATATTGGCTATCGTGATCCACCGGCAACGCCTGACAACATGTGTCAGCAAAATTGTCAATGCATGTACGATACATTACGGAAGGCGAACTACTCGCTGTTGAGAGGAATGTCGTTACACGTATTGCCAAATGCATTGAGGTAGACGGACAGTATGTTGAGCATTTATTGCATTAATGTGGTATTTACAGGTAATCACGCCGTAACAGCATGCGTTCTCTGAAATGAGAAGTTCACAAAGGTACATGTATCACATTGGAACAACCGAAATAAAATATTCAAACGTACCTCCGTTCTGTATTTTAATTTAAAAAACCTACCTGTTACGAACTGTTCGTCTAAAATTGTGAGCCATATGTTTGTGACTATTACAGCGCCATCTATCACAAAGCGAAAAAAGTGGTCCAACTAAAACATTAATATTTCTTTACGTACTACACGAATATGTAATAAAAATGGGGGTTCCTATTTAAAAAAAACGCATTTGATATCCGTTTGACCTATTGCAGCGCCATCTAGCTGGCCAACCATAGCGCCATCTGGTTTCTCCCTTCAAGCTAGCCGAGTTTCGTTCGCTGTAGTTTTTTCGTTTGACGGTTATTTCGTGAGATATTTGGCCCGGTCACTATCAATGGACCACCCTGTATAACGCACCGTCCATAAATAAACTTTAACATTCGTAAAATATCTGAGTTCCTCCGGAAGGGCCTGAACTGGAACGACTTTATAAAATAATTGTAGGAAATAGCAAATTTCAGGCGACTCACTGGATGAAGCATAAGGAAATGTAACTCATTCAAGAAAGATATGACCTACAAAACAAGCCATGCTTACCGGTTTGGATTAATAGAAGAGCTGAAGAAGCTTCAACGAAGAGGTACGCATTTCGTAACGGGTCTGCTCAGTAAACATGAGAGCGTCACGAAGAAACTCCAATGGCAAGCGCTAGAAGAGAGGCGATATGCATCACGGAGAGATTTGCTGTTAGCATTCAAAGAGTGAAAGTTCCAAGGGAAGTCTGACAACATGTTACTTCCTACACAAACATGTCGCGAAATTACTGCGAGAAGAAAAAAAATCAGAGAAATTAGAGTTAATACGAAGGTGTACCGCCGGCCACCGTAGCCGAGTGGTTCTAGGCGCTACAGTCTGGAACCGCACGACCGCTACGTCGAAGGTTCGAATCCTGACTCGGGCACGGATGGGTGTGATGTCCTTAGGTTAGTTAAGTTTAAGTAGTTCCAAGTCTAGGGGACTGATGACTTCAGATTTTAAGTCCCACAGTGCTTACAGCTATTTGAAGGTGTACCAACAAACGTTCTTCCTATTCACCACTGGAGAATGGGACAGGAAAGGAGGAAATTGATAGGGGCAACGTTCGTACCCTCCGCTCTACACTGTAAGGTGGCCCGCGGAATACAGAAGCACGCATAGGTGTAAATATGCGAAGCGGAAAGGATTTGTTTCATATTCAGACTGCTCATTCTGATTTTTGCAGTAACCTAGACATTTATTTTCTAGTGATTGTGGACGCTCTCTCTTTTCGCCCGCCTGTAACACAATGCAGCAAATTACAAAGGTTACAAATACCTTTTTTTTTTTGGAAAATGTAGGGGTCCTTTATGTATTCTGACCTCCTGAATTAGAAAATGGTACTCAAAACATCGTATCATCTACAATTTTTGTATTAATTGCATGCATTTGCAGTAATTATAATGCCACGATAACACCCATGAAGCTCACAAGTGTTGCATCAGTGTCAACTGTTCAGCATTTGCGCCCCTAGCGGCACACAGCGATTTGTCACATTGAAAATGCCGCTGCCTTACCGTCACTGTGTTGTGTTTATGGGAGGAAGTACATATTAGAATTAGTGTACAGTGTGTACAGTGTCTACCAGATACCGAGTAAATTCCCCTAACTATCTTTGTTGTAGCTGTGGTGAACTTTTGGTGAAAATGGGACTGAAGAAACATTGCTGCTTTCATGATAAAAGTCTGCCGTGCCTATTTGCGAGTGAAACTAAGCGACAGCAATGAAACATGGGTCGTGTGGATTGTGTGTGGAAGATTTACGACGGAGAGCGGCAGGGAAGAAGTCATTGCGATTTGGTATACCTATGGTCTGGTGAAAAAAGAGAACCACTTGTATGAATATCAATAGTTCAGATAGAAAACCAGTTCTAAGCAAAGAACGGAAAGCAGAAAGGTGGAAGGACTATACAGAGGGTCTATACAAGGGCAATGTACTTGAGGACAATATTATGGAATTGTAAGAGAATGTAGATGAAGATGAAAACGGAGATACAGTACTGCGTGATGAGTTTCACTGAGCACTGAAAGACCTGAGTCGAAAAAAGGCCCCGGGAGTAGACAACATTCCATTAGAACTACTCACGGCCTTGGGAGAGCCAGTCATGACAAAACTCAACCATCTGGTGAGCAAGATGTATGATACAGGCGAAATACCCTCAGGCTTCAAGAAGAATATAATAATTTCAATCCCAAAGAAGGCAGGTGTTCACAGATTTGAAAATTACCGAACTATCAGTTTAATAAGTCGCAGTTGCAAAATACTAACGCAAATTTTTTACAGACGAATGGAAAAATGGTAGAAGCCGACCTCGGGAAAGATCAGTTTGGAATCCGTAGAAATGTTGGAGCACGTGAGGCAATATTGACCTTACGACTTATCTTAGAAGAAAGATTAAGGAAAGGCAAACCTACGTTTCTAGCATTTGTAGACTCAGAGAAAGCTTTTGAAAATGTTGACTGGAGTATTCTCTTTCAAATTATAAAGGTGGCAGGGATAAAATACAGGGAGAGAAAGACTATTTACAATTTGTACAGAAACCAGATGGCAGTTATAAGAGTCGAGGGGCACGAAAGGGAAGCAGTGGTGAGGAAGGGGGTGAGTCAGGGCTGTAGCCTGTCCCCGATGTTATTCAATCTGTATATTGAGCAAGCAGTAAAGGAAACAAAAGAAAAATTCGGAGTAGGTATTAAAATCCATTGAGAAGAAATAAAAACTTTGAGGTTCGCTGATGACATTGTAATTCTTTCAGAGACAGCAAAGGACTTGGAAGAGCAGTTGAAAGGAATGGAAAGTGTCTTGAAAGGAGGATATAGGATGAATATCAACAAAAGCAAAACGAGGATAATGGAATGTAGTCGAATTAAGTCGGGTGATGCTGACGGAATTAGATTAAGAAATGAGACACTTAACGTAGTAAAGGAGTTTTGCTATTTGGGGAACAAAATAACTGATGATGGTCGAAGTAGAGAGGATATAAAATGTAGACTGGCAATGCCAAGGTAAGCGTTTCTGAAGAATAGAAATTTGTTAACATCGAGTATAGATTTAAGTGTGAGGAAGTCTTTTCTGAAAGTATTTGTATGGAGCGTAGCCATGTATGGAAGTGAAATGTGGACGATAAAAAGTTTGGACAGGAAGGGAATAAAAGCTTTGGAAATGTGGTGTTACAGAAGAATGCTGAAGATTAGATGGGTAGATCACGTAACTAATGAGTAGGTATTGAATAGAATAGGCCGGTTGGTAGGGCAAGTTCTGAGGCATCAATGGATCACAAATTTAGCATTGGAGGGCAGCGTGGAGGGTAAAAATCGTAGAGGGCGACCAAGAGATGAATACACTAAGCAGATTCAGAAGGCAGATTTCAGACTACCTAACAGATCAAAATGAAAATTTCTATCCGACACTGACAATGTTGAGTGTTTATGGAAAAAGTTCAAGGCAATCGTAAAATGCGTTTTAGACAGGTAAGTGCCGAGTAAAACTGAGAGGGACGGGAAAAATCCGTCGTGGTTCAACAACAAAGTTAGGAAACTACTGCAGCCAAAACCTCTCAGACAAACAGAAACTAAACTATGTCAAAGTTAGCGTAAGGAGGGCTATGCGTGAAGCGTTCAGTGAATTCGAAAGTAAAATTCTATGTACCGACTTGACAGAAAATCCTAGGAAGTTCTGGTCTTACGTTAAATGAGTAAGTGGCTCGAAACAGCATATCCAGACACCCCGGGATGATGATAGCATTGAAACGGAGGATGACACGCGTAAAGTTGAAATACTAAACACCTTTTTCCAAAGCTGTTTCACTGCAGTTCCTTCTCTAAATCCTCGCACAAACGAAAAAATGGCTGACATCGAAATAAGTGTCCAAGGAATAGAAAAGCAACTGGAATCACTCAACAGAGGAACGTCCACTGGACCTGACGGGATACCAATTCGATTCTACACAGAGTATTCGAAAGAACTTGCCCCCCTTCTAACAGCCGTGTCCCGCAAGTCTCTAGAGGAACGGAAGGTTCCAAATGATTGGAAAAGAGCACAGGTAGTCCCAGTCTTCAAGAAGGGTCGTCAAGCAGATGCGCAAAACTATAGACCTACACTCCTGGAAATGGAAAAAAGAACACATTGACACCGGTGTGTCAGACCCAACATACATGCTCCGGACACTGCGAGAGGGCTGTACAAGCAATGATCACACGCACGGCACAGCGGACACACTAGGAACCGCGGTGTTGGCCGTCGAATGGCGCTAGCTGCGCAGCATTTGTGCGCCGCCGCCGTCAGTGTCAGCCAGTGTGCCGTGGCATACGGAGCTCCATCGCAGTCTTTAACACTGGTAGCATGCCGCGACAGCGTGGACGTGAACCGTATGTGCAGTTGACGGACTTTGAGCGAGGGCGTATAGTGGGCATGCGGGAGGCCGGGTGGACGTACCGCCGAATTGCTCAACACGTGGGGCGTGAGGTCTCCACAGTACATCGATGTTGTCGCCAGTGGTCGGCGGAAGGTGCACGTGCCCGTCGACCTGGGACCGGACCGCAGCGACGCACGGATGCACGCCAAGACCGTAGGATCCTACACAGTGCCGTAGGGGACCGCACCCCCACTTCCCAGCAAATTAGGGACACTGTTGCTCCTGGGGTATCGGCGAGGACCATTCGCAACCGTCTCCATGAAGCTGGGCTACGGTCCCGCACACCGTTAGGCCGTCTTCCGCTCACGCCCCAACATCGTGCAGCCCGCCTCCAGTGGTGTCGCGACAGGCGTGAATGGAGGGACGAATGGAGACATGTCGTCTTCAGCGATGAGAGTCGCTTCTGCTTTGGTGCCAATGATGGTCGTATGCGTGTTTGGCGCCGTGCAGGTGAGCGCCACAATCAGGACTGCATACGACCGAGGCACACAGGGCTAACACCCGGCATCATGGTGTGGGGAGCGTACACTGGCCGTACACCTCTGGTGATCGTCGAGGGGACACTGAATAGTGCACGGTACATCCAAACCGTCATCGAACCCATCGTTCTACCATTCCTAGACCGGCAAGGGAACTTGCTGTTCCAACAGGACAATGCACGTCCACATATATCCTGTGCCACCCAACATGCGCTAGAAGGTGTAAGTCAACTACCCTGGCCTGCAAGATCTTCGGATCTGTCCCCCATTGAGCATGTTTGGGACTGGATGAAGCGTCGTCTCACGCGGTCTGCACGTCCAGCACGAACGCTGGTCCAACTGAGGCGCCAGGTGGAAATGGCATGGCAAGCCATTCCACAGGACTACATCCAGCATCTCTACGATCGTCTCCATGGGAGAATAGCAGCCTGCATTGCTGCGAAATGTGGATATACACTGTACTAGTGCCGACATTGTGCATGCTCCTTTGCCTGTGTCTATGTGCCTGTGGTTCTGTCAGTGTGATCATGTGATGTATCTGACCCCAGGAATGTGTCAATAAAGTTTCCCCTTCCTGGGACAATGAATTCACGGTGTTCTTATTTCAATTTCCAGGAGTGTATATCTCTGACGTCGATCTGTTGTAGAATTTTAGAACATTTTTTTTTTTTTTTGCTCGAGTATCATGTTGTTTTTGGAAACCAGGAATCTACTCTGTAGGAATCAGCATGGATTCCGCAAACAGCGATCGTGTGAGACCCAACTCGCTTTGCTTGTTCATGAGACCCAGAAAATATTAGATACAGGCTCCCAGGTAGATGCTATTTTCCTTGACTTCCGGAAGGCCTTCGATACATTCCGCACTGTCGCCTGATAAACAAAGTAAGAGCCTACGGAGTATCAGACCAGCTGTTTGGCTGGATTGAAGAGTTTTTAGCAAACAGAACACAGCATGTTGCTATCAATGGAGAGACGTCTACAGACGTTAAAGTAACCTCTGCAGTGCTACAGGGGAGTGTTATGGGACCATTGCTTTTCACAATATATATAAATGACCTAGTAGATAGTGTTGGAAGTTCCATGTAGCTCTTCGCGGATGATGCTGTAGTATACAGAGAATTTGTAGCATTAGAAAATTGTAGCAAAATGCAGGAAGATCTGCAGCGGATAGGCATTTGGTGCAGGGAGTGGCAACTGACCCTTAACATAGACAAATGTAATGTATTGCGAATACATACAAAGAAGTATCCTTTATTGTATGATTATATGATAGCGGAACAAACACTGGTAGCAGTTACTTCTGCAAATATCTGGGAGTATGCGTGCGGAACGATTTGAAGTGGAATGATAATATAAAATTAATTGTTGGTAAAGAGTCCTTAGAAAATTTAGTCCGTCAACAAAGGAGGTAGCTTACAAAACACTCGTTCGACCTATACTTGAGTATTGCTCATCAGTGTGGGATCCGTACCAGATCGGGTTGACGGAGGAGATAGAGAAGATCCAAAGAAGAGCGGCGCTTTTCTTCACAGGGTTGTTTGGTAAGTGTGATAGAGATATGGAGATGATTAGCAAAGTCAAGTGGCAGACTCTGCAAGAGAGGCTCTCTGCATCGGGGTGAAGCTTGCTGTCCAGGTTTCGAGAGGATGCGTTTCTGGATGAGGTATCGAATATGTTGCTTCCCCTTACTTATACCTCCCGAGGAGATCACGAATGTAAAATTACAGAGATTAGTGGGCGAACGGAGGCTTTCAGACAGTCTTTCTTCCCGCGAACCGTACGCGACTGGAACAGAAAAAGAGGTATGACAGTGGCACGTAAAGTGCCCTCCGCCACACACCGTTGGGTGGCTTGCGGAGTATAGATGTAGATGTAGATGAAGATGTAGGTTGCAGTAGGTACTGGAAGATGAAGAAGCTTGCACAGGATAGAATAGCATGGAGAGCTGTATCAAACCAGTCTCAGGACTGAAGACCACAACAACAACAACAACAACAACAACAACAGTGGTCTGGTGGGAGCAACAGAATCGTACTGAAAACTTCTACTACTGCTCTTGCAAGCTCAATGAGTCCAACAAGAAGAGTATTGAGAATCCGAACAACATTAGCTCGGCGATTCGCCCTGTTGCGCGTGGCCTACCTATACCACAGCCTCCTCAGACTTTTGATGCGGACGACAGTGAAGACAGAGATACTTTGCAGGAGACGGATGATACCGACTTCGAAGTAGGGACAGATGAGGGCGCTCTTTTGTTCACTGAGCCGGATCTAAATGATTTAGTTCATGATCTGGGACTGACAAAAGATAAAGTAAAACATCTAGGGCCATGACTGCACGAAAGGCGTTCGTTAGCAGCTCGCAACATTTTATAGAAAAAGGGACTTGATGTTCACACAATGTTTTGCCCAAAATGACTTGTTTTTGTTCTGCAGTGATGTACAAGGGTTTATGGGCCAGTTCAACATTTCGTAATCACCAGGTGATTAGGGACTTTAGTGAATCACGTAAAAGAAGTCTGAATGTAGTCCTGTTGCGGACTGGTAAAATGTGTGTTACCAGTCCGCAGCAGAAGTACATTCATGCATCTGTGAATACCTCTTTGCCACTCTGTGCTCCTGAAGGAAACATATAACAAGATGAAGGTCCTTCTTGCTATCATTCATATGAGTATTACAGCCGGATGGTTTGTGGTGGTTGGAAAGTGTGGAAAGTGTTTGGTATGCTTCTAGGACAACAGCCAATGTATATCAAGTTCCCCCGTTTCATCCGTGAATGGGCAGTTGGGCTCGTGACCAACATTGGCAGCAAAAACAGTTGCGACGACCGTTGGTACTGGTTCCAGAGGACAAAAATATGAAGTCTGACCCTCTAGCGGAGAGAGACAGAATACTTTACTATCTCTGCACATCAAACTGAGCCTAAAGAAGCAGTTTCTCAAGGCATTACCGAAGAGTGGCAATTTTTCGAAATATCTATGTTACAAGTTCACCAATCTGTCAGATGTTAAGATGAAAAGAGGGCGTGTTCGGTGGTCCCATACCAGTAAACTCAAGCTGGAAGAAGATTTCCTTCATTAAGTGAATGACACGGAGCGAAAAGTTGGACTGCCTGTAACTGTGTGGTTCAAAACTTCATAGGAAAATGTCATAGCCCAGAGTATGTCGACATAGTTGAGAACATGTGACGAAATTCAAAATGCTGGAATAGTCAATGATTCTGAAGTTACATTTTGTTAATTCGCACCTTGACTTTTTCCTTCCAGACTGTAAGTGAAGAAGAGAGTGAAAGATCCCATTGAGACATCAAGAACATTGGACGACCGTACCAGGGAACTTGGGATGTATGGATGATGGGCGACTACTGCTGGGTGCTTGGCCATGGGCACACTGAAGTGCCCCATAAGAGGAAAAGCAGGGGGCACGCCATGCCAACAAAGAAAACACGGAATGAATAAGGTTCGTGCATATTTTGTACCACAGTGTCTATAAGTATCTGTTCAGCAAGTGCATATTTCAGTATGTTGTTGTTTTAAACTACAGCATGATTCGTGTATTGTACATATGTACTATTTCAGTATGTGATATCAATAATGCCAAGGTATACCATTGGTGCCAACAGTGTGGGTAATACGATGTTTTGAGTATAATTTTCGAATTCAGGAGACAGAAATACATAAAGAACGTAAAGTTGTTCCACTGTTGCATTTAGTAATTATTAAGTTTTACCTCTTAGTGTACTATCTACTTAAAATTTAATCGTGCGCACATTTTTTATTAAATGGTTAAAATGGCTCTAAGCACTTCATTTTATTAATTAAAAAGTATTATATATAAGAAAATTATTTAGGCTAGAGACTTAAGAGTATACGATATGTACGCTAGTATTGAAGTTGGTGCCACTAGCTTTCTGAAACAGAATTAACTTGCCTTCTCTTAACAAGAAGAGAGAAGGAAGTTTAGGGTAACACCCCATTGACAATGCGGGTATGGGAGATCGAGTACAAGCTAGAATTGTCTCAAGGGTGGGGAAGGAAGTAGCTCATGCCCTTTCCAAGAAACTGAAACGCCATTTGCCTGGAGCAATGTAGGGAAATCCAGTAAAACCTAAATTTGGAAGGTCTGACACTGAAGTAACTTGGCAGTATGAGCCCCCTCATCAGTATGAGGTCGCACTCCCTCTGGCCTGGATGCATGCACTCATATATTTGGAAAGAGTGTCGTGAGACTGACGAATCGTATCCTGAGGCAAGATGGCCCACAATTACTGTAACTGGTCCTTGTTATTCTGTATATACTGACAACTGGACGGAATTGTGACGTCCCAGACGGTTCCGGATATGTTACATTGGGATAGATCTGGGGCTCTTGCTCGCCACGGGAATATCTCAACCCCACGCAAATAGTTCATATAAACACGTGCCACTTGAGAGCGAACATTAACCTGTTGAAAAATGGCCCCACGATACTGTCGCGTCAAAGGTAACACGTGAGGACGCAGGATTCCATGGCACACCGTTGTGCCGTCAGATTTTCCTCAATGACTCCCAGCTGCGACATGAAGCCATACCCGGCTCCCCTCACCATGACACATCTCCAAACTATTGGAAACAGGGAACCTCTGCTTAGGTCGCCACTATACTCGTCGAGGATGATCATGTGGCGAAGTGCAGAACAGTGATTCACCGCTCAACACATTGTGATGACTTTCATAAGCAGTCTACGACTTCCAATCACGGTATCACTCTAAATGGAGACGATTCTATCATGATTTTAACAGTAGCCTACGTATGGGATGGACGGAAATTCTGTAGACCGGCTGCTGGTAGTCTCCGACCAATGGTGTCAGAAGACACAGAATGTCCCAGGTCTGATAACGCAAAATATGAACACCACTCAAGCACTCTGGTGGATGGGTTCAAATGGTTCAAATGGCTCTGAGCACTATGGGACTCAACTGCTGTGGTCATTAGTCCCCTAGAACTTAGAACTACTTAAACCTAACTAACCTAAGGACATCACACACATCCATGCCCGAGGCAGGATTCGAACCTGCGACCGTAGCAGTCGCACGGTTTCTGGTGGATGGGCCACCTGTCACAGGAAACTGCAGCTCCTGTCATTGACATAATCGTCGATGGTATGCAAGTGTACGAAGTTACGAGGCTCATCAATAAAGCACGTTTCCATATTTTTTTAAAAAGATAGACAACATAGTTACACGAAAAATTTTACTGGCCACAGGCAAAGCAATATTTGAGCTATTTTTCGAACAGTTGCCAAACGAATTTAAGTACTAGTCATGTCGTAAGATCAACTTTTGTATACCAAAGCTCTCTCTGTCCCAGAACACCATGCACATAACTTTCTGCACCGACAGTCTGTTTGAATTTCGTCTTGACCAGAGATCCACTGCGACACCAATGCATTGACTGCTGCTTGGTTTCCGGGGGCCAAGTGAGAAATCCACGTCTCACTGCCTGTGAGGATCCTGTCTAGGAACTCGTCGGCGTCTGATACCACTGTAGAGATGTCAGTGTTGGTCCAAAGCGTTTCGTTTTGTACTCGGGTGTCAGGTTTTTCGGCACGTACCTGCCACACAGTTTCTTCAACAGTAGATGCTTAGTGACAATTTCAAGCAACAAGGATCGCGATACGCGCGTAAAATGGATTCTGAGCTCCGTAATCGTGAAGCGACAGTTCTCCAGGGTGCGCTGCCGCACCATCTCAACCAAGTGATCATTGATGAGGGCGGCCGCGGAATGCACTCGTCATCATGGGCACTTTGACGACTCTCGGAAAAAAGCCTACGCAGCGACGTACAATCTGTTTGCTCATGATGTTCTGCCCGTAGAACTGACAGAGCTGACGATGAATTTCGATGGGCCCTATGTTTTGTGCATTAAGGAACCGTATCACTGACCGAACCTCGCAGGCGGTGGTAGAAGGAATAAGAGACGTCATTTCGGGACACTGCTGGCTCGATACTGGACCCAGCCGGGACGACTCCCGCTGACATTCGATTGTCACGTCATCGATATGTTACACATGCACATTTTTCGCAGCGAAATACGTCTATTTTAAATAAAACAACACCGGGAAACTTTCTGGGTGTGCCACGTACATTGACATCTGACCATGTGTTCTGGTTGCTTCACGTTCTTTTGCAACGCAGTGTAGTTGGTTTGTTATATAAAGTGTCATACCTCTACAGACGCGACGTTTTGCTTGTCTCGAAATTGTAAGACAATGCTGTTGACTGGTATGTTGGTATTGCCAAGAACTTAAACCGACCTTAGATACAGGACTTCACTGAACAAATTATCTACACTCAGAAGAATGAAAACGTCAGGGTTCTCGTGTAGACGAGTAATTTGATGATACTGCAGTGTAAAGAAAGAAGCAGAGAGCAAAATCAAGGAAACGTTGGATTGAAGTCACTGGATAAGATCGTCAACCTAGGGAAGACAAGAGGCACCACACGAAAAACAGAAATAACTGCTTTAATAAACGACCGTGCTGTATTCTAAATCGCACTGACCTGGCGCGGCTTTGAATCACGTTTCCCAGGAATACGAGTCCAGAGGCTTAGCTACTGAGCCACACAACACAGTAATAAGGAGAGTAATACATATTCAGCAACTTTGGCGGCTGAAGCAACATGGAGACCATCGCGGTTTCCCATAGTGTTGTCAGGTGCAGATAAACGCAGAAGCCTATGTAATTGACGTGTTTGTACTGTCGTTTGCGTGCCGGTAGACAGGTTTACCAACTCCGCGAGTATAGTTTTCTCATTTGCATGTGCAAACAGTGTGATGCAAACCTTTTGTGGATGATTTTCCCAGAGGTTTTACGAAAGGAGAAAAACAGTGGTTCAGGAAATGTAGCATGCTTTGAAGAATGAAACATTGCACCATTTACGTATTTTCTCATGCTTAACAAGACACGTTTCGAGACTGTTCACGTTGTCATGTGTTTTGTTTTCATAAGTATTTTGTGTGACGGTTTCATGTTTCTTTCTGTCTCTCTTGCACTGTAGTCGTCTTGTTGCGGTTACAATGAAATAAGAAGTCGGCCAAAGTAAATTTTAGTATGTTTTTTATATGCTAATGTTAGAAATATTGTTTCAGTTTGCTACTAACAGGTACCGTGACTACTTCATTACGTAGAATACCACAAACACGCAAACCAGCACTCGCACTGTCTTTGTAATCAAAACATGTTACAGAGGTGTTACGACTGTTTTGTTTCACAAAGAGTGGTAGATACTGTCGGAGGAGCTATATTTTCTGTGGACTGCATTATTTACAAAAAATTTTAAATTATCAATTTATTTTATTGTTACTGAGTTTTAAATGACTAATTACACTTTTATTCTATTCTGTTGCAGATGTTGAGTAGAGACTATGAAGAAATGAACGTATTTATAGAAATTACTAGACTTATTTTATACAAGAGAAACATCTGAGAAAAATAATTGAGTCACTATCTAATTTATAACTGACATTCTCCCCCCTTCCCCCTGATTTTTGTGGTGAACAGAAATTTCCAGCTCCCCATTAAGTCCACTGTACGCGACTTTTGAAAGTGGTGGTGTATCTTAAGATCCCCTTCTACGTTGTTGCAAGGGCGTCCAGTATTTTTTTGTGTGTGTTGCTATGGACGATTTAGTGAATTGGTCATGTGTGTAACAGTTATGTGATCTGAGTATGTAGTATGAAAGTTCCTGCCCGTGTGTCCTATGTAGTAACTTGAGCAACTTTTACGTATGCTTTTGTGTATTCCCGAGTCTGAGAATTTATCTTGCTTATTGTTAAAGGTGTAGGCTATTTTCTGTCACAGTTCTTTGTTTGTGGAGAAAGGTACTTTCAATTTACCTGACCTAAGTAGGTTTGCTATTTTCAGAAATGTTATCTTCATAAGGTATGCTGGCCATAAATTTGATTGCATTATTGGTTCCATCTAAAGAGCCAGGACAGTATTTCTTTCTTGCTATATGTTTCTGCTTTTCATCTATCATCGAACTGCGGGAGTCATTATCCACTGCCGTTTGCTTAACGATGTCTAATTCCTTCTCCCTATACTACTTGTTCAATGGAATTTTAGTTTCTCTGTGTACCACCGTTTTGTTAGTAGCTTTTCTGTGTACAGGTGGGTGAGACGATGTGACAGGAATTGTGTTGTTGGAAGTTGCTTTTCTTTTCTATATACCCAGAAACTTCCTTGAGTACACCATTACACATTTATAATGCTATTGGTGTACATTTGACAAAATTAAGGAATCATCTACATATCTTTCGTAGTACACTATATTTTTTAAGCAGAGTCTCTGGCTGCTGAATATTTTCTTCTCTCGATGATTGTTTTTTGGGGAAGGAGACCAGACAGCGAGGTCATCGGTCTCATCGGATTAGGGAAGGACCGGGAAGGAAGTCGGCCGTGCCCTTTCAAAGGAACCATCCCGGCATTTGCCAGGAGCGATTTAGGAAAATCACGAGAAACCTAAATCAGGATGGCCGGACGCTAGATTGAACCGTCGTCCTCCCGAATGCGAGTCCAGTGTCTAACCACTGTCTGATTGTTGATGAATATTATCACCAGATGCAAAGTAATTGTAGTTGAGTATTAGTTCTAGTAACTCTTTATATTTAATAATTTCAGCTTGTGAACACTTTTGTTTTAATAAAAGGTTCTTTATTACTGCAGTGTCTTCTTTAACAGGAATGTTTGGATATAAGTTACTGATGTTTAATGATACAAACTGGGCGCCATCTAGAATGTTTATTTCTCTTATTTGAGTGACTAGTGCGGTAGTATTGTTTACAGCATATGTTGCTTCAAGTGAGAAGTACGTTTTATAGACTGTACCTTTGATCAGGCAAACAGAAGCTATTCCTAATATCAGCATATAAAAATCATAAGTTCGATTTATATCGAGTGCAGTATAACCTCAAACAGACGATTACACTGCAAGACAGGCGGAAAACACATATGCACTCATCACACAAAATACTTATGCACTTGGCAATGAGATTGAAGTCTCGAAACGTGTTGTCCTAAGCATAGAAAAATACGGAATTGGTGTCATGTTTCATAATTAAAATCATGAATGACACAGCTGGAGGCTATCCTAAAACATCGGTTATTACGAACAAAAAACGCAGCACACCTTAAAAAAATTTGTGGAGCATACAGTTTTTCTAAACAGACGCGTCAAAGTGAAAAAGTATGGCGGTTCAGAGGCTATTTGACATTGGTGCTGTAAGGATACTTCGTCTTAAATATCTTAAACAGAACCGCCGTTGTGAACAGCATAATCGCAAATCCCTTTGAAATTCACGTTCAGATATACACTATGTGATCAAAAGTATCCGGACACCTGGCTGAAAATGACTTAAAAGTTCGTGGCGCCCTCTATCGGTAATGGTGGAATTCAATATGGTGCTGGCCCACCCTCAGCCTCGATGACAGCTTCCGGTCTCGCAGGCATACGATCAATTCAGTGCTGGAAGAATTGTTGGGGAATAGCAGCCCATTCTTCATGGAGTGCTGCATTGAGGAGAGGTATCAATGTCGGTTGAAGCATCCAAAACATCCCAAAGCTGTTCTATAGGATTCAGATCAGGACTCTATGGAGGCCAGTCCATTACAGGGATGTTATTGTCGAGTAACCACTTCGCCACAGGCTGTGCAATATGAACAGGTGCTCGATAGTGTTGAAAGATGCAGTCGCCACCCCCGAATTGCTCTTCAGCAGTGGGAATCAAGAAGGTGCTTAAAACATCAATGCAGGCCTGTGCTTTGATAGTGCCACGGAAAACAACAAGGTGCTCAAAAATGGCTCTGAGCACTATGGGACTTAACATCTGAGGTCATCACTCCCCAAGAACTTAGAACTACTTAAACCTAACTAACCTAAGGACGACACACACATCCATGCCCGAGGCAGGATTTGAACCTGCGGCAATAGCGCTCGCACGGGTCCATACTGAAGCGCCTAGAACCGCTCGGCCACTCCGGGCGCCAACAACAAGGGATGCAAACTCCCTCCATGAAAAACAAGAGCACACCATAACACCACCCCCTCGGAATTTTAGTGTTGGCACTACACACCCTGGCAGATGTTCACCAGGCATTCGCCACACCCACGCCCTGCCATGGAATCGCCTTGTTGTGTACCGTGATTCGTCACTTCACACAACGTTTTTCCACAGTTCATCATCCACTGTTTACCTTCCTTACACCAAGCGAAGCGTCGTTTGGCATTTACCGGCGTGATGTGTGGCTTACGAGCAGCCGCTCGACCATGAAATCCAAGTTCTCTCAACTCCCGCCTAAGTGTCATAGTACTTGCACTGGATCCTGATGCAGTTTGGAATTCCTGTGTGATGGTCTGGATGGATGTCTGCCTATTGCAAATTACGACCCTCTTCAACTGCAAGGCCCGAATCAAGAATTCGATCTGCCCGCAGTTCTCCACCGTACTACACTCCTGGAAATGGAAAAAAGAACACATTGACACCGGTGTGTCAGACCCACCATACTTGATCCGGACACTGCGAGAGGGCTGTACAAGCAATGATCACACGCACGGCACAGCGGACACACCAGGAACCGCGGTGTTGGCCGTCGAATGGCGCTAGCTGCGCAGAATTTGTGCACCGCCGCCGTCAGTGTCAGCCAGTTTGCCGTGGCATATGGAGCTCCATCGCAGTCTTTAACACTGGTAGCATGCCGCGACAGCGTGGACGTGAACCGTATGTGCAGTTGACAGACTTTGAGCGGGGGCGTATAGTGGGCATGCGGCAGGCCGGGTGGACGTACCGCCGAATTGCTCAACACGTGGGGCGTGAGGTCTCCACAGTACGTCGATGTTGTCGCCAGTGGTCGGCGGAAGGTACACGTGCCCGTCGACCTGGGACCGGACCGCAGCGACGCACGGATGCACGCCAAGACCGTAGGATCCTACGCAGTGCCGTAGGGGACCGCACCGCCACTTCCCAGCAAATTAGGGACACTGTTGCTCCTGGGGTATCGGCGAGGACCATTCGCAACCGTCTCCATGAAGCTGGGCTACGGTCCCGCACACCGTTAGGCCGTCTTCCGCTCACGCCCCTACATCGTGCAGCCCGCCGCCAGTGGTGTCGCGACAGGCGTGAATGGAGGGACGAATGGAGACGTGTTGTCTTCAGCGATGAGAGTCGCTTCTGCCTTGGTGCCAATGATGGTCGTATGCGTGTTTGGCGCCGTGCAGGTGAGTGCCACAATCAGGACGGCATACGACCGAGGCACACAGGGCCAACACTCGGCACCATGGTGTGGGGAGCGATCTCCTACACTGGCCGTACACCTCTGGTGATCGTCGAGGGGACACTGAATAGTGCACGGTACATCCAAACCGTCATCGAACCCATCGTTCTACCATTCCTAGACCGGCAAGGGAATTTGCTGTTCCAACAGGACAATGCACGTCCGCATGTATCCCGTACCACCCAACGTGCTCTAGAAGGTGTAAGTCAACTACCCTGGCCAGCAAGATCTCCGGATCTGTCCCCCATTGAGCATGTTTGGGACTGGATGAAACGTCGTCTCACGCGGTCTGCACGTCCAGCACGAACGCTGGTCCAACTGAGGCGCCAGGTGGAAATGGCATGGCAAGCCGTTCCACAGGACTACATCCAGCATCTCTACGATCGTGTCCATGGGAAAATAGCAGCCTGCGTTGCTGAGAAAGGGGGATATACACTGTACTAGTGCCGACATTGTGCATGCTCTGTTGCCTGTGTCTATGTGCCTGTGGCTCTGTCAGTGTGATCATGTGATGTATCTGACCCCAGGAATGTGTCAATAAAGTTTCCCCTACCTGGGACAATGAATTCACGGTGTTCTTATTTCAATTTCCAGGAGTGTATATGATAGCACACGTCTAGAAACTTACAGCGAATCCAAAAAAGTCGAATGACGTTAAGAGTTAAGTAAGAGAGTACTTTACCTGCTCAGAAACAAACAAAAATACACTACTGGCCATTAAAATTGATACACCATTAAGATGACGTTCTACAGACGCGAAATTTATCTGACAGGAAGAAGACACTGTGATATGCAAATTAATAGCATTTCAGAGCATTCACACAAGGTTGGCGCCGGTGGCGACACCTACAACGTGCTGACATGAGGAAAGTTTCCAACCGATTTCTCATACACAAACAGCAGTTGGCCGGCGGTGCCTGGTGAAACGTTGCTGTGATGCCTCGTGTAAGGCAAAACGCGTACCATCACGTTTCCGATTTTGATAAAGGTCGGATTGTAGCCTATGGCGATTGCGGTTTATCGTATCGCGTCATTGCTGCTCCCGTTGGCTGAGATCCAATTACTGTTAGCAGAATATGGAATCGGTGGGTTCAGGAGGGTAGTAAGGAACGCCGTGCTGGATCCATACGGCATCGTATCACTAGCAGTCCAGATGACAGGCATCTTATCTTCATGCCTGTAACGGATCGTGCAGCCACGTCTCGATCCTTGAGTCAACAGATGGGGACGTTTGCAAGACAACAACCATCTGCACCAACAGTTCGACTACGAGTTCGACTCTGCAACAGCATGGACTATCAGCTCGGAGACCGTGGCTGCGGTTACCTTTGACGCTGCATCACAGACAGGAGCGGCTGCGATGGTGTACTCAACGACGAACCTGGGGGCACGAATGGCCAAACGTCATTTTTTCGGATGAATCCAGGTTCTGTTTACAGCATAATGATGGTCGCATCCTTGTTTGGCGACTTCGCGGTGAACGCACATTGGAAGCGTGTATTCGTCATCGCCATACTGGCGTATCACCCGGCGTGATGGTATGGGGTGCCAATGGTTACACGTCTCGGTCACATCTTTCTCGCACTAACGGCACTTTGAACAGTGGACGCTACATTTCAGATGTGTTACGAGCAGCGGCTCTACCCTTCATTCCATCCCTGCGAAACCCTACATTTCAGCAGGATAATGCACGACAGCATGTTGCAGTTCCTGTGCGGGCCTTTCTGGATACAGAAAATGTTCGACTGTTGCCCTGGCCAGCACATTCTCCAGTTCTCTCACGAATTGAAAACGTGTGGTCAATGGTGGTCGAACAACTGGCTCGTTTGCAATACGCCAGCCACTACTCTTGATGAACTGTGGTATCGTGTTGAAGCTGCATGGGCAGCTGTACCTGTACACGCCATCCAAGCTCTGTTTGACTCAATGACCAGACGTATCAAGGTCTTTATTACGGCCAGAGGTGATTGTTGTGGGTACTGATTTCTCAGGATCTATGCACTCAAATTGTGCGAAAATGTTATCACATGTCAGTTCTAGTATAATATATTTGTCCAATGCATATCCGTTTATCATCTGCATTTCTTCTTGATGTAGCTATTTTAATGGCCAGTAGTGTACGTATAGGAATAGTAATATTTTACGATGTGTTTAATTTTAATTTACATTGGTGAATTCAGTTGTGAGCTACGAAAAATTGCTCGCTTGTCTCAGGCATAGAAGGGTAAGTAGCCTGCGCAGTGCCGCGTCGGAGGACGTGAGAAGGGGCATCTTTTATTGTCAGTCTTTCAGTACTGGCAACTCATAGTCGTGCGCGCCTCGCACCGATCAACTGCTATGGTATAAATTTCGAGAGGACGCAACATGGGTTCGTGAATGAGAGAGACTATCATCTGGAAATGTGGTAGTTACTTGCAAAATTGAATACGAAATTAAATTAACATTGTTGTAATACAGCGCAGTGAGTAGAAGAAAATGACATTCGTAGGTATAGTAAACATTTCTGATCGTCTCTCATGTTGTGCAATGTATTTAAATATAAGTGCAGTTACTGTTATTAGTTAAGCAGTCATCCGCTCACATAGACAACACAGCAAAGCTTCGTCAGGCAATTACAGTGTCATAACTTTGGGTCGCTGAGAGTCTCAGCAATCCGAAACAGTGACGTTTTCCGAATGCTGCTGACCTTTAACGACCAGAACTTGGGATGAGCACACTACTTATGGCGCGTTTACTATAGCCTGGCTACTGGCAGTCCATAACATACTAACCAATTAGTAACAAGAACACGCTGATGCATGTTGTTTACCAGTTAATAATCAGATCGGTTCATATGCAGACCATGGTGCCGCCCCACAATGTCAGTATTGGCTGTCAACCAAAAAATTTGGCGACCGCTGTTATATATCACAACCTTACGATACTTAGTGTGAATGACAGAAGAGAGTTCTGCTGTTCGTGGCTGAAGACTGCAGTGCGTGAAAGAGCTTATTTCAGATGCTCAGCTTGCTCTTTCACCATGAGTAAAATGTGAGGAAGATTTCTGTGGGTAGTAAGTAGTGGGATTTCTTTGTCAGTCTTTTAATAAATATATTCACTGGAGGGCTGGAATGGACGGAACACTGAGAAAACTGAACAGGTTCCCTTCTGGAACTGCAGCGTATACAACAGAAAGATATTGGTAGAGGAAGAAGATAGGAATATGTGTGCCTCTTAGGCAAGTTGAAGGAAGCAAGGAAGGATCAGGAAGACCGATAGGAGGGAGGTGGTTGGCAGTTGGCCCAAGGATAAGGAGGAGGGAGGCTATCTGATAGTTTCCTCACAAATATAAGAAACTAATACCGACCACTGTCAGAGTGAACAAGTGCCTCAGCTAGAACTTAGAGCAGAATATGTCGTAAAAAAACAATCAGCCATGATAAGGAAGTGTTCAATATAGTACTGGACGAAGTGATCAGGCAGTGGAGAGCAATAAACGAGGAAATGGGAATACCAAAGACCCATGTGGGGGACAGAAAGGACAACAGGGCTCAAGTGGACTGCCTAGCCTTTGCAGATGACGTAGCAATAGTTAGTGAGACGGAAGAAGACGCAAAGACACAACTCGACAACCCAAGTGAGGTAGCCAGAGAGGTGGGACTGAGGATCGCCTATAACAAGACAAAGACATTAAATACCACTGCAGACTGGGAAACACCAGAAGGCACTGTGCAAATGGTGGACTAATTTAAATACCTGGGAGAATTTATAACGGGAAGGAACAAGAGCAAGGAGGGAATAACAAAGCCTTCTGCATGACGAGAGTGATATACAATAAAAAGAATATATAAACAGAGGCAAAGATAAGCCACTACAAGGCAACGGTGAGGAATGCAGTATTATATGCTGCTGAGACTATGACACTGGGATGAAATGGGGCAGAACAACTAGAGAAAGAAGAGAGATAAGTACTGAGAAAAATGATAGGTCCCAAAAGAGGTGGAGAGAGGTGGATGCGAAGACCTAGGGAAGAATTTTACCGGAACATGAGAACAATATCCGGGAAAATCAGACTCAAAAGGGCAAGGTTTGCGGGACATGTAATTAGGATGAGTATGGACAGAATGACGAAGAGAGTGTGGAAAACAACAGGGATGACAAGAGGAAAGATGGAAACCAAGTGGGTTGTTTAACTTCGGAAGGGCTTGTTGGAATTGGGGATCAAGGTCGAAGGAAAGGAAAATTGGAGGAACAAATACACACCGACAAATATGCCGGAGATCAACGACAGAGAAGAATACAGGAAAAGATTAGAGTGTCACCAGTGGAGCCGACAGGATAAACGGAAACTGTAGATCTCGGAAGAAGAGCGGGAGAAAAGAAGAGAAAGAATGAAGAAGCTCTGGCAGAAGAAGAGGAAAATGCAGTCCACGAAGGGGCTACCCGTGGTCCTACAGAGGTCATAACGCAAGAAGAAGAAGAAGAAGAAGAAGAAGAAGAAGGAGTGTGAAAATTCCAGGAAGAAGAAAATGTTGCTGCTAAATTGTAATCAAGGTCCTGAGGGAAGTTTAGGAGTAGCGTACCAGACAACCAGGCCATTTAAATCTAATGCAGGGCTCAATTATGTGATACATGATTTTGAGCTTTCATGTAAAGATTTTAAAGAGATAGTCAGAGGGAGGGAAATGGTCTGAATACAGATAGGCACAAGACATTGATACTGATGTGGAGCAGATAGTTACCCTGACTGGTGGCACCAATGTACACTTTGTCGAGCGTTTCCAATGTTAAGATCGCTCATGCCTTAATAATACTGTGAAGGGATTAATATAGGTTTGGAAAGGGCACTGATGGCAGCAGATATTTTACCCGTTGCGCTGGTACTAGTCGGAACTATCGACATCGTATACCTAAAAGGGACTGGGAAGGGAAGATTGTTGGGCCTACTGCTAATCAGTGAAAGGATAGGAGATGTATGGTGGGCCACACTTGGTCAAAGACTGGTTGTCACGGGTAGCAGAAGCAGGTCTTTTCTACTGATAGGATAAATGCAGACAATACGTTACCTTCTCTAAAAAATATCTCCATTATTTTGGAAACTTCTGTAGCAAACACTCACAAAATATATTCTTACTCTGCATAAGACGCACATACGAGGTATGGCAAAGAAAAATATGTCATTGTAGAAAGTAATATTGGACATTCCACAGACTCAAGAATCTATCTAAAGACGCAATCGTTAAAAAATGCAACACACCAATTTGAAGCTGAACTGCGGTCGCTGAACTGCACAATAGTATCCGTCAAAGAACACTGGCGTAGAGACGCAAAAATCCAACATGTAGTATTAACGTTTAATGAAAGGACGGATTCTTACTGTATGACTTTCAGAGGGTGAGGCGGCATGTATTTATCTCAGAAGAGGCACGTAGTTTAGAGGCAGTTCACGAAGACAAACACTCTGATGTGTCAGTTGTAGAACTAACATGGTTTGACATTAGCAAGAACTTAATCTTTCTACGTGTGTATCGGTTACTTAGTGGTACAGTGGCTACCTTTTTTCAATATACTAACAGTTCTGGATGAAGCCACGACCACAAAAATTATAATACTTTTCTAATAATATATAAATATAAATATCTTGGGTAAAATCAGCAGCACCCTCATCGGCAGTTTCATCGTATAACTGCTGGTCAACAGCGCAACAAACACAACTATTACGTCATTATTATGCAATAATAAAGGACCGGGAAAAATCATATAGCTTTAAAAGATTTTGCATTCTCAGATAATTTCTAATAAATAAAAACAGTGAAGTAAAGCTGCAAGATATTTCAAGAAAATTAACAAACCAAAACTAGGATGAAGTATGTAGAGAAAGCAATATAAATGCGAAATTCTCTAAGTTCTCAACATATTTCTAAATGTACCCATGTAAGTGTAAGCGTCTCAAAAAGACTTATGCATAACAGCAATCGTCCTTAGTTTAATGAAAAGGATTCATAGTATACTACCGTTCTTACATTTTTACCACAGAAAAAAATATTTACAGGGGTACTGATTTCTGTTTAAAAAATCACCTAATGTCAAAGTAATATACAGACCGAATCGAAAAGGACTTTACAAGTTTGTAATGACATAGAAATTTATTGAGATAAATTACAGCATCGGTAGATGTGACATTTCTGTAGCACAGTTAAAACGGCTACTTTCACTGCTGAGGAGCGTACTTTCTGTGTGTTTCGGTTTCATGAAATAAACTCTGCAGCATCTGTTCGGCATAAATTTCGCACGGAATACACTAAAGAAACACCAAACTGTCCTACAATTTACTCTTAGCACAAGAACTTAGTTGAGCTGGGTTGTTCACTGAGACAGGTCGCCCACGTGTAGATGATTGTGTCGGACAGATCGATGAAATGACAGAGAGACGGGATGGTTCACTACCAGCAAGACGGAGCACCACCACTTTTCCTCGCAGAAGTTCGAAATTTCCTCCATAATCGCTTCCCAGGTCGATGGACTGGCCGTGAAGGTCCCATTGTATGGCTACCTCGCTTCGCGAACCACCACTGGATTTCTATCTCTGGGGTTTCATTAGAGACCGTATGTACGTTCCTGGCATACAAAATCATTTAGCCGACCTGAAAAACCGAATCTACGCTGCCGTTTCGGAAGTGACGCCTCGTTTGATGTAATAAGTGTGGGAAGAAATTGATAAACTTTGGGCTGTAAGCCGCATCACAAATGATAGTCACACTGAACCAAAATGACACACTACATTTTTATGTGAAACTTGACGTTGTTTGCTACAAAATGACATAGCTACGGAGCCTTTAAATTATCTCCGTAAATTTGTATATCATTCTAAAGTTGAACAGTTCTTTTTGATTCATCCTGTATAATGCAGACAGTAAAACCAAAGAAGTCCGCGAAGTAATAAAAAATGAAAGAGGCAGAAACAAACAAAAGTACAATAACATACAGTTAAAAAATAGAGATGAGGTACTGACTATTCCACATCAGCCAACAATATTTGTGAATTAGAATATTTCAACAACTGTAGAGAAATTACAAGAGAAGTTCCAAAGCATATGTATTACCTGTAAATAGTTACGCACTCAGTACCATGATGTTGTCAGCAACCATATAGTATGAAATCAGTAAAAATGTACCAAAATATACAAATACATGTCAGCAAGTCTAAATGAAGTAATAATCTGTGTGCAGAAACTGCACGTGGTGCATACAACCTCTCTTAATAGACACTATAATCCAGCCGTTTCCATCACGAAATTTTCCAGAATACTGAGATAGACAGCAGTTGTTGCTCTCCTAAACGAGGGGATGCAGAAAATTTAGAAAACTACCGGCTCATCACCATGTTGTCTTCAATCTCAAAGATAATAAAATAATGAATGACAGATTAATGAATTACGTGAACAAACACAACCGCCAAAGCTGTACATTTGGTTTCTGAAGAAGTACAAGTACAGAATCAGTCGTGTTATGATTTATAGTGGTTGTACTTGATGCTCTTGACAAAGATGATTGCCACGGGATCTTCATAAATCCGTCCAAAGCTTTTGAATCACTAGGACTTCCAGGTGTAGTTCCAGCTATATACAGGTGGTAGGCTACAAAGAGTACAGATAGCACAAAACTCAAATAACGCTACACTTTTAGTGAAACTAGTATTGGAATCAAAAAACAAATACATGTATAGAAGCTCTTCGGGATAGCTAGTAAGGACAGTTACTGTTCCTGATAAACATGAATGATTTTCAAGATAATGTTAGTCATAGAGAAAAAAAAACACTCTTGCGGATGGCAAAAATATTAAAATCCCTGAAGAAAACAAGAGATCTCCTTGCAGATATAGCAAACAAAACCATCAAAGAAGTTTAGGATCATTCGATGCGCTATAAAGTTACTTAGAACATAAAGAAAACAAATGCTTTGCCGGCCGCTGTGGTCTCGCGGTTCTAGGCGCGCAGTCCGGAACCGTGCGACTGCTACGGTCGCAGGTTCGAATCCTGCTCCGGGCATGGATGTGTGTGATGTCCTTAGGTTAGTTAGGTTTAAGTAGTTCTAAGTTCTAGGGGACTGATGACCACAGCAGTTGAGTCCCATAGTGCTCAGAGCCATTTGAACCATTTTTGAAAACAAATGCTTTGAAATTCAGTTTTATGACGGAAAATGAAACTTTAAATTAAATGTTGCTGACTCGTCTATAGACTGGATAACAAAAATAAAATTTCTGTGAATAAATACTGCTCGTCAGCAGAGTTGGTATGGGTACTCAATGACAATAGCAAACTGAGTGTCATCAGCATGTTACACCGTCATCAACGTATAACAGCTAGTGTCTATTAGTTACATACTGTTTATAGATACACTCGTTTCTTAGCTATGGAATTCTTCTCTGGGGGAAAAATGTACAAAACATAAACATAGTGTTCAAACTACAAGAAAGGGCCATAAGAATGACAATCGAAAATAATAATTGTTAAACATGTATTCAAATCTTTGTGCATACCTTTAGCAGTCAATAATAAACAGTGATAATTACTGCTAAAATGGCTTAGATCAATGGCCATAGGAGAAAAATGTAATGGGCCTAGAGTGATATCAAAATATTACCTGCATTTAAGAGGCCAAGTAGTTAAGATGATGAGTGGAAGTCTCGGTTCGGTGGACCATAAGATAATTTTATTTGCAAGACAAACCAAGCAAACAGAATATTATCAATTCATAAACAAAATCAATTTAATAATGAGTTCACAAAAAGTAATAATTCAAACCTGAAATATCTGGGGCTAAATGGGTCTCAATAATGTTTACCAAATTTTAAGATTAACAACAGTTACGGTGGCTATAAAATTGTTTCCAGAGATGGTATAAAAAGTAAAAAAAAAGAACAAAATCAATTACTGCAGAACTGTGCGAATGACAACTAAAGGGGGTGGACAAAAATACGGAAACATCAAAAACAGAAGAGTTTGGCATGCCTGGTACGGTGTAGGGAAACTGTTGGCATTTATAACAGATTCCAATCGTCTGAGAATAGATAAATAAAGGTTCTGTGTGATTTTCAAGGGAATCTTATACCAATGCTTCTACAAAATACCGGCAAGTTCAGGTAATGATAGAGTTGGACAGCGATCACACATCCTTCACTCCAAAGTAGATCATAAAGGCTCAATAACTTTGAAATCTGGTGATCTGGTGGCCAGAGGATAAGCGACAATTCATCCTCATGGCCACAAGACCAACTCTGGACGACAAGAGAAGCGCGAACAGGAGTCCTGTCGTCTCAAAACACAGTATCAACATTGCGAAACAAACATTGACATTGTACCATGGGGCGGATCTGATCAGCCGAAATGGGCATATAATCCTTTTGCAATAATACGCTCTTACAGAGTAAGCATGGGACCCATGAAATAACACGATGTGGCTGCCCAAATCATCACCGAAACCCCGCCATTTCTTACTCTTGGAAAACAAGCTGGAAACAATGTGAAACAAACAAATTTTATTCAGTGCTACATAGTCTAGGGTCTGTTACTTCGGCACCACGTTTTCATGTTACAGGCATTTGTATCACTGATGAGTGGTTGTGAAATTCCAGCTTGTCCTGCAATTCCCTGCTTCTGGAGCCCACTTTGTGATGCTGTAGTGCTGACAAGATTCGCAGGTGCGACGTTCAGTTGTGCAGTGACTTTTGGAGCTGTCGTCCTCTTATTCATCGTCACAATCGTCTTCAATGATCGTCCTTCATGATCACTCAACACACACTTTCACCCACGTTATGGCTTAGCGGCTGAGACTTTTCCGCTTGCTGTTTGCTTTATCAGTCTGACAAGGGGAAGGCCTCAGACACGGCCAACCGATTCGGCTCAGATTTGGTACGTATCTCGTGAGCAACGTAAAAAAAGTCTAAGATATTTTAGCGCAACGCCCCCCGTTTTTGTGATAATCACCCCAAAGTTTATGATGAGCAATAGACTCAAAATTGGCGGGATCGATAGATAATTGTAAATAGAGCATTTTTCATCATGAAGAATGAGGTCCGCAAAAGCATACTGTTTCAGAAATCGAGGAAAGAAACTTTTACATTTGACACTTAAGCACCCGCATGATAAACGCTATTTGCTCAGAGCGCCAATAGCGCAGTGCCGACGGGCTCATCGCGCCGAGCAGCGCTCCGCAGGTGTTGTTTGTTAACCCGCTATCGCGCGGTTCCGATGTTGTATTGCCTTATAGTACCGGTATCGACCCACCACGGCGTTCTCATATCGACAATCTACAATCAAACTAACGCATCGTACATGAGACCGAATGCTCATGAAATTGAACGGTTTCTTCGAGACATCGTGCACATAGAACTGCAAGAACTGATAGGCATTTATTTGTCTATTGTATCTAGCACAGTGTACCTCAAAGTGATTGACGAAGCGGCCTGCGACAGACCCCTTCAACGATCTGCAAACGGCTTTCGCTTCTGCCACGCAGACGGTAACGTGAGCACGGTAGCAGTCGACCATGCTGGCTTAGGGTGCGTACCGTGCGCATCTTTGAACTACCGTTCGAAGTTCCCGCGAACCTTAGTTGATGCGCTCTGGCCATATGGCACAGTTCTGAGCCACACAGAGGAGAAATGGAATACATTCGAAATGTAACCTGTCCTTAACGGGGTACGACAAGTGCGCGTATAACTTAAGAAGCACGTTCCACCATATGTACTTGTTGACGGCTGCCGCGCAATTGTTATATATTATGGCCAAGCGAGGACCTGCTCGGGCTGTGGCCAGAGGGTCATGTTAGAACTGAGTGTCTGCAGCGATTCCTCGTCTAGGTGCCCTGCAATGAACTACTCCAACGATCCACGATGTCCTCACTGCTGCTAATGTATGTGGAGACTGCACGACATCATATGACGGATGACCAAAACCTTCTCCCACCTGAAGCGGCTGCGAGTTCCGTTGGAGAGTCAGCGCCGACGACGTCGACGACGACACCGCCACAGCCAAATGATGCAGACGTTCCTGCAGTCTTTGCATACTGCGGCGTCGTGGGCACCCAGCCGCCGTCACTGTCAGGATCGGACACCGGTATCTCCAATGACCGAGACCGTGTCGAGCCCCGCCCTCCAGTGGAGGTCGAATCTCGGACGCGCAGGCAAACATAGCCCAGGCGACACAAGAAGGGGCGATTGTCAGCTGAAGAAAGGGACAGGGATGTGAGAAGGGCGGGAGACATCGACTCTGTTGACGTGCTTCTAGTTGCAACGAATTCCAGCGGCCTCATTCACCAAAGGCGCCTGGAGATAAGGAACACTCTCCTACACCTGGTGGCTCTGAAAACGAGGTGCATCGGGTCGACTCCCAAAATGTGGGCTTGTGTGAAAGTGGCCAACCACCATTGACCTCTCAATCCGCTCTTCGTGATTGGGCAGACTACATGGAGGCCGATGATGCACAGCACACATCGATAACTCCTCCAGAGCCCATGGCTGACATTGAGCCTGGAGGGCTCTGCCAGTCAGGGGATCATACCTCGCAGTAATGCACATCATGCGGCTGGATGGCTCCGTGGTGTGCGATCTCACCGTTGGCTTGTACCAGCACACTGCCTCCGCCACGTGATATGTCTCAGTCATACCATGTGGGAACAGTCAATGTCAACGGTGTCTATTCGACTGTCAAGACCCACATGTTACACGACATGACCAGAGCGGCAGACTTGCCCTTCTCCAGGAGGTCCATCCTAAGCTGCGTTTAGACCTACACCATCTACAGCCTATCCGCTGGTGAAGGTGCAGCAGGAACGGCCACCCTTCTTCGAGAGCTCATAGAAGCGACGTTCGTGACATACTTTCCGAAAGGGCGAGGCATCGCTCTCGCACTTGGCGCAGTCCGCCTCGTTAACGTCTACACCCCCTCTGGTACTTCGCACCTCGGTGACAGGCATGTCTTCTATTCAGAGAAGGTAGCCCCACTTTTGCAAGGAAATATGGACCATTACATATTGGTCGGCGATGTTAACAGTGTTCTGTGGCTTGAGGACCAGATACCGCATTACACCCCATGCCCAGCTCTACAAGCACTGGTACGTGACCTCGCGCTCCACGTCACATGGCTGTTACATAATGGGAACCAGCGCGGATATACGCAGCTTACCAGCCCCTCTGCCAGTCGTCTGGACCGGATATACGTCTCGCGTGACCACCGCATAGCAACCCGTGATGCAGAACTTTGGCCGCCGGCCTTCACGGATCATCTCGTGTATATCTGCACTATCACCTTACCCAGACAACTCACAAGACGCAGCTGAGGCCCGCGGGTGCTGAACGTCACCCTCCTTCGCGAGGAAGCGTGTCGGCAAGCAGTTATTGACACGTGGCGTCGTTGTTTCAGGCGCCTGCCCATGTAGGCTTCCACGTTGCTGTGGTGGCTGGGATGTGTCAAACCTACACAGCGCAAGACCCTGATGGCCTACGGGCGTGACAGAGCGAACTGGCAAAGGACAACATCGGAATTTTACTATACAGCGTTACGTGAGCTGGCGACGCAATCGCCGTCTCCCGAACGTCATATGTCCGTACAACGCATCAAGGCTCGTCTACTTCGTATCAGGGCAGAGCAGGTAGAAGGTGTCCGCATCCGCGCGCGAGTGCAAGACTGCATCCCAACGAAACGGCATCAGTCTATGACATTGTGCGCGAGAGGCGCCACCGCAAACATCAGCTCATTACGGCGGTAAACACGGAGGAGGGCAGCCGCGCAGTGACGCAAACGGACATAGCGCACACATTCGCCCGACACTATGGGACCTTGTACATAGAAGATCCGCGAAACGTACGCGATTATGACGAGCTGTTGCACGATTTTCCCGCCCCTAGCGGCGTGGTACCGGATGATACTCTGCTGTTGCCCATTACATACGACGAGCTGACATCGGCCTTGGCACGTGGAGCGCCGAACAAATAGCCTGGGCCGGACGGGTTACCCCTGGAATTCTACCGTACTTTTTATGACTTTATGGGCGACAAGTGACTCCAAATGTTTCAAGAACTGTTCCGCCATGATTTCACTTTCCCCATTGAATTCACAGCCGCCATCTTGATCCCAGTACCGAAACTGAATGATGGTTGCAGGTGGCAGGTCTTCCGCCCACTCACACTCCTCGACAACGACTACAAGACCTTCGCTCCCATCTTCCGCGCACGTCTCCACGCCGCTCTCGGGAAAGTCATCCACACCGATCAGACATGTTCAGGTGATGTCAGCAACATTCATACAGAGTTAGGAGCATACCGCGACGTAATTGCTTTGACGGTGGACTGCAAAATACGAGGCGCCCTTGTCGCCGTGGATTCTGACCACGCATTCGACCGCGTCGAGCACGGCTTCCTACGTGAAGTTTTGGAAAACATCGGCCTCTTTCCAGAGTCTGTACAGGTGGTCCTTCGACTGCTCCATGGAGCACGCTCCCGCATGATGGTCAATGGTTACCAGTCTGGTCACACTGTTGTTGGATTGTCAGTGCAACAAGGGTGCCACTTGTCGGGCATATTATTTGCGGCAGCGCTTGAACCAGCTTTACATGGTCTATGGCAGCGATGGACAGGCATTCCCATGCGTGACGTCACCTTTGGTTGCGGCCCATTCGCCGATGATATGGTGTTCCTGGCCAGATCAGAGGATAAAATGCATATGGCACTCCAGTGGCTACGCCAGTACGGAACGGTCGCTGGGAGCGTCATAAACGTGAAGAAGACAAAATAAATGAATGTCGGAGGGAGGGCTTCCCCAGGCGATGGCGGTGCCCTTTGACAAGGTGCCTGTACTCAGATGTTTTGGAGTGCAGTTCTACAGCAATGTTCTCCACACGGCGGCGGCTAGGTACTGCCGGCTCCTCCACCAGACAGCAAATTGCGTCACATGGATATGCTACTCAGAGCACGTTATGTCACCACCTATCTTGTCACCAAACTGAATTATTTTGCGCATGTCCTTCCCTTGCCGGTTAGGATGGCCGACAGATTTCAAGCAACCTATGGACATTGCGTGAGCGCCGGCCTTGTTTTTAAAGCCCGATATGCCACCCTGACACTGCCGCAGCGGGCGGGTGATATCGGTTTAATTCATGTCTATAACTGTGCGCGATCGCTTTATCTCAACACTCTGCGTCACACGTGGACCTCCGCCCATGCTACTCTGAAGGATAAACTGACAGCTCAAGTGGCACCACACTCCCTGCATCCCCCGGTTTCTGTAGGACACATTTCACCGGCACTCGCCCATATCAGTGTGCTCTTGATTGACCTCAGCTACTTACAGTCAGACCTTCCAGACCTTCCGACGACACAGACGCCCAGCAAGAAAGACTATTATCACCTATATCAACAGCAGCAACATATCAACGCGGTCACACACAGACATCCTGAAGTTGCCTGGAACACGGTTGAGCCATGCGTGGCTCATATTCGCTCGTTCTCTTATTTTACATCCTGTTTTTGTTTCTTTTTAGCCATACTGCCGCCTCGTTATGTTAGTTACAATTTCTGTTGTCACTGTGTTGCTGCTTTGCCTCCCTGTGAGTGGCAGCAGCGGCGCTTATCTATATAGGCCCTGGCATATTATCTTAGCTGACTGCTATTACTTGCCGGTTGTCATGTGTTCATTGTTAGTTCGGATGTGCCAGTAAGTTGGGAGGCGCTAGCAGCGCAGTTCGGACCTGGCAGTGCTTGACGTAGGACGCGGCAGAAGTTCCGTCGGGGAGTAGCTGCAGTGAGGTCTGGACAGCCATGACTCGCCTGGTGGTTGCCGATATATATCAATTGAGTAGGGACCACCTTCAGTGGTCATCGGTCGATCGTCTTGTCGGACGCCGTGTATGTTGGCTGGCGATCGGTTGTGGGTTGCCTGTGTGTGCCGACTCGCGATTCGTCCTTGTTATTGCGCAGTCGCTGCTGTGAGTATTGTCTAGTCCTTTGTGCAAGCGTTAGTGAAACTGTGCGTAGCTTTTGATGTCAACTGCTCACTTATTTTAGTGCTGTCTCCGTGCTTATGTGTGGCAGTCGGTCGGTTGGGGTGGAGCAGCGAGGAAATCACGGTGGGGCGTAGTTTGGCTGGATCCGCTGGCGGTTTCTAGGCAGTGTTGGAGTGTGTGGGGCTGTTCCCATTGCTACGAGGTCTGTGGCTCACCGACCTTGAACACGAATGTTGAGTTTGGATTTAATTTACCAGCAACTCAAGACTGTTCACATTGTGGCGTTTGGTTCTCGTTGCTGGCTGTTGGGACATTCCTGCTAGCAACAACGTGTGTGTTCTAGTTGGCGAAGGTTTAGCCACTGTCCGGTGGAGTCTAACTGTATTTGGTTATTTGCAATTGAAGTGCACCAGCGGAATTTTCTGCTTTGTGGCCGTTAACGTTCCGGTTCCCTGCCCTGGCCGTTGACGTAAATTTAGGCAGTGTATTTTCCTCACTGTGTTGTCACTGGCCAGCACAGTGTGTAGTTAGACAGCTTAATGTATGCTTGAGTGCTGGCGTCCATGCACTCCGTACAACCACCGCAGGAATTCGTAAGCTGCGGGCTGAGTACACTCTGCGGGCCAGGAACCGCTCCCGAGCTCTCCGCAGCCTCGTCCACTGGCAGATTCACAGCACGCCCCGTCGTCCACTTCGCCATGGCTGGTTGTTCGCCCCACGGCAAGAGAGACTTCGACCGCAGAGTTAATCTTGGTCCGGCCAGAAACACCCCTTCCTCTCATCAGTACATAGCTGTCACCCAAGTAACTCTCCCCAGCCCGCAAGCGTCTCTTAACTGGAGGAATGGCACAGTGAGTGGCTCAAAGTCTGCGGGTCGCGACTGGTGAAGATCTCGCCAAATAACGGCACAAATACCTAGACTGAGTTTACTTGTACCAAAAACTAATCTACATAAAACTAAAAGCAGTATTTTGTAAAGAAGATTAAGTTTGCACAATAAATTTTCTACGTAGAATAAACAGATAACTACATCACGTTCTTTTTAAAAGGCACATAAAACGTAATTTCAGCTATGCTTTCTATATAGTAAAGAATATAACACACAATATGGGTTTGATAGAAAATGTAAGACGAGTTAAAAACAAATCTTTCATTCCATGACACGTTTTTGCACTATAATGCTTTTTTGTTATTTTTTCTGGTAAAGCTTACACAATAGTTCTGCAGTGGATAAAACTAACATGTAACCATCTTTCTGAATTCAATATCTCACTTACTATGGAGGGATGTTGAATTAATATTTCTGCCGTGTAAATGGGAAGCTGCAGTACACAAAATGAAAAGAAACAGATTCCTGGTCTTGATAACAGCTGAAAATGCCTGTAGGTTGTGTAACACGTACAGTGATTGGTGTTGAGAATTGATAAATAGAGTAGTACTAGTATTTTACATAGTGACATTACTCTTTTGCAAGAATGCATAAATAAAAACAGTATTCTACAATATGATTAAATGAACTAGGTTGCTCTATTGTTAACAGACTGGCCTTGTATTCGGGTGGATGGAAGCTCTGATCTCACCCGGCCCTCCTGATTTACATTTTTCGCGGTCTCCCCAAGTTACTTCAGCGATGTGGCAAGATGATTCCAACCACAACGCTCTGCCCGACTACCTGTTCCAACCTCATCAACCTAGAGCTGCAAGTATGTAAAGACACTGACCGAAAGAAAACGCAACGCCAAAGACTAATGAGTGTAGAATAGTTAAATTTCGGCAATACATTTGTCTAGGTATATATTCAAGTAATCAAGACTGCAAGATCACACGATAATGTAAGCGGAAGATAAGCCAATGCAAATGTGAAATACTGGTCCATTAATAACCAGCAGCCACCAGAATGTTAAATGTAAGCATGCAAACGTGTGTGTATTGTGTAGTAAAGGTACCGGATGTCGGTTTGTGGGTTTCCATGCCTGTTGCACTTGGTCGGTCAATACAGGGGCGGTTAATGCTGGTTGTGGATGACGCTGAAGTTGTCGTCTGCTGATGTCCCTTATGTGTTCGACTGGAGATAGATCTGATGTTCGAGGAGGCCAAGGCAACATGTCGTCACTACTTCGAGCATGCTGGGTTACAACAGCGGTGTGTGGGTGAGCGTTATCCAGTAGGAAAACAACCGCTGGAATGTTGTTTAGGGATGACAGCACAACAGGTCGAATCAGAAGGTCGACTGACAAATTTGCAGTCAGGGTACGTTGGATAACCATGAGAGTGGTTGTACTGTCCTTGAAGTAACCGATATGTAACACTTCCCTGAGTCACTGTGGTGCCAATTGCTGCTCAAATTGCTGTTGCAGATGCCGTACAAATGCGCCGAAAGCCGTGCTCTGCACACGGTGGCCTTCCCTCTTGGTAGTGCCTCGTGGCAGCCCGGAGCCCGCTCTTCTTGCGACCGGACGTTCTCGTAACCAACGCTGCCAGCAATCAGGTATCCCAGCAGGGTCAAGGATTTTCACCTGCCTCGATTTGACTGGGTGTTTGTGTTGTTCTCATCATTTCACAGTCATTCATGAAAGTGGCGAGACGGGGCTGAGCAAAGGTTGGGAATTTGTATGGGCGCTGATAACTGCGCAGTTGACCGCCCCACAGTCCAAAACATCATGATCATCATCAGAAGCAGCAATCATGTACAGTGGCTACATTCCTGCCAAGTCTTTCTCCAGTGTCGCAGGAGGAACGTCCAGTTCCTTGTAGCCCTATTACACGACCCTGTTCAAACTCAGTGAGGTGTTCACAACAGACTCTTTGTCGTCTTAAAGGCATTCTTCACTACCATCATCTCACCTCGTCCAGACTCAAAGTTGACTAACGCTCACGCCCGTTACTGCGTCTACTGAAAGCAAATCTCATTTGCAAAAATGGTTCAAATGGCTCTGAGCACTATGGGACTCAACTGCTTAGGTCATCAGTCCCCTATAACTTAGAACTACTTAAACTTAACTAACCTAAGGACATCACACACATCCATGCCCGAGGCAGGATTCGAACCTGCGACCGTAGCAGTCGCACGGTTCCGGACTGCGCGCCTAGAACCGCGAGACCACCGCGGCCGGCTCTGATTTGCATTCTCACAGTGGCGCTAATAGCGTCACTCTTTTGTGACTGGCACGAAATGTGATTGGACGTCATCTTTCGGGTGTAGAAACACCCCTACCAACTTTCATTTATGTCGCACATTTCCTTCTTGGTCTTGCGACTTTTCTTCCGTCTGTGTGTTTATCGAAATTTGTCACCGCCTCCAACAGCAACAAGACTCATAAATGGTACCCGTTACTTATGTACCACATACATTGTTAATCAGTTCAGTTAACGAGTTTACACCCTCTGTGTCGTTACTTTATAAGATAATAAGTTTACTTGTTTTTTCCTTTGTCTGTGGTTGGTGCATGTTTATCTTCCACAAATTCTGAAAGAGCTTTATTTTTATGTACCTGTTGTAGAGCTGAGGACGGTTGTGAAACCGAAACCGGTTAACCCAGTAAATCAAATAAAGCGTGAGCAACACTATTCATTCCAACATTTATTTTGATAGCAAAGTCACTTGGCTCATCCAAAGGTTAAAGCGACTTCATTCATGTTCTTATGCAGTTTTACTTCACACGGATGCTAATCATCGAGAATTTGATACAGTGGATGCAGCTTTTGGAGACATCAGACAAGTAGGACATACACTGTTGAGGCAACCTAGGCGGACAACAAACTTGCACAACATATGGTTTTTTATCAGTGTGTGTTCTTAGCTCTACATGCAAGTTATTTTCATAAACGTTCTTTATACGGTACCGTTACGATTATCAGAGAATGACTGCGAGTGATAGGGGTTCAGGACTTGCATCTCGGTTACAGTAGATCCCCACCAGCAAAATGACACAGATTATCCGCCCGTAACTGGTTGCATCGAAAACTAGATCATTATAGACAGAGCACAAATTCAGATTGTACAAGGATGATAAATATAATCGAGCATTTCCTTTTCTGCATTTACACTGAGTGATTCATGGATACCACGAAAACCTAAGTCGGTGTCTTTAGTCAGCGAGGGTTCGGTTCAAAGATGTGCTTTTTCTCGAATTTGAAGGCGGAATGCAACAGTCGAAAAATTGGCATTAAGTTTACTATATGCTTTATTAAGCAAATACTTTACATTTAATAACGACCATGATTAATAGATAATGCCATCTAGAAGGTATGATTAAAAAGAAACAGGCATTTTGGTTTTCCCTAAAGAATCCCTTCAAAGCAATCCCCGTGAAATAAACTACACTTGTACCAGCGCTTTTTGCAATCTGGCAAGCACTTCTGGAACTCACTTTTCGACATGGTGTTCAACGTCTTCAGCGATCCTGTTTGCATGTCATCAATGGTGACAAAATGAAGTCGTTTCATGGTTTCATTCAACCTCAAGAATAGAAAAAAGTTGCAGGGGACCTTGTCCGGCGAATACGTTAGCTAAAGCAACATAACGGTCTTGTTTTTTGCCAAAAGATCACGAACAAGTATTGCGGAGTGAGTGGGATCATTGCCTGATGCAATTATACAAAAGGTTTTGGCACAATTCTGGTCGTTTCCTTAGGACTGCTTCACGCAAACGGCGCGTAATTTCCAGGTACTATTTCTTATTGACCGTGCGACCACAAGGCAGGGTATCATGATGGACTGCCCCATTGTAATCGAAGAAAACATTGAGAGAACCTTCACGTGTGATCTAATTTGCGAAATTTCTGAGGTTTTGGTTCTTCAAGCAGTTTCCATTGGTACGATTTGGCCTTTGTTTGGATGCCATACCAGTATATCCATACTTCTGCACCAGTTACACCAGTTATAACTTTCTTTAGAAGTTCTGGATCGTTGTCGTCTGCAGTCAGCATTTTATGAGTGATGTCTACACGACGAAGTTCAACGATTTCGGAACTAACTTGGCTGCTACTCGTTTCATGCCCAAATCACCAGAAAAATTTGTTGACATGAGCCAAAGGATAAGCTGACATCATCAGCAACCTCTTTGAACATGATTCGACTATTTTTAGAACAATTTTCTTTATTACGTCCACGTAGTCGTCAATAATCGATGTGCTAAGGCATCCAGGGCGATAGTCGTCTTCAACATCTTCTCGACCCTCTTTGAAACATTTATGCCACTCCTCAACTCTTTTCTTACTCATAGGACATTCTCCAAAAGCCACAGTCAAAATTTGGAATACGGTCTGCACTTTATTCCATTTTTCAAGCAAAATTTAATGCCGATTCTTTGTTCTATTTTCTTCTTAAGTAAAAATTCGCAGAGCATTTGAAAACACGTGTAGCCTTTCCGACTGTCAATAATAAACTAAAGATTAAAAAAAACTGAAAACAGGATCATACATAAGGACAAGTGTACCAACAAGATAAAAGAAATTTTGAAAATCGGATTTGTGAAACTCGCATAATTTAAGACTCCCCTTCACTTTTTCACCACATCTCGTATGCTGAGTATATGAGAAAGTATCACCCACTGGGTTCACATGCAGAAATCGCCTTTGAATGTTGGTTGTCTGTGATAATATCGTGTTATGCCTCATGTAAGAAGGGGAAACGTACACCAGCACATACCGGACAGTGGCGAATCTTGACCCTTTGGGGCTGCAGGTGATTCTTCCATGATATTGCTGCTCGTGTTGGTCGTGATCACATGATATGCAAATATGAACTCGATGGGCTCAGGAGGACCATACTTAACGTCATAAGGGACCTCAATGGCTCCACGCGACTAGTGCTTGAGAGGATGAGCACACTGCACCCTCGGCTGTATGGGATCGCGCAGTCACGTAAAGTCCCTTCAGTGAGTAAAAAGGCTTGTTATTTTTTTAAATTATTTATTCTTAACCTTTTATTATACATACAACCCACCACCAACTTATAAATTAGTGGGTCCTTTAATTGTTACAATGATTTTTGCAGATAGTTCAGAAAGCTAACAAATGAGCTACAAGTAGTGTTAGTTACTATGGGCAAGGTACTTTACTATTGATGTTACTGTACTTGCTCTAATGGTATACTTAAGAACTAAGCCTTTACGCTATCTGCAGCATCACAGGTGTGCGAGTGGAATATATAAACCTACTTTGCACGGCCTTGCCCACCGAACTAAACCAGGTGAATGTGCCCCTGACACTGGGCAGGCCCAAGATATCCTGACTATTTCGCTGCAGATTCCTATTGTTTATTTCCTTATATCTAATTCCTACTTACTAGAAAAATCTAAACTATGTCAATTCCGGTGCTTTGTCTGATGGGTGTTGTTGTACTCCACTCCGCCTAGACCTGCAGGTGGCGAATTTCAACTGTAACGACAGTCGCCCTATCCACACACAGGCGGTATGGGGTTGGGGTACTGGGATACATTTTGTTATTTGTCATTACTCACTGTTGTCCCTTAGATATTCCAAAAGAACTTTTCGTGATACCTCGTTAGCCAGGTTGTTTAGTACTCGAAATCTATCCTCTTGTAGCGTAAAAGTCTCGTGGTACGGTAGTTGCTGTCTTAGCGAAAGCTGTACATCATTGTAAAGGAGGCACTCGTAAACCACATGGTCGGGAGTACCCAACGGTGCACCACAGTCGTACGAAGGTATAGCCCTTCTCCCAAACCGACACAGGTATGTCGGACAGGGCCCATGACCGGTGAGAAAATGGAACACTACCCGTGTTGGCTTAAATTATCCCAGACCTCATCGTTCTTTGACATATAGTAGAAATTGAAAAGTTCTTCGGCCGGTGTCATCGGCTTCCCATGTTTCCTGTCAAAGCTCTTCACCTCTTCTCTTGATCTCACTCTTACCCCGAGCCTGAGTACCCAGAATATCCCCTGTTTTCTCGATCTACCTCTTCTTCGCCCAGAACCATGCCGCCAATTTTCTTATTTTGATGTAAAGGGGACAGAGCCCCGTTATTACCAACAGGGCCCCGCCGGGAACATTGTTCTTTGCACCCTTATCACCTTCATATCTTGTTTGTAGTAAGCCACATGGGTAGTGTGATGATGTCGGAGTACTGTTAGCACCTCGAACATTCTTGCAGCTACCCTCGACAAGGCAGCAGAGACAAGCAGCTGGACATTGCTACGCCCAACAACAACACTGACACTGGAGTTCTGGTTCTATGTACAACACCATGATGGATGTATCAGTTTCTGGAGGCTCTATGGAGAACGACCGTTGCGACACTGCAATCCTCATCGGCATGCTGAAACAGTTCCTCTCGTGATAATATGCTGAGCCACTGGGTGCACAACACGATAAAACTTGGTAGATAGCCGGTAATTTGGACAGCAAACGTAGCATTTCTAATGTCTTAAGGTCGGTGGCTGTGTCCTAGCTATAAGAAGAGCGTGTTCGGTCGTTTCCCTGGACGGCAAGTTCTCCATATATATCACTGACTGAAAATACAGGGTCCCGTGTCGCCGAGAGACTGGAACTCGCTAACCATCACGACTGATGATCTCCAGCATATAGCTGAAGTGCCGTGGATTGCCGTATCCGTATCAGTCATCCAAATTCAGAAGGGGAACGTATAAATTTGCCCTCACCGACTTGATTCGGACTGACAGGACGTGCACGGCATGACTATGACGTCAGCATATATAAGCGAGGGGATGCAACTAGAAGTTGCTTTCGTAAAAATCGAGTTTCAGAATTTTACGCATATTTATGTATTTTTTATGGTGTCCAGTACTATAGGCTTCCGCAGCCCTGCGCGTTATGCTGTTACTTTCAGGAGCGCGAGGTTTGTAAATCGAATATCCCTACTTGTATTTTTTTTCTTTTCGGGTAATTATTATACCTGTGTCCGCCTCGATAGCTGAGTGGTCAGCCTGGCAGAATGCCATGCAAAGGGGTTCGATTCCCGGCTAGATCGGTGATTTTCTCCGCCCCGTGACTGGGTGTCTGTGTTGTCTTCATTATCATATCATCCCCATCAACACGCAAGTCGCCCAAGTTGCGTCACCTAAAAAGACTTGCATCAGGCGACCGCTCTACCCGACATTTTATTTCATTATACCTGTGCAAGCTGTCACTATTGAATGATTCGTTTACAATTTTCATAATATTTATCCTGAAAAAAGGAGAAAAAATCGTAATGAGATTGGAAACAATTGGCACACAATAACTTCCAATCAGATCAGTACAATTGTTTTATTTATATTATTTTATCTACGTTGGTGGCAAGTATAATGTGTAACCTATGGAGCAATGTAGGAATAAGGGTGATACTGATCATAGAAACATGGGAAACAATAATTATTGCGACATATAGCACTGACAATGAACACCGAATATTTGCACGTGCATCGTTTTCACAATGTGTCTATTGCAAACCAAACTTGGGTTATATTCGTAAGCGGTTCTCGGTCATCGCACAACTTCATGACGTACCACTATACCTATTGTTAGAATTACGTGGGAATTAAATTAAAAAAAGAGTACAAGAAGCGACATTTGACCCAAGACCTCACGCTTATGAAACTAAGCGCTTAAACGCTTGGCCGAAGAATTCTTGAGTGCTACCGATCATACGATGTATGTTAGAACACGTCAAATGTTCAAAGCCGATTTTCTCGAAAACGGTTGAGATTTGCGTCGTGCTATTTACGTATGTTGAAGTCCTAGTCATGCCCTAAGCGATCTGTCAATATGAATCAAATGAGTGAGGGGAAGTTCGTATGTTCCTATTGTCAGTTACATTCGATGCCTTGCCAGATTTTAGCCGTTGTTGTAACAGGTGGCAGTCATGCGTACTAAATTACGCACCCTTTATACCCACAAATCATGTACAGTTTTAACCATACATTCTTTCTATTACACTGTACAGACAATAATTACAATTTCGTTATTTCATAACCTTCTGGTATTGCTTTTTTAATGAATGGTAGCGTTTACTGCAAACAGCTAAACAGATAATGTTGTTGGTGTTGTTATTGTTGTTGTGTCTTCAGCCCAGAGACTGGTTTGATGCAGCTCTCAATGCTACTCTATCCTGTCTCAGCTTCTTCATCTCCCAGTACCTACTGCAACCTATATCCTTCTGAATCTGCTTAGTGTATTGATCTCTTGGTCTCCCTCTACGATTTTTACCCTCCACGCAGCCCTCCAATACCAAATTGGTGATCCCTTGATGCCTCAGAACATGTCCTACCAACCGATACCTTCTTCTAGTCAAGTTATGCCACAAATTTCTCTTCTCCCGAATTCTCTTCAATACCTCCTCATTAGTTATGTGATCTACCCATCTAATCTTCAGCATTCTTCTGTAGCACCACATTTCGAAAGCTTCTATTCTCTTCTTGTCTAAACTAGTTATCGTCCACGTTTCACTTCCATAGACGGCTACACTCCATGCAAATACTTTCAGAAACGACTTCCTGACATTTAAATCTATACTCGATGTTAACAATTTTTTTTTCCTTCGGAAACGCTTTCCTTGCCTTTGCCATCCTATATTTTATATCCTCTCTACTTCGAGCATCATCAGTTATTTTGCTCCCCAAATAGCAAAACTCCTTTACTACTTTAAGTGTCTCATTACCTAATCTAATTCCCTCAGCATCATCCGATTTAATTCGATTACATTCCATTATTCTCGTTCTGCTTTTGTTGATGTTCATCTTATATCCTCATTTCAAGACACTATCCATTCCGTTCAACTGCTCTTCCAAGTCCTTTGCTGTCTCTACAGAATTACGATGTCATCGACGAACCTCAAACTTCTTATTCCTTCTCCATGGACTTTAATACCTACTCCGAATTTTTCTTTTGTTTCCTTTACTGCTTGCTCTTTATACAGATTGAATAACATCGGGGATAGACTACAGTCCTGTCTCACTCCCTTCGCAACCACTGCTTCCCTTTCATGTCCCTCGACTCTTATAACTGCCATCTGGTTTCTGTACAAATTGTAAATAGTCCTTCGCTCCTTGTAGTTTACCCCTACCACTTTCAGAATTTGAAAGAGACTATTCTAGTCAACATTGCCAAAAGCTTTCTCTAAATCTACAAATGCTAGAATCGTAGGATTGCCTTTCCTTAATCTGTCTTCTAAGATAAGTCGTAGGGTGAGTAATGCCTCACGTGTTATAACATTCCTACGGAATCCAAACTAATCTTGCCCGAGGTCAGCTTCTACGAGCTTTTCCATTCGTCTGTAAAGAATCCGTGTAAGTATTTTGCAGCCGTGACTCATTAAACTGATAGTTCGGTAATTGTCACATCTATCAACACCTACTTTCCTTGGGACTGGAATTAATATATTCTTCTTGAAGTCTGAGGATATTTCACCTGTCTCATAAATCTTGGTCACCATATGGTAGAGTTTTGTCAGGGCTGGCTCTCCCAAGGCTATCAGTAGTTCTAACGGAATGTTGTATACTCCCGGGCCCTTGTTCCGACTTATGTCTTTCAGTGCTCTGTCAAACTCTTCACGCAGTATCGTATCTTCCATTTCATCTTCATCTACATCCTCTTCCATTTCCATAATATTGTCCTCAAGTACATCGCCCTTGTATAGACCCTCTGTATGCTCGTTGCACCTTTGTGCTTTCCCTCCTTTGCTTAGAACTAGCTTTTGATATTCATGCGAGTTTTTGCTTAGAACTAGCTTTTGATATTCATGCGAGTAGATAATAACACTGATTTTAATGTTTCACGGTGTTTCAGTTCAGGGATATCGTACTGTATCAGGAGGGCCTAATGAAACACAAAGCGACGTGAATTTAGATTCGCTGGCACTGCACTACGTACGGCACGGCTGCTGCGGGTAGCGCTTTTACGGCAGCCGACGCGTCACGACTTCGCGCGGCGCGCAACGCAGACCTCGTGTTGGTAACGGAGCGGCAGGCGGGCACTCCCGTCACGTCGAACCAAGGAGGAACGGACGGCTGCCCGTCACCTGGCTGCCAGCCAGGGGAATCCCAGCTGCACGCCGCCCAGCCTCTGACTCCAGCAGCACGCATCCAAATGAAGAACCGTAGCTGGACTCCCTCCAGTTCCATCTAACTACGAAAGGCGTTCAATGAGTAATCCAACACGTTTTTCTTCTCAGGGAGTTTCGGTCGAAGAAATGCAGAATTTGTTTTGGGATATTCCCGCTTTGCCCCATATAAATTCACGGAGTTCCGATAGGTGGCGTCTGTAACGAGGTGCTTTCCAGGCAGAGAGCTACCATTGAGTTTCATTTCACGGAAAACCAGAGCATCAAAGACATTGATCGGCGCTTGCCGAGTGTCTACGAAGATCTGAGAGTCAACAAAAGCCGCGGTGAGTCCAGGGCGGCTGTCATCTTAGCAACAAGGTCGCGCAAACCTGCCCGACCTCCCACGTGCCGGTAGGCCGCACACAATTGGCTGCCTCCAGGAAATCGAAGATACGACTTCAGCGTGTTCGTCGCTACAAAAATGCAAACAAACTTTCCTACTCCGTGACAACGCAAGGCTTCACTCGTGTCTGCGCACCGGAGTGGAGCTCACTAAACTTCACTGAAGCAGCGCTGAGTGGCCACGAGGTTAGAGGCGCCATGTCACTGACTGCGCGACCCCTCCCGTCGGAGGTTCGAGTCCTCCCTCGGGCATGGGTGTGTGTGTTGTTCTTGGCATAAGCTAGTTTAAGTAGTTGTAAGTCAATGGACCGATGACCTCAGCAGTTTGGTGCCTTCGAAATTCACACACACACACTCTTCACTGAATTGTTTCTCATCCATTGTACAGCCCGGATCTCGCACCTTGCAACTTCCGCCTATTTACCCCAATGAGGGATGCACTCCACAGGAAGCAGTACGTGGATGATGGTGATGTTACTGATGCAGCAAGTTGCTGGCTGCGACGTCGACATATAGAGTCGTACCATGCGGACATACAAGTTTTCCGGTAAAGAAGGGTAAGGCGTCGCATTGAACGAAGAGTATGTTAAAAAATAGGGTTTTGTATCCAAAAGAATGAGAAGTAAATATTCTGCTTTCATAAAAAATCTGTTGCATTACTTATTCAATACCCTTCGTACATTTAGGAGCTTATCTGCAATGACCTCTTAGCGCTTGCAAAATACAATTCGTCTTATGCATTGAAAGAATATGAAACATCTCATATACGGCTAAAAACTTTTCGGCTAATCAGACGCTTGCAATTCGAATAAAGTCACAAGCTAACTCATTCCTGTTAGCTGCTTGAACTCTATTATTCTTTGATACCATTCGCTATTTCGGAGCTATTCCCATTTCTAGTGCTACTTGCTGTCAAGATACATGGTATAGGTGTCAATTAGATGGTATTTTATTTAGAATACGAACAAAAGTATACGTACAGTAAGTTATTCATAACGTATGTACACACTGCAACTGTGTTTTGTGGCTATTTTCTTGCTGTCTTATATCGTGAGAGAGTACGTAATTTCCATACGATTTTTACAGTTGGTTCCATTTTGTTAGCTTGTGAAACGTCCCCTTAGAAAAATTATACACGACTGTGCTTAAACTGACACACAATATTTTTAGCGCAACGCAGTGTGACTTTCAATAATCCCTACAAAAGAATGGCCCTGACTAACATTAACTTATACCTTTCACAAATCACTTACCTCACCAAAAATCTTCGTTACTCGAACTACTGCAATACAACGAGCACCACTACTGCCAGCTAAATAAAAGATTCAAACTACGGAAGTCACTAACTACTGATAGGCACAGTTAGCAAATGAAAGATTTTAATAGAGAACAAACAATGTATTTACCTTAATAGTCATTATATATATATATATATATATATATATATATATATATATATATATATTTCTTACAAATTTCAAAACTCCGCCATCTCTCTCCCCAGGTCCACCACTGTTGGCGGCTCACCTCCAACTGCGCAACGCTATGCGCTGTTAGCATCCAGCTGCAGCTGCCCAACACTACAATGGCAGACAACAATGCAAACCAGCCACAGACTGCACACGGCACAGCCAGTGATTTTCATACAGAGCGCTACGTGGCGGCGGCGTTACCAATAAAAAAAACTAAACAGCCTACTTACACTTGTTCACTTGATGCGACGGGTTTACTTGTGCTAAGTTATTATAACTTATTTATATATTGGATTTGTATGTGGTCATAATTTTCTTGCTGCGTTATAACGTGAACAGTTGCATATTTTTCGTAAGATCTGATTGCTTTATAACTTGATCCCCAGGTGCCGTATGTTTACATTCGTTTATCTGTATCATAGATAGTGTGGTTTGTGTTGTTCGTATAATTTGTGTTGTATGCTGTAACTTGGTTTATCGTTCCAAAACAAAACAAAAAGTAAAATCTTATGGGAAATAGATTTTGTTCATGATGTAAGACAGCAAGAAAATAGCGACCATTCAAAGATGCCGTATGTACATACATTATAAACAACTTAAAGCAAGTATACCGTTGTACATACTCGACGTCAAATCCCTTTCAACTGACGCGGCTCAACCCGTCATGGCTCGAGTCCTGCCTCGGGCATAGGTGTGTGTGTTGTCCATAGCTTAAGTTAGTTTAAGTTAGATTAAGTAGTGTGTAAGCTTAGGGACCAATGACCTAAGCAGTTTGGTCCCATAAGTTCTTACCACAAAATTACAAATTTCCCTTCCAACTGACAACGATACTGTCTATAATGATTGCAAGTTATACTACAAAATAGAAATAACGACGAAATAAGCTTATACTACGAAATGATAATAAAGTTTAGCAGATACTAGAAATTAAAATGTGGTACTCTGGCCATTATTACGCTGCCTGCCTTAAAACGCGGAAATAGCTCACAAGCTTTGAATGATTGCATTCTTCGTCGTCGCGGACTAAGTTCGACTATCTTAAAACTGACGTGCTCTTAGTTTATGCCCAAAAGACGGTACTTCTTTGGATATCATCATGACAAGATACGGGTGTGACGCCCCCTGAATCCATAGATAACGTTTGCGCTCGTTTTCCAGCTACAGTTACAGCGCCACCACTCTTAAGAGAAGGTAAACTATGAAAGCTGAAGGTCCAAGACGAGTCTAGATGCGACTTGATCCCTACTATATACATCTTGCCTGACTATTTTTACTGTAAACTTAGAGAAGTTCTGGTTTACCGACCTTCCTTCCTCTGGCGTTCAAAGTGGCGTAGGGGTAGGGGGCTATTTACGGTAAGTTGGCTTGCTGATTACGAATGTAAATGTACGAAGACGTACTAAAAAGTAATACCTCCAAACTGTTTATCTGAAAACTCTTAAAGCTTTTTAAACAAAACAAATATTAACACTCCACATCCGTATTCTTCATGTCTACATATTTTCAGCCATTTGACGCTAGAGGGCCCCGAATTGTGCTTTGTAACGTGGCGGTGCGTAACGTAAATATGTCGGTGCTTGAGAAACAGCGCGCTGTAATCAAGTTTCGTATTCAACGAGTTCGCCCTCACACTAGCACCATCTCCTTCAGCCATGACATCTGCAACAATCCGACCCCTTGGGTTCACTGTCATCGATCATGCTTCTTACAGTCCCGACGTGGCCCTATCCAATTTTTATCTGTTTCCAAAACTTAGAGTATATCTTCGAGGACTTCTCTTCGATAGTGGTAAAGCGGTGCATGGAAAGTTGAGTTCAAGGATCCTTCACAAAGTCAAACATTCAACAGTGACGATATCAACAAACTGGTCCCTCGTTGAGCTCAAATGGTTCAAATGGCTCTGAGCACTATGCGACTTAACTTCTGAGGTCATCAGTCGCCTAGAACGTATAACTAATTAAACCTAACTAACCTCAGGACATCACACACATCTATGCCCGAGGCAGGATTCGAACATGCGACCGTAGCGGTCACTCGGCTCCAGACTGTAGCGCCTAGAACCGCACTGCCACTCCGGCCGGCACCTCGTTGAGTCAAATGTGTGGGTCGCCAGACATATCTGGACAGGGAGATTAAAGATGTAGAATGCCAATTACTTCTGTTTTATTTAAAAAAAGTTTTAGTAATTTTCATAAATTCGGAGGCATTACTTTCCAGCGCGCCCTCGTACATGCAGATGTATCATTCAGATTGTCACTCAACCATCAACATCCATCATGTTACTCCCGTAATATTCGTGGCATTTCTTGCAGTTTCCTACGAAATAATTTCCTTACCACGGTGTTGACGTTAGAAACATAAATCATGCCCACTCGAGATGATTTCTCTGAAGATCGGCGTGACTCACCACGTCCTTCGTTTTGAGATCACTGGGTGCTCGAATGCCAGCCTTGAGTTACAATGCTCCGGTATCCGGATCCTGTTTTACGACGTCACTGTTACAGTTAACAAGTCCGGCGAGAACCGCTGACTCACAAGCTGGAGATCGGTGCCCCGCCAAGAGCGGTCGATTGTGTGCTAACGGCCATCTGCCTATCTACGTCCCGCGATCTTATTTCAGCAACGCGCGATCACCAACACCAGCTGACAAAAACCTACATCTACATCCATGTTCTGGAAACCGCAGTGAATTGCGTGGCAGAGGGTGCATTTCATTGTACAAGGTATTAGAGCTTATTGCTGTCCCATTGACGTACGTAGCGCGAGGTGAATTGTTACTGGCCGGCCAGAGTGGCCGAGCAGTTCTAAGCGCTACAGTCTGGAACCACGCGACCACTACGGTCGCAGGTTCGAATCCTGCCTCGGGCATGGATGTGTGTGATGTCCTTAGGTTAGTTAGGTTTAAGTAGTTCTAAGTTCTAGGGGACTGATGACCTCAGAAGTTAAGTCCCATAGTGCTCAGAGCCATTTGAACCATTTTTTGTATGGTTACTCAAAGGTCTCTGCGCGCATTGCAATTAGCCTAATTTTCTCTTCGCAATACATACAAGAGCGATACGTAGCGAGTTGTAGTTCATTCCTAGAGTCATCACTTAAAAGTTGGTTCTCGAAGCTTCCTAATAGGCTCTCACGGAATGGTCTGGGTCTGTTTTCAAGCATTTGCCAGTTCAGTTCTTTCAGCATCTCCTTGGCACTCTTCCATGGGCCAAAGAAACGCGTGACCACTCGTGCTGTCTTGATTTTTATCTGGTTAATGTCCCCTGTTCGTTATATTTGTTATAGGTCTCTCACACCTGCACAATGTTATAGGAAGGGGCGCACTAGTTTTCTGTTTGCAGTCTCCTTTGTAGACTGATTGCATTTCCGTAGTATTCTACTAATGAAATGCAGTCTTCCACTTGCTTCAACTGCGCTCAGCATCTGCATTAGTTCCATTTCATATGCTTATAAGACGTTACATGCAGGTGTTTGTATGGGTTGACCGACTACAGTTGTGACTATTTGATATTGTACTCACAGAAAACTAGGTTTTTTTTATTAAATGGAAAACATTCAAAGCAAACTTCCAGTCTTTGCATCACTACGAATTTTTATCGATATCTGACTCAATATACACTGCTCATAGAAGAGTATCACTTTTTCGAAACCACTTAAGCCTCTCCCATTGCTGCGCATAATTTTGAAATTTGACTCAAAGGATCCGACAAACTTCTTTTGTAACGGTGCAAAAGCGTGGTGCCCTGCGACGCCATCCTCCAGTTCTGCAGCGATTCAAACAGAAAGGTGTCGTCAGAGATAAGAATTTCATGTGACGTGTAGGGTGGGTAAATCATGACGAATTATCACCGCAATTCTGACCTATGCTGTCGATGACATGTCACGCGGCGAATAAGCAGTTACACCCATCTTACCCAGATTTCACCCCTTTATTTTGATTCTGCTGCTATGGAGGTTAGAATCACGACTGCCAGCGTGGAAAATACGCCGTTTCCTCATGGGTGGCCGAGGAAAATACTTCAGACATGCCGATGTTCAGAATCGACATGAAAAGCCCTCAGCAGGAGGCATAAGAGGCCATCAATGAAACCACACCTAAGCTTTGGGTGTTGATTCCCACGCATTTCACGGTCGAAAACGAAATTCTGCGGTACGATGAGCAACACGAAGACGGTCATGACAAAGATCGACATTGCTGAGTTCCCCGGACGATGAAACTCTTCTCTAAGCACTTTGCAGGTGACTACAATGTAAAAGGAGACTAAAAGAATGGATCCGCAAAATTACATACCACTATCCTTAACTTCGGTCTGCTGCAGAATCCTTGACCATATTCTTAGTTCGAATATAATAAACTTCCTGAGATTGAAAAACTTAGTCCACGAATCAGCATGGCTTTAGACGGCATCGCTCGTGCGAAATTCAGGTTGATCTTTCCTCACATTACACACTGAGAAACATGGATGAAGGGCAACAGGTACAATACGTGATCAAAAGTATCCGGACACTCCCAAAAACATATGTTTTCCATATTAGGTTCATTGTGCTGCCACCTACTGCCAGCAACTCCACATCAACAACCTCAGTAGTCATTAGACAGTGAGAGAGCAGAATGGTGCGCTCTTCGGAACTCACTGGCTTCGAACGTGGTCAGGTGATTGGGTCACTTGTATCATACGTCTGTAAGCGAGATTTCTACACTCCTAAGAATTCCTAGGTCCACTGTTTCCGATGTGATAGTGAGGTGGAAACGTGAAGGGACACGTACAGTACAAAAGCGTACAGGCCGAGCTCGTCTGTTAAACACCGCCGACAGTTGAAGAGGGTCGTAATGTGTAATAGGCATATATCTATCCAGATCATCACGCAGGCATTCCAAACTGCACCAGGATCCACTGCAAGTACTATGACAGTTAGGCAGGAGGTGAGAAAACTAGGATTTCATGGTCGAGCGGCTGCTCATAAGCCATACATCACGCCGGTAAATGCCAAACGACGCCCCGCTTGGTGTAAGAAGCATAAACATTGGACGATTGAGCAGTGGAAAAACATTGTGTGGAGTGACCAATCACGGTACACAATCTGGCGATCCGATGGCTGGGTGTGGATATGGCGAATGCCCGGTGAACGTCATCTGCCAGTGTGTGTAGCGCCAACAGTATAATTCGGAGGCAGTGGCGTTATGGTGTGGATGGATTTTTCGTGCAAGGGGCTTGCACCTCTTGTTGTTTTGAGTGGCACTGTCACAGCACAGGCCTACATTGATGTTTTAAGCAGCTTCCCACTGCTGAAGAGCAATTCGGGGAGGGCGATTGCATCCATGAACGTGATCGAACACCTGTTTATAATTCACGGCCTGTGGCGGAGTGGTTACACGACACATCCCTGTAATGGACTGGCCTGCACAGTCCTGACCTGAATCCTATAGAACACCTATGCGATGTTTTGGAACGCCGACATCGTGCCAGGCCTCACCGACCGACATCGATACCTCTCCTCAGTGCAACATAAATGATTTGATGGACAGGGTGGACAGCAATTTTTTGTTTGCTGATGATGCTGTGGTGTACGGTGAGGTGTCAAAGTTGAGTGACTGTAGGAAGATACAAGACGACTTAGACAAAATGGTTCCAATGGTTCTATGCACTATGGGACTTAACATCTATGGTCATCAGTCCCCTATAACTTAGAACTACTTAAACCTAACTAACCTAAGGACATCACACAACACCCAGCCATCACGAGGCAGAGAAAATCCCTGACCCCGCCGGGAATCGAACCCGGGAACCCTGGCGTGGGAAGCGAGAACGCTACCGCATGACCATGAGCTGCTGACGACTTAGACAAAACATCCGGTTGGTGTGATGAATGGCAGCTAGCCCCAAATATGGAAAAATGTAAGTTAATGCGAATGAGCAGCAAGAAGTAACCTCTTGGATATTCGGAAATCCAGCCGGATGTTCGCGTCGTTCTCGCACGATATTTCAACAGCGTACCTCCTGTCTTCTTCAGGTGCTACCTGAGACTGGTCCTTGGGTCGATCGAGTCCAGTATTTATGCCTGGGAGGAGCCGGGCGTTCCCTAATCAGTCCGCGCCGAGTCGAGTGTTCCATCTGTGGTCCGCGCCCGCCAGACTCGGCTTCAACGGACCCCTCCAGTCGCGGATGTTCCGACTGCCGTCGGCGCCGGTTTTGGCCGTCCTCATCGGTTGTGGTTGTCATTTGAGGTGTGTCAGACCCGATCTGAGATGTTGGGTACTCTGTCTCATGACTGTTACTACGGTTTCCACTTCTGTTGCGTGCTGAGCGCTCCCTAATCGGTCCGCGCCGCGTCGTGTGTTCCATCTGAGGTCCGCGCACATTCATCGCACCAGTCGCTACGGGGATGTCGGCGCGTACAGACCACGTTAGCTGCGCTCCGGAGGAGACTGACCGCCGCGCGGTGGGGCTTGCCCCGCCGCCGGCCCCGTCAGTCACTCCACTTACGACGACCAGGCAAAGGAGGAGGGGTAATGATCTGCTGACGGCCACGGCGAGGAACTTGGACTACGATATGGATTATTCGACGGATGTTTCGACTGAAGATGATACTACTCGGCATTCTACTGCGTCTGCCACGCAGTACCGCCGAAAACGAAGCGACCCAGGGCCTGCAACTCAGCCTGCAGCGGCCACGCACGACGGTTTCGTCACACCACCGCGGAAAAAACAAGCCAAGAAGCAGCAGCCAGAGGCAACCAGTTCACTACCGCTAAGCAACCGTTATGACGTCATCCAAGATGGCGGGACGGCGGCCGCGGACGATGCCGCACAGCAGCAACCGCAACAACAACAACAACAACAACAACAACAGCCACTGCAGCAGCAACAACAACAGTCTACGAGGATACCGCCGATTCTTTGCAGTATCCTAACTCTTACAAGGAACTGTACGACTGGCTGAAGAGTAATTTGAAACAACCTTTTACGGCAAAACAGGCTGGCGGCGACAAGTTAAAACTTACTGTTGCCGCTACTGACGACTATATGACGGTCATGGACATGGCTGGGGCGCGCGGGATACCAAGTTACACCTTCCCCATGGTGCGGCCACCGACGCTGAAGATCGTCCTGCGTGGAGTTGTGCAGTCTCTCTCAAATGAAGATGTCAAGGACGAATTGGCGGAACTTGGCTTCCATGCTTCCATCGTGGACTACCACAAGATGCCTGGCACGAACAAGAGATCTGGACTTCGCGTCGTCATCCTGTCAGACACGCCTGATAATCGGAAGATCTTCAATGTGACCCGACTCTGTGCCTTGTCTATCACTGTAGAGTCACTACGAAAATCTCGTGGTGTTACGCAGTGCTTCAGATGTCAAGGGTTCAATCATGTGGCTCGACACTGCACCATGCCCTTTGTATGTGTGAAATGTGGCGGGCCTCATGACAGCCGACAGTGCCCTGTGCCGAAACAAGACCCAGCTAAGTGTGGTCTATGCGGAGGAAATCATACAGCTAACTTCCGATCGTGCCCCAAGCACAAGGAAGCTAGTCGTCGGCAACGCGGGCTCCCACCGCTTACTGCCAAGGAGAGGAATAGGAGGACCAACGTCGTCCGTGGTATCCCGGCAAGCTCTCGCGGCGCTGCAGTCTTTCCACAGGAACAAGTGCCGCCGCTGCAGGGTCGCAATGCGGCTCCCCAGCAACGCCGTTCGACTCCCTACGTCATTCGGCACGACGCTGCCCCTTCAGCGTCGCCTCAGGACGGTTTTGTGGCTGATACAGCTGCTTTCCCGACTGCTCCCAGATGGCCCTCTACTGTGCCTGACCGCCAGCACCGTCGAACGTCTCCAGCTGATACCACTGATCTTGTTGACCTGCTCAAAACCATGATGACTGCAGTAACCGAGATGAGTAGAGCTATCCAGGCTCTCCCCACGACTCTTGCAGCAACTGTGGAGGCCACGATTCGAAGTGTCCTTCGACCAGCGAGCAGCTCTACCGCACATCAACATGAATAGAGCGCGTCGTTTTGAAGATCTTCGCATTGTCACTTACAATGCTGATGGACTGTATCACGATCTCCAAGAAGTCAAGCACTTTCTTGTGGACCATAACATCGACATCATGATGGTCACCGAGACGCACCCGAAGCCTGCTCTGAGGGCAAACATCTCCAACTACAGCTGTCATCGTACTGATCGCCTGACGCGAGGGGGCGGCACGGCCATCTATATCAAACGTTCCATACAGCACTACGCTGTCCCTCTTCCAGCCCTTCGGCAGATGGAAGCCACGGCTGTCGCAGTTGAGACGTCGGCGGGGCTCATCACCTTCATCTGCGTTTATCGTCCGCCGAAATATCATCTGGACGCTGACGATGCCGCAGCGCTGCTCCGTCTCCCTGGCAAGCTCTTCCTTACTGGGGAGTTCAATGCTAAGCATGCGGCGTGGAACTCTCTCCACACCACCTACAGCGGCAGACGACTTCTCCAGGTCCTTGAACGTGCGAATGCCTACGCCTGAGGCCCTGAGGAGCCGACGTGCTATCCCTCCAGAGGCACGCCGGACATCCTAGACATCGCCATCACGAAGGGATTGCACCAGTTTCTGACGGCTGACGTCATTCACGAGTTAAACTCCAACCACCTGCCTGCCCTGTTCGACTTGGCGGTCGGCGCCGCCAGACCGCGGAAGTACAACCTCCGCCGCACGGACTGGGAAGCATATCGCACCGACATCACAGCCATGCTGGCACCCCATCTCGACGCGGATCCTCCCGCAGTCGATGCTGGCATGGCAGTTTTTACTGATGCCGTCGCAGCTGCTCTGCACTCGTCAACTCCGCCGTCACGCGGCCCCTCTCGCCCACGCCCAGGATATATCCGATATCCTCGACCTCATCAAAGCACGGAACCGCCTACTCAAGGAATGGCGCTTAACTCGCAATGTGGAGCTCAAGCGAAGGATCAATCAGTTCCGCCGGGACATCAAGGCCGCCACTATTGAGTACCGGAATAGCCAATGGGCGCAGAAGCTCGAATCGTTCACTCCCGATCCTGAAGCATGGGACACGGTGCGGTTTTTCACCAAGAGGAGGGCGACTATTCCACCTTTGGACGCTGCAGCTGGAGTGGCATACACACCGTCGGATAAGGCCAGCGCCCTCGCCGACGTTTTTCAGGAGAACTTCCTTCCGGTAGCGGATCCCATTGACGCCCAGCATGTGCGACACGTCGAAGGCAGCCTTGCGGCATATCTTACTGCAGAGGACGCAGATGACCGACTTCCACTTATTACCACGGACGGAGTCTCTTCCTGTATGCCTTGGGTGCCAACAAAGCCCCGGGAGCAGACGGCATACCAGGAAGGGCGCTTAAGGAACTCCCTCATACTGCGTTTGCCTATCTCGCGCTGCTCTTCAACCTCATTCTTCAACTGCAGATTTATCCTGCGGCGTGGAAGCACGCTATCATTGTGGCTGTCCCCAAGCCGGGACGCAACAGGAAAAATCCACTTCATTACCGGCCGATCAGTCTCCTGCCGCAGTTAAGCAAGATCTTTGAACGGCTGCTACTTCATCGCCTCAAGCGGATTATTGATCGCGGGCAGCTGCTACCCCCGGAACAGTTTGGGTTCCGCAGCGGACACTCTGCGACACTGCAACTCATACGCGTGGTTGAAGAAATTACGAAGGCCTTCAACAACAAGGAATATTGTGGGGCCCTGTTCCTTGATGTCAGTAAGGCTTTCGACAGCGTCTGGCATGATGGGCTACTCTGGAAGCTGACTCTGCAGGGATTCCCGCGATCTGTCATCGGGCTGCTCCGTTCCTACCAGCACGGACGGATCTTCGCTATTCGCATCGATGATGCCCTCTCCACGGTTCGACCCATCGCCGCTGGCGTGCCGCAGGGATCGGTGTTGGGCCCCACACTCTATTCCCTGTACACGTCTGACCTCCCTCGGCCTCCACGCATCGAACGGGCCATCTACGCTGACGACACCGCACTCTTCACGCGGAGCCGCTGGTCCCAAGCGCTGTATCGACGCCTCCAGGACGCCTGTGCCGCCCTTGAAACCTGGGCCACCCTTTGGCGCATTGGATTCAACGCTCGGAAGACTCAAGCTGTCGTCTTCACCAGGAAACGAGTTAAACCTCCAGACCACCAGCTTCTGCTCTTTGGTGAAGCTATCCAGTGGACGACGTCAGCCACCTATCTTGGGGTAACCATGGACAGTCAACTCATCTGGCACTTACAGGTAGCCAACGTTCGCCGGAAGGTGGATCAACGACTGGGAATGTTGTACCCACTCATTAATGAACGGTCTTCCCTGTCCATCAACAACGGGATCCTGATATACCGGATGTTCATCCGTCCAGTCATGGATTATGCCTGTGCTGCATGGGGTAATGCAGCAAACCGCCATCTCCACCGCCTCCAAGCGCTCCAAAATAAAGCGCTCCGAAGGATTTTTCATGTGCACCCGCAGTTCCCATCACGGTACCTCCATGACGCGGCGTCAGAACTCGAGGTCCTCGCCAGATTTCAAGCAACAGCGCGCATGATTTATCACCAGGTCGCCGCCTCTGCTAATCCTCTCCTGCGGGCGCTCGGAGCTCCATCAGATGACAGAGATGTGTATAAAAACCCTGTTGCGCTGTTAAACAGGTAACAAGCACTTAGCCTGAAGCGCGGCTAAACAAACCAGAAACCCAGGATGCAATGACCTATCCCACAAATAACTAAGACACACTCAACTCCTGAAGCCTATCTCCTTCCTACCCATCGAAGCAGTAGTAAATGCCTTTGGGTAAATGCTACCTTGCCTCACTTGCAGTAGTTCGAAGACGTTGACTGGAGCCGCGCTGGGCAGCAACAGCGCGCAAGATTTATCACCAGGTCGCCGCCTCTGCTAATCCCCTCCTGCGGGCGCTCGGAGCTCCATCGGATGACAGAGATGTGTATAAAAACCCTGTTGCGCTGTTAAACAGGTGACCAGCACTTAGCCTGAAGCGCGGCTAAACAAACCAGAAAGCCAGGATGCAATGACCTATTCCACAAATAACGAAGACACACTCAACTCCTGAAGCCTATCTGCTTCCTACCCATCGAAGCAGTAGTAAATGTCTTCGGGTAAATGCTACCTTGCCTCACTCGCAGTAGTTCGAAGACGTGGACTGGAGCACATTCATCGCCTTCAACAGCTACAGAACAAGGCGCTCCGCCGTATTTTTCACGTTCCTGCCACGTTCCCATCTCGCTTTCTCCACGAGGCAGCCCAAGAGGAATACGTTCTGGCTCGTTTTCAACGCCAGGCCAGACTTCTGTATCGTTCCGCTGGGACTCTGCGAATCCTCTCATCCGGAGCCTCGGTGCCCCGTCTGATGACAGAGACCGCTATAAGCGGCACAGTGCGCTACTTACTCGCTAAGATGCAAAGTATCGCTCTCTTCTTGTGATTCAGATTTCTCCACCGCCTGCTTGATGACATATAAATGAACGTGATGCACCTTCTTTCCTTATTTCAATCTGCTGTTAGTAGTAAATGCCTCCTTGGTAAAAACTACCTTTCCTAAGTCGATGACACACTCTGATGATGCGGACCGTGCGCCCGCCAGACGCGGCTACATTGTCCCTCTCTGGTCGCCGGTGTTCCCTCCGCCGTCCGCGAACGGCCTGGCCGTCTTCTGAAGTCGAGTTCATGAAATCTGAACATGATCCGAGGGAGCAAAGGGTGCTTATGCTTTCTCATTGCTCCTGTTTCGCTCTCTCCTGTGCCGTGATTAAGGAGGGATGCAACATTGCATGTGCATGAAAAAAAAATGGTTCAAATGGCTCTGAGCACTATGGGACTGAACTTCTGAGGTCAGCAGTCCCCTAGAACTTAGAACTACTTACACCTAACTAACCTAAGGACATGACACACAACCATGCCCGAGGCAGGATTCGAACCTCGTACCGTATCGGTCGCTCGGTTCCAGACTGTAGCGCCTAGAACATGTGCGTGAATAAAACGGCAAAAGGTTCCTCTTAAATCCTCTCCTTTGGCAACACCCTCGGTGCCACTCACGTACCTTCGTGGAGAACGTTTGAGATGTACTTGTCAGAAACTTCGACGCCCATTCAGCTGAGTGCTGCCTCTCGACTACTCTAGCGCCTTAGGGCAGGCAACCCCATATTGTACAACTTTTTTTCAGACAGTAGTTCATTACAAGTAACTGTATCATCTGCCAGTAATCTCAGGTTACTGCTAATATTGTCTTTAAAGGCCACTAATATACAACATGAACAGCAAGGTTCCCAATGCGCTTCCCTGGAGCAGACCTCAAGTTACTGCTATATTTGCCGATGTCTCTCTATCCGGGATAACACGCTGCGGCCTTCCAACGAAGAAATCCTCAATCCAGTCACAAATCTAGCTTTATTCCCCGTAAGATTGTAATTTAGACAGTAAGCGTTGTATGACATCGAGCTAAATATCTTTCGGAAATATAGAATCTACCTGACTGCTTTGATTCATGGCTTTGAGGAAGTCACGCGAACAAGGCGCCAGTTGGGTTTCGCAAGATCGATTATTCCAGAATCTACATTTGTCGGCGTAGATGACTTACTCTGCTCGAGACGCCTCACTACATTTGGCATTAGATTATGTTACAAATGGATGTCAAGGGCATTGGACAGTACTTTTGTGGAGTACTTCTCTTGCCTTTCTGCTTTCTTCGAACCACTGGACACAATTTTCTTTTTTTTTTTGACATATCTGCGGTATGTTATCGTTAGAAGAAGGGCTAACTAAGACGTAAATTAGAGATAGAATTTAACATGGATTCCACCGGACCCAGGACGTTCATTCAGCTGAAATCGTTAAAAAACGATTTCAGCTGTTCGTCAACACCACTGACACTAATATCTATTTTACTTATCTTTGCCGTGGCACGAGGATTACTTTGCGCCAGTACTCCTGGATTTTCCTTTCGAAAGGAACACTGGAAACGGAGTTCAGCATTAAGGCATCTTCATTACTACTGCTGGTGAAGGCCTCACGCGATTCACTCCAATCGCTGCATTAGTTTTGAGAATGTTCAATCAGATCTCTCTTCGTAAAGCGATTCTAAAATTTTCAGTTTGTCGTGTAACAGTCCTCTTCCCCTGTGTGGTCGCTGCATGAACCCACAAAAGTGCTCCCGTGCCATTGTACACTCGTTCCTGGTCGGCGCAAGAACTGTTGAGCATAGGACTCGGATTAACACTCTGCACCGGTACGTTATAAGAGTTGCCGATAAGGTACGCTTATCCTGCCTTGACCGGTGGGGCAACGTTAAAAGGTCAGAACTGTGTCCTGTAGCAATCCAATTGCTCTCAAGTACCTTCTAAGAACATATCCCCGGACTAAGGACAGACAGCGCAACCGATCGGTTATCTTTGACGGATTTCTAGCAACGTTATTTTCATTTCAGCAAACAAAGAGTCTCGGGATGAGAGCTGAAAGATCTGAAAATGTGTACCTGTAGATGACGCCTGTAACAAAGAAAAAGGAATCGAAAGCATCCGATTACAAAATTTACGGTGAACGTCATGATCACGTTACGTAGTGTAAATATTTAAGGCAATTACTAAAAAGCATTATGAAGTGATACTGTCGCGCAAAATCAGTATTATGGAGGCGAATGCAAGACGTAGGTTCATTGGTGGGACTCTGAGCAAGTGGATATGTAAAGCAAATCACATGCAACACCCTGGTGCAACCAATTATAAGGTACTGTTCCAGTGTTTGGCGTATTTATTAAGTTGGCATGACAGTGGACGGCGAACGCCTCAGAGATGCGCTGCTAGGATCATAACAGGTCGGTAGAGGGCATACGAAAGTGTAACAGATATGCTAGATGAGTTTAAATGAGAATCCTTGGGAAAAAGCAATATAGATCTCACGAAAAACGTTTGTGGTAATTTAGAGAACATGTATTCGAAGAAAACTTTGGGGCAACTGTATTACTAGCGTAGATATCATAAGAAACAGATAGAAGATCAGGGAGCTTACAGAGGCATATAAGCAATTATTTTGTCGTCGCTCAATACAAGAATGGGCTAGGGTAGCAAATCGATAATACAGGTGCGACGTACGCTCCACCATACACTGTACAATAGCCTCAGAGATTCATTTCTTCTACCAAGAACTTCTACAGCTAGTTAATAGGTTCCTGATTTAAAATGAGGACGTCACCGAATGAAAACAGCCTTTCGGGCTTACTTACCGTATACAGGACTTCTAAAGTTGACACTCCCAATGAATGACGACTACAGTGAAGCTGCAACTGTGAAACTATGCACACCATCATTATAAAGGTTACGTTCTTCTAATGCAACTGGGAACGGCCGTAACAATCCGCAGCCTGACTCCACAGATCCTACCTTAATCCTGACACAAAGGCGCATGACAGGGTCCAAGATATACCGACTCCAGAACGACTCCAGACAGATTGAACTATTACTGAGTGGGATAAAGAAAACGGCAGCCGAATGCCTTCATAATGCAGGAGAATAGGTTAGTTGACTGGTATCTACATAATCCCCTTACATACCTGCCACCAATCAATGGCCGGAAATATCGTGTCCGTCTGGTTTGGTCGCCAAGAATTGTTCACGTAGATTTGGTAGAACAAAGTTTATTTAACCAGAGACAATATGTCTTCACCGACGTGTATTTTAGTAAAACGTAAGAATTAACGACTTCACAAAGACAGTTACTTCATAATCAATGAATAAACATCTACATCTACATTTACACTCCGCAAGCCACACAAAGGTGTGTGGTGGAGGGCACTTTACGTGCCACTGTCATTACCTCTCTTTCCTGTTCCAGTCGCGTATGGTTCGCGGGAAGAACGACTGCCGGAAAGCCTCCGTGAGCGCTCGAATATCTCTAATTTTACATTCGTGATCTCCTCGGCAGGTATAAGTAGGCGGAGGCAATATATTCGATACCTCATCCAGAAACGCACCCTCTCGAAACCTGTACAGCAAGCTACACCGCGATGCAGAGCGCCTCTCTTGCAGAGTCTGCCATTTGAGTTTGCTAAACATCTCCGTAACGCTACCACGCTTACCAAATAACCCTGTGACGAAACGCGCCGCTCTTCTTTGGATCTTCTCTATCTCCTCTGTCAACCCGACCTGGTACGGATCCCACACTAATAAGCAATACTCAAGTATAGGTCGAACGAGTGTTTTGTAAGCCACCTCCTTTGTTGATGGGCTACATTTTCTAAGGACTCTCCCAGTGAATCTCAACCTGGCACCCGCCTTACCAACAATTAATTTTATATGATCATTCCACTTCAAATCGTTCCGTACGCATACTCCCAGACATTTTACAGAAATAACTGCTACCAATGTTTGTTCTGCTATCATATAATCATACAAAAAAGGATCCTTCTTTCTATGTATTCGCAATACATTACATTTGTCTATGTTAAGGGTCAGTTGCGACTCCCTGCAACAAGTGCCTATCCGCTTCAGATCTTCCTGCATTTCGCTGCAATTTTCTAATGCTGCAACTTCTCTGTATACTACAGCATCATCCACGATACAGAACAGAACTGAAAAGGGAGTATCATCTCAACTAGTGAAATGAGAATAATATTATTAGCGTGGCCGAAGGCTACAACGATAACAGTCACTTCTAGGGAAAGCGAATGAACATAAGTATCGTCTGATGACTGAGTGTAGTGTAATGTAATGTAAGCAAAGACAAACACAACTACAAAATATCGCTGATTATTAAATACACACTGCACTACACTGTTCAAAGTTCAGATCCTGACAGGACAGTCCGAAGTTCAAGTTTTGCACCCTTAAACACAGTACACTTTAAAGTTCCAGAAACAGTTCCACTGTCATAAAACACAGTTCAATCTGGAGTAGAAACGAAGAAAGAAATCTTACACGTAAACGAGTTTATCATTGACATTAAAGATGGCGCCGTCGTTGCAACGTCTCCAAAGTGTGTTTGACTGATGGAATGCGACAGCATTCAGTTCCTGGTCCTGTAAGCCGCTACTTTGTCACATGACCAGCGGAGGAGAATAGTTCCGTGCGGCAACGACCTCCATCGGCATCTGGGGTGCTGCCTTTTAATGTATCTTTTAACCTTTTGTACACAATAAAATTACAAAAGTTCAGAATGTACATTATTTTCCGTTTTTGGATACTGTGTGATGTGAACTGGTTTTCTAAAACTACCAGTTCACGAAAGGGCAGCGTACAACTCACCATGCGGAAAACTTGTCTAATTGGTTTTCAAGTATACTATCGTAGTTAACACCGAGCTCCAGGAATACGCACATCTGTACTATTATGTACTGTTTAAAAATACGAGTGTATATCCTATGTCCTGATAGTATAGAGTATAGTTTTAGCTTCTAGGATGTTATGTTATGCTACATAAACCGGGGACCTAGAAACGACGGAGAGGCTCCGTCCCCGCCGCAGATGCAGTGCTCCACAACCCCACGACGACTACCGCAGTCCACTTCACCCCTCCGCCTCCCCACACCGAACCCAGGGTTATTGTGGGTTCGGCCCACGGTGGACCCCCAGGGAACGTCTCTCGCCAGACGAGTGTAACCCCTATGTTTGCTTGGTAGAGTATTGGTGGTGTACGCGCACGTGGAGAACTTGTTTGCCAACATAGTGTAGCTGAGGCGGAATAAGGGGAACCAGCCCGCATTTGCCGAGGTAGATGGAAAAGCGCTTAACAAACATTCACAGACTGGCCGGCTCACCGGACGTCGGCACAAATCCGCCGGGCGGATTCGTGCCGGGGACCGGCGCTCCTTCCCGCCCGAAAAGCCGTGCGTTAGACCGCACGGCCAACCGGGTGGGCAGCTTTTAGAATACTTTGTGGTAAGAACCAGTGAAATACATACAGTCAACCCTGATAAAAACACTCTGATTATAAATCAGATCCATTCGAGCCTTCTTTATTGGTAATGGAAACGAAACCTTGCTTCGTTTAAAGTAAATAGGCAAATCGGACGAGAAATTTGGTCTACTATGTACCAGAGAGACCTCTTCATGTGAATCGGCGAGGATAGTAGCTTCAGAAACATTATTTCGCATAGTTTTAATCTAGACGTGAGTAGCATTACAAAGTTTCGGACGATTAAGATTGCATAGTAGTATTCTCACCATAAACCAATAAAGCATAAATACAACTTTCCTAATATACAGGTTTTCTGTTGAAACTGACTGAGGAAGAAAACAAAACAACATTTTGTTGTACAGAAAATTTTTGTTTAAAATTACTTATATGGAGAAACAATGTACATGGAAGCAACGACCTGTGTAATGGTTGAAAATTCGCTGTGGTAGTTAAATCCGACAACGAGAAAGCAAATAAAACCGCTCACTTTTAAGAGCTCATTTTCTTTCTCGAAGTCGCTTTCAACATAAAATCTGTATGTTATTGCCAAACAAATTACGTAGCTTCTGGTCCTCCGAATGTATATTAGAATGTCATGTAGGACTTTGAAGTAAATCGGTCAAGATCCTTTCAGTATTTTTGCAAAGTAGGTTTCCCCATTATACATTAAGTACTCATACATCTAGTACACGTATTACAAGTATATAGCCTATGTTACGTTAAATATTTATTAGAGTATCGAAAAGAAGTGAAATTACCTGACTGTCTGCTTCTTAATCCTGTCGCTCAGTTCCTAACGTCTTTGCTGTCACCCAAAACAGTAACACGGTTGCTCTGAGAACACCCGCACACTCTATTACACATTTACTCCAAAAGACGGCGAATCCAAGCACAATTTTCAGCAGACTGTAAGCCACAGACCAACAGCCTATAATGAACTCGCCTCCATGCAAACTCTTAAGTTCTCGAAGTGAATCAACACCAAACCGTCGACTTTACCTTGCAATGCTTTCTCATCTGTGCAGCAAAAGACCGATGTGTGCATCTCACGTTGGGGGAGGGGGGTGAGGCTTTGTGGGGTAGCTCGAATCCGCAACCGGGCGAGGTGACGCAGAGGTTAGGACGTTGGACTCGCATTCTGGACAAATACGGTTCAAGGCAGCGTTCAGCCATCCAGATTAAAGTTCTCCGTGATTTCCCTAAATCGCTCCAGGCAAATGTTGGGATGGTTCCTTCGAAAGGGCACGGCCAAATTCGTTTCCCATCTTTGTCCCAGTCCCCGCTCGTGCTCCATCTCTAATGACGTCCATGTCGACAGGAGGATAAACCTAATCCTTCCTTCGAATCCGCAGAGCCGCCAAACTTAACAGCAGCTTCACGATGTTTTGAAAGCACGTTAGCGCCAGCAGTACGAAATACCTCGAAGAAAATGATCTGTTGTCAGATAGCCAGCACGGATTCAGAAAATATCATTCTTGTACTTTATTCACAAAAAGAAGTGAGTGCTATCGACGGCGGATCTCTGTTGACTCCATATATCTAGATTTCCAGAAGACTTCTGACACCGTTCCGCACAAGGGATATTTAATCAAAATTCGTGCATATGGACAGTAGCCTCAGTTGTGCGACTAGGTTCATGATCTCCAGTCAGAATAGTTCGTAGTAATTGACGGGAGGTCTTTTAGTGATGCAGAAGTGTTAAGGGCCCTATGCTCTTTTTCATCTACACTCCTGGAAATGGTTAGCGAGTTCCAGTCTCTCGGCGACACGGGACCCTGTATTTTCAGTCAGTGATATACACTCCTGGAAATGGAAAAAAGAACACATTGACACCGGTGTGTCAGACCCACCATACTTGCTCCGGACACTGCGAGAGGGCTGTACAAGCAATGATCACACGCACGGCACAGCGGACACACCAGGAACCGCGGTGTTGGCCGTCAAATGGCGCTAGCTGCGCAGCATTTGTGCACCGCCGCCGTCAGTGTCAGCCAGTTTGCCGCGGCATACGGAGCTCCATCGCAGTCTTTAACACTGGTAGCATGCCGCGACAGCGTGGACGTGAACCGTATGTGCAGTTGACGGACTGAGCGAGGGCATATAGTGGGCATGCTGGAGGCCGGGTGGACGTACCGCCGAATTGCTCAACACGTGGGGCGTGAGGTCTCCACAGTACATCGAAGTTGTCGCCAGTGGTCGGCGGAAGGTGCACGTGCCCGTCGACCTGGGACCGGACAGCAGCGACGCACGGATGCAAGCCAAGACCGTAGGATCCTACGCAGTGCCGTAGCGGACCGCACCGCCACTTCCCAGCAAATTAGGGACACTGTTGCTCCTGGGGTATCGGCGAGGACCATTCGCAACCGTCTCCATGAAGTTGGGCTACGATCCCGCACACCGTTAGGCCGTCTTCCGCTCACGCCCCAACATCGTGCAGCCCGCCTCCAGTGGTGTCGCGACAGGCGTGAATGGAGGGACGAATGGAGACGTGTCGTCTTCAGCGATGAGAGTCGCTTCTATCTTGGTGCCAATGATGGTCGTATGCGTGTTTGGCGCCGTGCAGGTGAGCGCCACAATCAGGACTGCATACGACCGAGGCACACAGGGCCAACACCCGGCATCATGGTGTGGGGAGCGATCTCCTATACTGGCCGCACACCTCTGGTGATCGTCGAGGGGACACTGAATAGTGCACGGTACATCCAAACCGTCATCGAACCCATCGTTCTACCATTCCTAGACTGGCAAGGGAACTTGCTGTTCCAACAGGACAATGCACGTCCGCACGTATCCCGTGCCACCCAACGTGCTCTAGAAGGTGTAAGTCAACTACCCTGGCCAGCAAGATCGCCGGATCTGTCCCCCATTGAGCATGTTTGGGACTGGATGAAGCGTCGTCTCACGTGGTCTGCACGTCCAGCACGAACGCTGGTCCAACTGAGGCGCCAGGTGGAAATGGCATGGCAAGCCGTTCCACAGGACTACATACAGCATCTCTACGATCGTCTCCATGGGAGAATAGCAGCCTGCATTGCTGCGAAAGGTGGATATACAGTGTACTAGTGCCGACATTGTGCATGCTCTGTTGCATGTGTGTATGTGCCTGTGGTTCTGTCAGTGTGATCATGTGATGTATCTGAACCCAGGAACGTGTCAATAAAGTTTCACCTTCCTGTGACAATGAATTCACAGTGTTCTTATTTGAATTTCCAGGAGTGTACATAAACGATTTAGGAGACAATCTGAGAAGATTAATACGATTTTCAAAATGATGTAGTCAAGATAACTACTTGGTGCAAAAAGCGGGAATTGACTCCTCCAAGCGAGTACTAAAAAACTACCGTTAAATTTCAGTGACGAGATGAACAGCACCAATTTAAAAGTTATCGATACAGCTACATAACTATGGATGCAATTACAGAGCCGGCCGGAGCGACCGTGCGACTCTAGGCGCTACAGTCTGGAGCCGAGCGACCGCTACGGTCGCAGGTTCGAATCCTGCCTCGGGCATGGATGTGTGTGATGTCCTTAGGCTAGTTAGGTTTAATTAGTTCTAAATTCTAGGCGAGTGATGACCTCAGAAGTTAAGTCACATAGTGCTCAGAGCCATTTTTGCAATTGCAGACAGTTAAATTGGAACCATCAAGTACAATAAGTTGTGGGGAGGGCGAGCCAAAGACAGCGTTTTACTGGCAGAATGCAACTTCTACACTACGGCACTCCTTACTGACGGCTTCGCGGTCGTTCTCTACTTTCAGACACCGACGTATTGCTGCACATGGAATGCATAACGCAACACACTAGTTTCTGTGGCCTTCAAACGTGGCTAGAACACAGGCAATAACACCGACCTTATCTTCTGGGTAACGGTAACACGGAAGCAACCGCGTGTTTCTTCTACCAGCCGCTCCATTCCAGTGGAACACAGTCTGGCTGGAGTGATTCATTACAAATGAACATGGAAACATCGTAGCATCAAACAAGTAAAGACATGGGGATGTACGAGGGACTGTAGAAGTGAAAAAACAAAAATGGTGTTCTTTGATATAAATACTGGTCTGGAACTTCTCCCTGCAGGTTGATACTGGTGCGAGTCTATACTGGATGTTAGGGCCGTTTTTCCATCGCAGCGCAATTCCCCTTCTTCTGTTCCAACCATGACTACAACTATCCGTTGCAAAACGCAGCTATGAATGTCTTTCTATTACAATGATTTAAAAAATAAAGCAATAGTATAACAATTACAGTAATTGAAATCTCTCAGAGTTGAATTTCCTACGCTTTAGTACATCCGCTGCGTGACTATGACTGGAATGCTTAAACATACAGGTTAGAACGGGTATAAGAGCAGATATTTCTAATGGTAAATAAAATGGTGTGCTGAACAACATTACATTAGTATTTACATCATTTGCAGACTATTAATTATGACTGTTATAAACAGTTTGTTTTAGTTCGTTTAGTCCCTGCAAGCAGTGTGGCAAAAGCAAGCCGTTAATGTTTATTTTCCCACAGGCAACAGGTCAGGTATTGAAATGTGGATGCAAAACGGGTAGCCTATAGCAACAGGCGTAGTCTACTTTCCGGTGCTGTTACGACCACTTACACTTAAAAGCCAAATAAACTGGTACACCTCCGTAATATCGTGTAGGGCCCCCAGAACATGCAAAAATGTCACAACACGACGTGGAATGAACTCGACTAATGTCTGAAGTAGTGTTGGAAGGAAATGACACTGTGAATCATGCAGGGCTGTCCATAAATCCGTAAGAGAACGAGAGGGTGAAGATCTCTTCTGAAGAGCAAGCTGCAAGGCATCCCAGATATACTCAATAACGTTCATATCTGATGAGTTCTCTCGCCGGTGGAAGTGGTTAAACTCATATGAGTGTTCCTGGCGACACTCTGTAGCAATTCGGAACGTGTGGAATGTCGCATTGTCCTGCTGGAATTGTCCAAGTCTCTTCGGAATGCACAATGGACATGAATGGACCCAAGTGATCAGACAGGATACTTACGTACGTATCATATGTCCGCATCGTACCTAGACTTATCAGTGGTCGCAAATCACTCCAACTCCAGACACTCCACACCATTACAGAGTCTCCACCAGGCTTTAACAGTACCCTGCTTACATGTAGGATCCATGGATTCATGAGGTGGTCTCCATACCCGTACACATCCAACCGTGTCCGTCCAGGCAACATGTTTCCAGTCATCAACAGTCCAATGTCGGTGTTCACAAGCTCACGCGGGGCGTAAAGCTTTGTGTCGTGCTGTCATCAAAGTACACTAGTGGGAGTTGTTTCGTTGAATGGTTCGTACGCTGACACTTGTTCATGGACCAGAATTGAAATCTGCAGCAATTTACGGATGAGTTGCACTTCTGTCACGTTGAACGATTCTCTTCAGTCGCTGTCGGTCCCGTTCTTGCAGGAAATTTTTCCGGACGCAGCTATGTCGGAGATTTGATGTTTAGCGGATTCCTGATATTCACGGTACACTCGGGTCGTATGGGAAAATCTCCATTTCATCGCTTCCTCGGAGAAGCTGTCCCATCGCTCGTGCGCCACGTGTACCATCTTGTATATGAATACACATGTTTATACCAATTTCTTTGGCGCTTCAGTGTAGAAAAGATCAGATCCTAAAATTTGTGAAGAGTTTTCGGGAAGAACAAATAAACCGATGGGTGTACATGTTATGGAACCACATATAAAATTTATGTACTTATACCCATTACACCCCATATGTAATTACCAGGTAATGCTCGGTGTGTCTGCAGCATCAAATGACTATTTCAGAGCCTAAGTCTGCACTCGGAGTATCGGGATGGCGGCTATGAACATGGTTGTGTGGCAGCAGTTGTGTTTGAGGCTAAAGTTGGCATGTTATTATCGGCAGTGTCTTCCACTGACTGCAGCTGCATTTTGAAGCAAGGTCTCGAGCGATCTCTAACCATTTGCACGTGTGTCGTCAGTGGACACTGCAGAACTGTGATCCTCATGAAGCTTCTTTTCGAAGACTCTCACAATAAGATGAAGCTTCCACTAGCGTTCTTTGAGCACATCCATACATTTGATTTGCAACTTGGATTATTCATCTTGCCAGTAAAGTTATTTGGTAAAAGCTTGGACTCAAAATTTAAGCGTGTAAGTTTATCTTCTGAATACTCCATCTTTATTGCTTGTTACGTTTAGTTGCTCCACCATTTCCAAACCCCATATTCTATGCATTTGTACATTAGTTAGGTCTGTTTCGTTAGCTTTCATTTTGTAAACGTATGAGTCCCTGTAATCGACCAAACCAGGTGCTGAGCCCACATTCAGCCAATCCACTCAGACTACGGCGTTTTAAGGTTCATTTGGCACCTATATCTGGCTCCACGCACTATTTGGGTTGAGATTCCCCCTCCGCCCCTCCCCCTCCCCACCTTCCGTCCTCCCCAGACACCAAACAGTGGTAATCACGCAACTACTCATATAAACAGACGGAAATACGAGGGCTATGCGGAAAGTAAGGAACGATAGGTCGCGAAATGGAAACCACACTGAAAATTAAAACTGTTTTATTTGCAACAGTTAGCTACAACTTCCAGCTACTTATGTCTGTAGTCGCCAATCGGACTTAGATGTTTGTCGTAGCGTTGCACCAACTTTTCAATACCCTCGTTATAGAAGGCAGCCGCCAGTGCCTTCCGCGGATTCCCGACGCTAGCTTACAGCTCGTTGTCTGTACCAAAATGTTCTCTTCATAGCCAGCGGTTTATGTGAGCAGAGATGAAACTCAGGGAGAAAGATAATTACGGGTTATATTGTGGGTAATCAAACATCTCGAGTTGAAAACGATGCAGGAGCATCTTCATTGCCCCTTCTGAATGCGGCTGAGAATTGTCTTGAAGAAGAAACCGCACGACAGTTGTGTTATGTTGGACGCAAAACTTCAGGCGAAAGTTCTCACGAGGCCCTCGTACTTGGCGGGAGGCACTATTGTTCTAGGTATTTTTATGTGCTCCCTGTGTGCTCAGAACTCTAAAGAGCGACGTGACGCGATCGACGGGCATATTAAAGACACTACCCAACACACCTGTGCAAAACTTCATCGGATTTTCACTGTGGTTTTCATTTCGCGACCGATCGTTCCTTACTTTACGAATAACCCTCGTAAAAGTGTAGCACTATGAACACCTTTACCGAACAGTATCAGTCAAACATACCATTGCTTCCATTCGTATGGGGTATGTTGATCAGAACTTCATCCTTATATTAGCTTATGTACCGTATATAGAATACTCATGCGGAGGGGGTTGTTGTTGGCTGTTGGTTGTGTCCAACAGACCGGAAATTTCCAGGTAAAGTTTGCAACACAGTACGCTAAGAAGAAATAGATATGCAGCTTATCGTCATATTTCGGACTCTGAGGAAGGTCATTTTATTACATGAGGGACATTGGAGGATCAGACAGATAGCGCAGACAGTCTTCTGTATTGCAACGAAAGAAGAATGAGTGGTGATGAGATGGACCAGGGAGAACAGTGGGCGAGAAGAGTAGACACAGGTCCTTCCAGAAGGACTACATCAGGAGAAGATCGTAGCACTGTTCCATTGCCTCTCACAAATAGATGGACGCAAATAGCAGAAATCTAGGCAGGGATTTCAGACAGTGTGTCAGTGCAAACCAGCTGGAACGGATCGCTGAAAGCAGATATGAGACCAAGAGTGACACTATACCACAGACGACAGAGACTTGTACTACGTAGAGACAGAGTAATTTGGAACAAAGAGTGAAGTTCTGTATTCAGCGATGAGCCTGGTTTTTGTTTGTGGATGTCAGATCGACACCAACGACCTGTTGAAAAGTCACAGGAAGCAGCAGTTCTCAGGACCGATAATCATAATGTTGGGAGCTACTGGACATGGACTATACCTGTCAGTATAGACCATCAATTTTGCCTCTATGCATCCGCACTTCAAGAATGACCTGCTATCCAGGGGAAAATAAACATTAATTGCTTGCTTCTGCCATGAGTAGCGCCTAGAACCGCTCGGCCACAGCGGCTGGTGTCGGAGGACAAGACGAGGTTTTTATGTCTCTGAAGTCAGAGACAGTACAAAAGTACTTGGTTATCAGGCTAAGGAGGTTGATATGATAATATCGAAACGAAACTGTGGCTTGCCTTTTGGTCTGCCTTCAACATTTCTTCATACATTTACATGAACATGATAAAGAGCACAGACATTGGTTTATAACTTGAATCTTGAGGACCCGTAACGTAAGTGTAAAACAGTAATGAGGCTTCTAACCTCAGGCCATTACAATGCTCCAACCAGATACCAAAACAGAAGACCAAACAGATTTATAGTTCTATTGTAATCACAGTACACACAGCAACGTCTAAAGGTGGTATTCAAATCACGAATCATGAAAGGAGACGGTTATTATAGCTCGAATCCAACCCATAACTTTAGTTATACGTCACAAGCGGAGAGACAAGCAGGCGTAGGAACCGGGTGATTATAATTAAAGTACAGCTACTAACGGAAGTCCAATGTGCACTGTATCTATTGAATGTCAGTGAAACTTGGTACATATGCTAATGCGTCAATGCGAAACTTATTTACGTTGAAAATAAATTAGTTCCAATTTCGGCCACCAAGTGAAAATCTGGAGCTGTACCGCATATCGTCGACGTCTCCAGTTCTCATATTGAAGAAATTATGTAAGTGGCAGTTAATAATAAAATCAAAATTACACTTTTCTCACCTGTTTAACCTTTCTACCCACGTCCTATTCCTAAGCTATTACATGCAAAACTAATTCTGTACGTCTTTCTTGCATCCACAGCCTCGGATTTCCATCTGGTGGCCAAAATTGGAATTAATTTTTTCGAGCGTACATAAGTTCCTCATTAAAGCACTATAATCTCTACCAAGATTCGCCGCCATTTGATAATTAAAGTCCACACTGGACTTCAGTGAGTAGCCGTACTATGACAAGATGTATTATCATCCATAAAAATTCCACTGTTGTTTGGCAACATGAAGTCCGTGAATGGCAAATGGTCTCTCCATAGGTTCCGAATGTCGAGAGGACCTAAGACATTTCATTTAAACACAGCCAACACTACTACGAAACCACCATGAGTTTGCAGAGTGCCTTGTCGACAACTTGGGTGCACAGCATCTTGGGGCCTGACCCACCCTCGAACTATACCATCAGCTCTTACTCAGTGAAATCTGATATAATCAACCGATATGGTCACGAGCCCAGAGAAAGGCGCTGCAGGCGATGTCGTGCTGTTGGCAAAAGCACTCGCATCGGTCATCTGCCGCCATGGCCCATTAACGCCATATTCGTCGCACTGTCCTAACGGATATGTCCGTCATATGTCCGACAGTGATTTCCGCAGTTACTTCACACGGTCTTGCTTGTCTGTTAGCGCTGACAACTCCAATCAAAAGCCGCTGCCCTCGATGGTTAAGTGAAGGCCGTCGGCCAATGCGTTTCCCGTGATGAGAGGTAGTGCCTGAAATGTGGTACTCCCGGTACACTCTTGACACTGTGGATCTCGGAATATCGAATGCCCTAACGATTTCTGAAATGGAATGTCCAGTGCGTCAGGCTTCAACTACCATTCCACGTTCAGAGTTTGTTAATTTCCGTCGTGAGGCCATAAATCACGCCGGAAGCCCTTTCACGTGAATCACCTGAGTAGTAATGGTAGCTCCGCCAATGCACTATCCTTTTATACCTTATCTACGCGATGCTGCCGCCATCTGTATGTGTGCATATCACCACCCCATGACTTTTGTCACCTCAGTATACTTACTTATGCCCTGATACATGACTGGATGTACTACATTACTCCCAGTAAACAACTGCCACGTTGATACTCCAGCAATTCGTTCAGCTTTATTCACGCTGTGACCAGGGCACGCCCAAACAATGTAGCAGCTTTCTGGCACCTCTGCATGTTACTGCACTGATCTCATACAACCGACTGCCACATACATCCCTCTTCCGTGCGACGACCTAGTTAGCGACGGAGGCTCACCTTATCGCTTGCACCAGTTCTACGCTATCTACAGTGCTATTCCAAGATGGTGACCAGTATTTCATCCTGTAAGCTCATATATTGTGTATCAATATACCAAACCGAGTTACGAACACTTCAAAAACCTGCGTCTCTCCTACCCTGTACACCCTGCGCAGACAATGTGGCTGTCACGAGACATCCGTCTAACAACAAAGTTCATCATAGAATAACAGTAATCGACAACGATTTTCTGCGTCAACACACATGGGCACTGCTAGTCTGTACTGAAGAGCCGAGTATGTGGGATGTTGCCCAAGATCGCACAGGCAAGGTTAAGCGCCTGCAGGCTCTCTAATTCTCTCTAATCTCTGTGTCGTAACACAGCCAGTAAGTGGCGTGTCTAAAGGTCGGGAAACGTGCGCTCTAGTGAACCGACGATCTCCCTGCGCGGCCAGGCCAGTGCGCGCTGCCGCAAGCTGTGTGCGACCCTCTCACTGCCGGGAGGGCACGCAGAGAGCAAAACACACCAGCAGTGCGTCGGAGACAAGTACCACGCCATCATTATTACACGGTTTACATGACTACCACTAAGAGGTGTAACGACGTAAGCTGCAAATTCGATTCATCTAATTCATTTGTGAATATGGAAAGCCTACTACGCTCGTCGCTACATTTAAAAGATAAATCATTCGGATCAGCTTTATGGATCGGCACTTTTGACAAAATTAATTACTAAGTTCGAACTTTTTTTTTTGCTTCATATATGGAGCCCAAGTGATCCAATGGTGGCTTTTCAAATGAACTGAATTAATAACAACATCCGCGATTAGGTCCTACTGAATCGCTGATCTGAGAGCCACTGCTAACCGCAGTTGTTAAAAAAATCTTCATATGAAAACTACAGGGGACTTTAGGCAGTTTTTGCCATCAGTTACCGTAAACGTCATTGTATATCTACGTAGAAGTACCTCGGTATCGCGGTTGAAATTACATTACTCACCTATCACATCAACACACGCACGTAAGACCATACAGAAACATAATTTCTTTTGATCGTAACAGGCCTAGGAAAGTCCATTCTCTACGTCGAATGCCTATTCCAAATCAGTCTTATTAAGAAAAAAAACTCAACCAGAAAGGAAACTCACTTTTTACACGTTGCCACAATGAATTTCCACCGGTGGCTGCCGACAAAGTAGCACACACTCTCAGGTTAAATTTCAGTTATGACTTACAAGTTAAAATGATTCAAATGGCTCTAAGCAATATGGAACTTAACATCTGTGGTCATCAGTCCCCTATACTTAGAACTACTTAAACCTAAACAACCTAAGGACATCACACATATCCATGCCCGAGGCAGGATTCGAACCTGCGACCGTAGCAGCCGTGTGGCTCCGGAGTTAAGCGCCTAAAACATCTAGCCACAGCGGCCGGCTTGACCTACAAGTAGCTAACTTCATATTCACTCTCTGCTATGGTAACTGAATCCACAGCTTGCTGCTTCTTCTTCATCGCCCTTCAGGGTCACTCTCCCTCACCTATGACACCAAAACTCTAGAAGCGCTGCCATTTCCTCCTGCCTCCAAATGACGCCAGTGAGAGAGGCAGGAGGAGAGAGAGGGACAGGGAGACACACAGACAGACAGACAAAGGAATGGAGGGAGATTATATATATATATATATATATATATATATATATATATATATATATGTGTGTGTGTGTGTGTGTGTGTGTGAGAGAGAGAGAGAGAGAGAGAGAGAGAGAGAGAGAGAGAGAGAGAGAGATGGAGGGAGGGAGGCATAAAGAAAGAGACAGGGTGAGTGAGAGAACGAGAGAGAGAGGGGGGGAGGAGAGACGATGGAGAGAAAAGCGTCCATAGAGACGGAGACAGAGAGAGAGATGTGTCAGTCCTGAAAAATTTTCCCGTAACGTCATCAGAAACCACCTGACGTTGTTGTTGTTGTTGTAGCGGTTTTCACTGCGAAAACTGGTTTGATGCAGCTCTCCACGCTACGCTGCCTTGTGCAATCCTCGCCATCTCCAAATTACAACTCCAACCACATTCATTTGAACCTGCTTATTCTACTCGCCTCTTGGCCGCCCTCTGAAATATCTACGCCGAACACTTCTGTCCAGTAATAAACTGACGATTCCCTGACATCTCAGAATGGGCCCTATCAACCGATCCCTTCTTTTACTCAAGTTATGCCACCGATTGATTTTCTCAGTTCTGTTCAGTACCTCCTCACTACTTATGCCATACTCCCATCTAATCTTCGGTGTTCTTCTGTGGCATCATATTTCTAAAGCTTCTATTCTCCTTTGACTGAACTGCCTATTGTGAATGTTTCACTTCCGTCAAAGGCTATACACCAGACAAATGCCTTCTAAAAATTGGCACTTGAATTTATATTCCCTGGTACCAAATCTCTGTTCTTCAGAACCTCTTTCTTGTCATTGAGAGTGTACATTTTATATCCTCCCTACTTCGACCATCGTCAGTTATTTTACTGTCCAAACAGCAAAACTCATGTATTACTTTTGACATCTCATTTCCTAATTTACTTCCCCCAGCATCGTCTGATTTAATTCGACTACATTCCATTGTCTTTGTTATGTTGTTGTTGATGTTATCTTATATCATCCTTTAAAGCCACTGCACTTTATATTCAACATTATTTCCGAGTCCTTCGCTGCATCTGACACAATATCAATGTCATCGGCAAACCTCAAAGTTTTTATTTCCTCTCCTTGGACGTCATTTCCTAATCCGAATTTTTATTTGGATTCCTATACTGCTTGCTTGGTGTATACATCGAATAACAATGGGGAAAGACTATAACTCTTTCCCACTCAACCAATACTTCCCTTTCATCCCTCTCCGCCTGTGATTGCTGTCTAGTGTGCTTACAAGTTGTAAATAGCCATTAGCTCTCTATATTTTACCACATATATCTTCAGAATTTCAAACAATGTATTCCATTTAATATTTTCAAAATCTTTGTCCAAATGTACTAATGCTATAAACATGCATCTGTCTTCTTAAATAAGTCGCAGAGTCAGTATTTCCTTGCGTGTTCCGGTATTTAACCGGAACCCAGACTGATATTCCAGAGCTCTGATTTTAGCAGTCCATACTTCCGTAAATACACTATGTGTTCAAAACTATCTGGACACCTGGCTGAAAAGTTAGAGGCGCCCTCCAACGGTAATGCTGGAATTCAGTATGGTATTGGCCCACCCTTAAATTGATAATAGCTTCCACTCTCGCAGGCAGACCGAGCGAGGTGGCGCAGTGGTTAGCACACTGGACTCTCATTCGGGAGGACGACGGTTCAATCCCGTCTCCGGCCATCCTGATTTAGGTTTTCAGTGATTTCCCTAAATCGTTTCAGGCAAATGCCTGGATGGTTCCTTTGAAAAGGCACGGCCGATTTCCTTACCAATCCTTCCCTAACCCGAGCTTGCGCTCCGTCTCTAATGACCTCGTTGTCGACGGGACGTTAAACACTAACCACCACCACCATCTCGCAGGCATACGTTCAATGAGGTGTTGGTAGGTTTCTTGGGGAATGGCAGCCCATTTTTCACAGAGCGCTGCACTGAGGAGAGGTATCGATGTCCGTTGGTGAGGCCTGGCAAGAAATCGGAGTTCCGATTCATCCCAAAGGTGTTCTGTAGGATTCAGGTCAGGACTTCGTGCAGGCCAGTTCATTACAGGGATGTTATTGTCGTGAAACCACTCCGCCACAGGACGTGCATTATGAACATGCTCGATCGTGTTGAAAGATGCAGTCGCCTTCCCGAATTGGTCTTCAACCTAATGGTTCAAATGACTCTGAGCACTATGGGACTTCACTGCTGAGGTCATTAGTCTCCTAGAACTTAGAACTACTTAAACCTAACTAACCAAAGGACATCACACACATCCATGCCCGAGGCAGGATTCGAACCTGCGACCGTAGTGGTCGCGCGGTTCCAAACTGTAGCGCCTAGAACCTCTCGGCCACACCGGCCGGCGCTCTTCAACAGGAGGAAGCAAGAAGGTGGTTAAAACCTCAGTGTAGGCCTGTGCTGTGATAGTGCAAAACAACAAGGGGTGCAAGCCCCCTCCATGAAAAACACGGCCACGCAGTAACACCGCCGCTTCCGAATTTTACCATTAGCACTACATACTCTGGCAGAAGACATTCACCGGGTAATAGCCATACCCACACCCTGCCATCGGATTGCCACACTGAGTACCGTGATTTGTCACTCACACAACCTTTTTCCACTGTTCAACCGTGCAATGTTTAAGCTCCTTACACCAAGCGAGGCGTCGTTTGACATTCTCCGGTGTGATGGGTGGCTCATGAACAGCCGCTCGACCATGAAATCCGAGTTTTTTTACCCCACGCTTACTGGCGTAGTACTTGCAATCGATTCTGATGCAGTTTAGAGAATATTACACACTCTGCTAATGACTGTCAAAAGATGTCGTCTGGAATTGTCCCAAAGATTTAAATTCACCAATTCATCTTTGCTATGGATCTGAAATTCTTTCCAATTTAAAATGTTGATTAAACAGGTAATTACAGGGGCAGTGCAAAAATCATTTTGCTTATAGTTATTAAGAAAACACTAATGCATGTAACGAAATTTTACTATGTGCACGGAGATGACAAAATTCATGGTATACCTCCTAATACCGTGTCGGACATTCTGTTACCCGTCGTAACGCAGCAACTCGACGTGCTATGGACTCTAATAGTCATTGAAAATCCCCTGCAGAACAATTGCTGCCTCACAGCCATCAATAATCGCGAAAGTGTTGCGGGGCAGGTTTTTGTACACGAACTGATCTCTCGATTATGATACATAAATATTCGATGGATGGCCAAACAATTCAGTCGAATTGTCCAGAATGTTCTTCAAACCAACAGCGAACAATTGTGGCCCGGTGACATGGCGCATTGTCAACCATGACGTTTCCATTGTTGTTTGGGATCATGGAGTCTATGAATAGCTGCAGATTCTCTCCAAGTATCCGAAAATGACCGTTTCGAATCAAACATCGGTTGAAATGGACCAGAAGACCCAGTCCATTACATCATTAGCTTGCACAGTTCCTTGTTGACAATTTGCGCCACCCCCGAACACTACAACAAGCTGAAATCGGCACTAATCTGACTGGACTACGATGTTCCAGTCGTCTAATGTCGTGGGGGGCCTCTAATGTCAGGCGAGTCACGGAGCCCCTCGCGAATATAGTGGTTAGTGCGGCGAAGAAGTCCTAAGTTCACTCGGTGTGCTTGCCGAGGGGCGCCTTGTCCGGAATGTGGAAGAGGCTCCTTCGGCGGCTATCGAGCGAGGGGGGTGCAGCCAGCTGCAGATTGTTGGACATACAGTCAGGAACCGCGTGACTGCTACGGTCGCAAGTTCGAATCCTGCCTCGGGCATGGATGTGTGTGATGTCCTTAGGTTAGTTAGGTTTAAGTAGTTCTAAGTTCTAGGGGACCTGCTGACCTCAGATGTTAAGTCCCATAGTGCTCAGAGCCATTTAAACCATTTTTAAAAATACACACAGGAAGCAGCTACATGGATAACACAGTACTTGTGGCGTGCACGTGGTTTTTTTAGATTAGGTTCATCCCCACAGGAAACAAATAGTTGGCGTGAAAAATTACCAGTTCATGACACTGATGTGGGTGTGCTTGCTGTAAAAATTGTTAGTGCGCCTAAACAGGTCATTCCAAAGGATTTAAATTTGCTGCAACTCATGTTAGTAAATTTTCTAAGTATCTGTAGCAAGACCCTCGAGTTACTCTCCGAGAGAAACAGTAGCAGTGCCAATATTGTATTAGATACCGAAAGCTAGTTGAAACTAGACATAAACAGCAGTGAAATTTTGAACTCAGATTGGACAATGTTTAGGAAGGATAGGACTGATGCTATGGGAGATGGCGTGTTCATTGCAGTTAAAAGCTGTTTAAAAACAGTTGAGATCTATACTGATTCGGACTGTGAAATGGTCTGGATAAAGCTGTCAATCAGACAAGGATTGATCACTGTACTAGGATGTTTTTATAGACAGCCAGCATCCGCAAAAAGCGTCGCAGAACGTATCAGGGAAAGTCTTGAGTGCATAGGAAACAAATATCCAAATTATCCATTAGTTATACGTGGAGACTTTAATCTGGCATCCAGTTACTGGGAAAATTATATGCTCATCACAGGGGGAAAAAGAAAAGACTTGTGTGAAGTTATTCTATGAGCGCTTTCAAGATACAACTTTGAGCAGTTGGTTAGAAAAGGAACTCGGGACGGGAACATATTAGATATCTTGCCGACAAAGAGACCTGATCTTTTTGAGGAAGTCAATCTAGCATAAGGTATTAGCGACCATAATATCGTTGTGGCTTCTATGTCAGTGGAAGTTAGAAAAAAAAAGAAAACAAGAAACAGTGTAGAATTTTCTTGTTTTGGAAAGCAAATAAGTGCCATTAATGAATATCTTCATAATCAGCTCAAAGCATTCACCGCGGGATACAAAGATATTGAGCATCTTTGCTCGGAATTTAAAGGTATTGTTCACCACGTGCTATAGAAGTATACTCCTAGCAAAAATATAGGGGAGGGAAAGGATCCACCTTGGTACAACAAACACATTAGCAATTTGCTGATAAAGCATACAATTTTGTACGATCGTTTTAAACATAGTCACTGCCCCGCTGACAAACAGAAATTATGCGAAATGAAAGCAGCTGTCAAAATGTCAATGAGAGATTCCTTTAACGAATTAGAAAGCAATATTTTATCTGTAGATTCTAAAAAAAAATATTCGTCTTACATAAAATCTATGAACGTTACAAACAATTCAATATCTTCTCTTGCTGACAGTATGGGTAATGTAACGCATGATGATAAACAGAAGGCCGAAATTCTAAACCCAGCTTTCAAAAACTAGTTTACGGTAGAGGACTGCAGCGCCATTCCCCCTTTCATGGGTGACTGCCATAGTGTTTATTGTATCTGGGACCGTAAAACAGTTAAGATCCTTAGACGGCAGGAAGGCATCTGGCGCAGACGGTATTCCCGTAAGATTATATCTTGACTATGCTACAGATATAGCACCATTCTTATCCATCATCTATCAGAGATTATTGGAACAGCGGAAAGTTCCACGGGACTGGAAGAAGGCCCAGGTAACAGTAATCTATAAAAAGGTGAGAAAATCGGATGCACATAATTACCGACCAATTTCACTGACATCAATTTGTTGTAGAAACATGGAACATATTTTGTGTTCAGACATGCTGACCTTTCTAGAGTCTGAGACGTTCATCTGCAGAAACCAGCACGGTTTTAGAAAACAGCGGTCATAAGAGACACAGCTGGCCCTCTTTGTGCATGATATATAACAGGCTCTAGATACCGGCTCCGAGGCTGATGCCATATTTCTCGACTTTCGAAAGGCGTTGGACTCAGCTGTGCACTGTCGCTTGCTGCAAAAAGTGTGCGCTTACGGTCTATCCAGTGACATATGCGGTTGGATAGAAAGTTTTCTAACAGACAGAACATTATGTCGTCCTGAATGGGGTGACTTAAACAGAAACAAGAGTAACTTCAGGTGTGCCCCAGGGCATCGTAATAGGTCCGCTGCTTTTTACGATTTACATAAACGATCTGGTTGATGTTATTGACAGCGGCATTAGATTGTTTGCCGATGATGCTGTAGTCTACAGGAAAGTAGTATCGTATGAAAGTTGTGAACAAATCAATTAGGATTTGCAGAAAATAAATACTTGGTGTAATGACTGGCAGTTATCTCTCAATATTAGTAAGTGTAACCTATTGCGTATAACAAGGCGAAAATCACCATTAATGTATGAGTACAAAATAAATGATCAGTCTTTGGAAGCAGTAACATCATTCAAGTAACTGGGTCTGACTATTCGAAATGATCTCTCAAATGGAATGATCAGATTACCCAAGCAACGGGTAAGACGAACTCTATATTGCGGTTTATTGGTAGAATCCTGAAGCGATGCAGTCCTTCGACAAAGGAAATAGCTTACAATACGTTAGTTTGTCCAGTCTTAGAATATTGTTCGTCTGTATGGGACCCTTACCACTTGCGTCTGATTCAAGATATTGAGAAGGTCCAAAGAAGAGCGGCAAGATTCGTGGCTGTTACATTTAGCCATCGCAAGAGCGTTACAAATCTCATATAAAGTTTGAAGTGGGACACACTTGCAGATAGACGACGCGCTAACGGAAGGGGCTGCTCACTAAATTCCGAAATCCGATCTTCGCCGAGCATGTAGGGCATATATCATTACCACCAACTTTCAAATCGCGCAATGATCACCGTTCAAAGATAAGTGAAATTAGAGTTCGTACTGAGGCGTTCAGACAATCTTTTTTCCCTTGCGCTATCTGCGAGTGGTACGATATGTAGACGTAGATGTAGATGTAGACCGAGATGGTAACGAGTCCAGGAGAGTCCCTGCAGGCGATGTCGCGCTTAAGGCAAGGGCTCTCGCATCGGTCGTCTGCTGCCATAGCCGATTAACTTCAAATTTCGCCTCCCTGTCCTAACGGATGCGTTCGTCGTAGGTCCGACATTGATTTCTGTGATTATTTCACGCAGTGTGGCTTGTCTGTTAGCACTAACAACTCTACGCAAACGCAACGGCTCTCGGTCGTTAAATGAAGGCCGTCACTCACTGCCTTGTAGGTGATAAGTCATAATGTCTGAAATTTGGCTTTGTCGGCATACACTTGACGCTGTAGGCCTCGGAATATTGAATTCTCTAACGACTTGCCCCAACTAGGTTGCACGTTCATGTTCAAATCCTGTTAATTCCTGTCGTGCGGACATAGTCACATCGGATACATGGATGTAAAACAGTTCCGCGATTGCATTGTCCTTTTATGCCTTGTGTAGGCGATACTACCGCCGTCTGTGTATGTTCTGTCCCATGACTTTGATACCTCAGTTTGGATATTAACTACACAGTCTTTGGCTTCATTCACCCTATAGGGTGATTTGACTGAAAAGGACGAAGTTTCCCCCTAAATCTCATGAGTTGGAAATGATGTGCACATGTAGAGTAATTTGTAGTATGCTGATGGGAGAAGGGAGAAGGAGCAGGCACATAGGCGATTCCGGTGGAATAGCATGAAGCAGGTCGCCCATTCGATGAATGGATCACCAACAAAAGTCTCACGTATTACCACTCCATGAGACACTGTGAAGAAGTTTAGAATTTATTCCAGGCTATCAGAAACTTTACTCTACCTCATCTCTTCCGCGCTAAAGCCAAATATTGGCCTTTCTGCCATGGTAACACCGGTTCCCGTCATCGGACTTTAGTGCTGTCGAGTTTGGCTGGCACTTGGATGGGTGAGATCGTCAGGGTGTGGCGATCGCTTTTGGCAAGCGGGCTGCACTCAGCTCTTGTGAAGCCATTGAGGAGATAATTCACTGAGAAGTAGCGGCTGCAGTCACGAAAACTGACAACGGCCGGGAGATCGGTGGATACTCCTCCATATCCGCCTCCATTGACGCCTGACTTCGGTTACACAATAACTCAGTCAAATCCGAAGGCCGGAAATTCAACTAAATACCTAGCAACTACAATTACGATCAACTTACATAGGAAAGAACACATAGAAAATGTAAGGCAAACCGCGCGACCGCTACTGTAGGAAGTTCGAATCCTGGCTAGGGCATGGATGTGTGTGATGTCCTTAGGTTAGTTAGGTTTAAGTAGTTCTAAGTTCTAGGAGACTGATGACCTCAGATGTTAAGCCACATAGTGCTCAGAGCCATTTGAACGATAAGGTAAACCAAAGAATGTATTTTATTGGCAGAACACTTAGACGATGTAACAGATCTACTAAAGAGACTGCCTAAAGTACGATTGTCAGTTTTTTGGAGCACAGCTGCACGGTGTGGGATCATTAAAAGGTGGAATTAACGAAGTACATCGAGAAAGTTCAAAGAAGGGCAGTTCGTTTTCTGTTATCAGTAAACAGGGGAGAGGGTGCCAAGGACATGATAGAGGATTTGGGATGGACATCATTAAAACAAAGGCGTTTTTCGTTGGGGCGGGATCTTCTCACGAAATTTTAATCACATACTTTCTCCTCCGAAAGTGAAAATATTTTGCTGACGCCGGCCTACGTAGGAGAAACGATCATCATAAGATGTCCGCCCACGGTAGCTGTGTGGTTGCCGGTACGGTAGCTCAGCGTGTTCGGACAGACGGCTAGCTGCTCTCTGTAATAAAAAACCTGAGCTAATGGATCAACAACGGCCTGAAACGGGTGTCTTTCGACGTCCGCCCAGAGCAGATACAAAGAACAAAAGCGAACAAAATGAGATTTTTTTTAAAAAAAAGTGGCCATCGCGACAGAATGTCAAGCCTAAGGGCCCGGTTACGATTCCCGGCTGGGTCGGATATTTTCTCCTTCAGGGACTGGGTGTTGAGTCGTCCTTATCATCATCATTACATCCCCATCAAAAATGGTTCAAATGGCTCTGAGCACTATAGGACTTAACATCTATGGTCATCAGTCGCCTAGAACTTAGAACTACTTAAACCTAACTAACCTAAGGACATCACACAACACCCAGTCATCACGAGGCAGAGAAAATTCCTGACCCCGCCGGGAATCGAACTCGGGAACCCGGGCACATCCCCATCCAACGCGCAAGTCACTTAAGTGGCGGCAAATCGAAAGACTTGCACACGGCGAACGGTCTACCCGACGGGAGGCCCTAGTCACACGACACGACACGACATAATAAGATAAGGGAAATCAGAGCTCGTACGGAACGATACATGTACTCGTTTTCCCACGCGCTGTCAGAGAATGGAATAACAGAATTATTGTGAAGCTGGTTCGATGAACCCTCTGCCAGGTACTGAAGTGTGATTTGCAGAGTACCCATTTAGATGTCGATGGAGATAGGCTGACGATGTCTCGGCGGTCGGTCGGTACCATTGGGGCTTCCGAGGCCAGTTCGAACAGAGGGAAATTCTTCCCCATCAGAATTCGAACCTCGTACCTGCAAAACCGAGCGCCACCGCGCAGGCGTGCTTCAGCGACCTCGGCTACAGACGCGTGTTTCGTAAACAGACGAAGCTCATGACTGGTGCAGCAGTTTACGACAGCGGCGCGTGTGTTCAGCACGCTAGCGTCCTGGCCGCGCTCCAGCCTGGCGCGCTGGCAAGCGCCGGCTGGGTGCGGCTGCGGGCGGACGGCTGGAGGAAGAGGCAGCGTCCGCGTCTGAGGGCCACGGGGCGCGGCCGCTCCAGCTCCAGCTCTAGCGGCCTTCCCTTTCTCCAGTGACAGCCGCCGCCGCGTTGTGTAAGGCCGGCCGACGCCAACTGGAGCAGCGGCAGGCAGGCAGGCGCGCGCCCCTCGGCCGTCACGCTCTCGCACCGTGTGTTCCCTCCTCCCTTCCCTGCTGGTGCCGCGGCTAAAGTTCACCGCGCCCGTTCTGCCATCACGGTCGCCTTTCACTGGTCTACCGAATGCGTCTGCTAATCGCAGCTGCTGTTGGCAGTGACCTTTCGAGCATCGTTTTGAACAGTCGTAAAGAGTGATTACCTAGATCACAGTGCCAATTCCTACATGCCCCCAGATGGTGATCGTAGCTAGTTTTGCCGTAACCTGTGTGGTGAGGGATCTAGAACATGCGCTACGGCGCCCGTGCAGTTTCATACCTGGTAAAAGTAATGGAATCGTTCGGGGTTAGTAAGCTGCGGCAATACATCTGACAGAGACAGCATTAGCCTGTCCATCGGCGTGGTACGACAACTAGCTAACTTACGTTGACGACGGGTTGGCCAGCTAATTGAGCCCTGGGATTCAAAACATTATTGAGTTCTCTTTTGTGGACATCTTACACAACAGTACGAAGAGGTGGGCTACAGAGCGGTACGCCCACTGTCGTCATAGGAAGGCTGGACAGGAGCAGAAATGATTAACAAACAAGTTATCACAGTAAATATAAGATTTACTTGCGTTTCTCCATCCAGACGAAGGATCTTTACGAATAATGCTGCTAGAAATAGAGGCCAGCAGTCAGTGTCAACAAAGATGCTCGCTGTACTAAGCATGAATGATAGTGCGATAGTGAAGTGGTTGCATGTGTAAGTGGGTTGTGTGTCTGCCGTTGGCCATCCTACATCGCGGCAGCAGAGGGCGCTCGTGATATGGAGCCGCTGGAGGCGTGGCTCAGAGGGCACGCATCATTTGGTCCGCCAGATTCTGCACGGCAGCTATCGGCGTCTGACAGAATCTTTCAATTCCTTGCCAACTTAAAGAAGCGGGTAGGGTGGTATCGATATATGATACTACAATTCAGCTTTGCTTCAGGTTTACAGAAAAGCACATTTTGTAAAATCTTCACTTATTGTCACGCACACGACACTAAAACAAACAATTAGTAATTTAATTTTGAAGGTCAAGAAAATACTGGCAGTAAATGTACTTCCAAAGTTTTAGCATACGCAAATTTCTTGACAGTGTCACTGGTTTGAATACAGATACCGTGTTTAACGCTAAATAAGGTCCGCCTGATTAGCTGGGTGGTCACGTTCTTGTCTTCCATGCAGCGGGCCCGGGTTCGATTGGCCGGGCGGTGTGGCCGAGCGGTTCTAGGCGTTTCAGTCTAAAACCGCGCGACCGCTACGGTTCGAATCCTGCCTTGAGCATGGATGTGTGTGATGTCCTTAGGTTAGTTAGGTTTAAGTAGTTCTAAGTTCTAGGGGACTGATGACTTCAGCAGTTAAGTCCCATAGTTCTCAGATCCATTTGAACCAGGTTCGATTCCCGGCACACAAGTCGCCCAATGCGGCGTCGATGGAAATAAGACTTGCACTTGGCGCCCGAATTTTTCGCGATGGGGATTCCCGACCAACAATACCATACGCTCATTTGACTTCACTAATCAAAGATTCCATTGCATACTCAGCAAAAACAACACCCGATTCAGTTTTTTGTTATTTTTAACATAGAAGAGGATCTTACTCTGCATGGTACTGCGAGTGGCAATGTTTGATAAATAATAAGTGCTGTTCATAAATTCGGAAGTACTGAAATTAAATTGTTTGAAAATGAGGAACTTCGGTATGTCTCATGGGGTTTTCCTGTTTCATCATTTCATCATTCTCATCAATTTTAGAGTTTTGATCACTGCTCAGTTTATTTTGTTAATTTTTACACATCTTTCGTCTTTTTTTGTTTGATTTTTTTCAATTATGTTAGTTTTGTAGAAAAAGAATGCTGTACAGCTTTAACATAAAAGTTCTGAACGTCCATTAGATATTATTATAGCCGTCTCCAGCTAGATACGGCATACGGCAAAATTTCATTAGTGTGGGATCGAGCGCTCGGTCTTCGGTGCCGGTTGCGATGCACCCCTTCTCCTTGGAAAATAATGATGTTTCCTGCCTACTCATCAAATATGCGGTACCTATGCAACCTGCTTTCTCGGATCGTTAGACAACAATTCAAGAAAATCGTATGAATGATGTAAAGGAAATGATTACAATACTTAACTTTGTGATGAAATACAGATATGTCGCAGGCAAACTAAGAAATCTATTTAGTATAGACAATGCTACATAGTACAAGCGAAATGACTAGTCTTGATGCTACCTTGAACCAACTGCTGTAGAACTCTTAGAACGGCTAGTCTTCAACTGGACCGCGGCCAGGCGTCGCGTCGCTGATGTACTCTTTTTGTCGAGGGCGCTGCCGTCGGGTTATCGTCCTACAGAGGGATCGGTCCGCTTGCAATTGGCTGACGTCTTCTTCACAGCCTTCTCTGCTCTAACGTTCCCTACCGGCGTTGCGGCGCTTGACTTTACGCCGGAACAAAAGAAATGCCATGAAAAACCTTGTTATGCCTGTAGCTACTGCCCATGAGCTGGCGCTGGACAAGTTACAGTAACTGTCTCGATACTTACCTTCTTCTCTCTCTCTCGCTGCAGATGGACACACAACTGGAACTCGTGACAGGGATAAGGTGGCACTTAATAAAATATTCCGGCTTATTATGCCACAGTCCGCTGAATTTCTTCTTGAAACCCAGCGCTTCGTCCTCGAATACGGATGACATCAGGGTTTTAGCTTCTTCGAATGTCCGATGCAAGCAAAATCCCGTTCCTGCATCCTCTCGCGCAGAGGTGTGGCGTCATGTGTTTTGGATACTCGAGCGCAATTGGCAGGTGGCAGCTGCTGCCGTCTGCTATCGCTACCACCCCACGGTCGAAGACTGGTGCAGATCTTTTACAGCACCGGGAGACTGCTAAACTCCCCAATATATCTAGTAGAAAGGAGGAGGGTATCAAAGAAAGTGGTATCTGGAATTCGGTGCTGGAGTAGGTGTGTACCAGCCTTCCACCGCGAGGTCATAGCAATAGCTGACAGCCACCAATTGTGCTCCAGTGTTCTGAACATGTGACGTCAAGCTTCTGCGCGGGAGGACGCGGAAACGGAATTTTGCTTTAGTCAGTGGCTAGCCACGGATTACATCGAACCCTCGAAAAAGCTACAGATATCCTTCGCAGTCGGGGGTGAAACGATGCGTTTCAGTAATAAATTCGTCAGAGCAGCGCATAACAGCCTGAAAAGTATTAATACGTGTGACGTTTCCGGCCGTGAAAGTTAACAGTTTACAACAGGATTAGGTGTCTCGACAGTCATCAGTTGCTCTAAGTAACTTACGAAATAAAACATGATGGCATGTTGAATGTTTAATAGGATTTTTTTGTCTTGATGATCTCAGCAACTCACGACATTTTGAACTATCACTGAAGCCTGCGTTTCGTAACACACTACCGGTGAATCAGTTTCAACGTAAAATTCCAGACTCACACTATGCAGATTCTGCAATATTTGTGGCTTATTTTGAGTGACAATGGAATTTTTTATCGTAAATGAATTTTACCTTCTGGATGGCGTTTTGTCTTGGGACAAGCAGATATACCAAACGTGTGTTGGTGAATTGCGAATCTCTTTTGAGAGCTGATTCAGTGGGAGAGAAATACTAAATATTAGCTGAGCACCTTATGTTGCTCGGGTATGTATTTATTCTATTCCTCTATTAGCTCATCTCCTCCTTCCCCCTCTGTCTGTACACCTCTTCCTCCCCTTCACTCGGTCCACCTCCTCCTCACATCCCTCTCTGTCCACCTCTTCTATCTCCACTCTTTGTTCACCTCCTCCTACCCCTCTCTCTTTCTCCATCTGCTCCTCCCTCTCTTTCTGTCCAGCTCCTCCTTGTCTCCCCCTCTCTCTGTCCAACTCATGCACCCCTTCTCTCTCCAAATTATTATCCCCACCCCACTAGGAGGTTGCTGTGTGGGCTATCATGAAAAGATTACCGTTAGATGTTTTGATTCATTTCATACTAAACATGGTTGCGCATCGTGATTCAGTTTCTGGTCTCAAAGTGGAGGACTCAGCCATGAGTAAGTGGGTTCAGGCATTTGGATGTGGAGTCCACACAGTGTTTCCTGTCTCGATCAGACCTATCAGTGTGCGTCCAGCGATTATTATTAATTTTAGAGAAAGACGTGTTGATACGGTGATCACTCGCATCCTACCTATCCCCAGTGGGCCTTTTTTTTAGCCGATCTACTTTACAGTTAAATGGTGCCTATGTTCACGGTTGTCATTGTTTTTGTCTGTTTTGTATCCTTGCTAGTATTACTGATGTGCAGACTTTCCTTTCTTCGTGAGTGTGCTCGCGAAAAGCGAATGAACCTGGAGGTATTTCGGGCGATGACTTTCAATTCAATAGTTGATAAACCACATCCAATTAATAAACTTTAATGATTCTGTAAGAACCAACACACACCACTCATTTACGAGGACCAAATCTTTCTCATTGTCCAATTCGCACGACAGATCAATTTCCGTATCTGAGTTTATGAAGATTCTCTCAGCCCAGCTGTGAAAGATTATTGATCCGACCTGAAGGTTGATTAGTTTGAGACAACGTCTCGCAAGATCACCTAAAAACATAATACAGACTGACTTTCCTAAATGAGGACAAACTGAAGGAAACGGTCTGTGAGAGGAGGAGGAGGAGCAAAAGAAGTTAAATGTGTTCCACTTAAAAATGGAGTTAAAAGAACTTTGACGGTGAGCACGGTATCAGCACCAGGCAGTTGGCCCACCAGCATAGAGTAATCCAGATGACTGTGTGAAACATTGACCATGGCAACTGCTACTATCCATATCACTTACACCGCGTGCAGGGCTTATTACCTATGGACTTCTCTCCACGGCAACGGTTTTGTCACTGGTTCGTCGCACGGCTCATCACGATGCTGGAGTTTGTATCATCCACCCTCTTCATAGATGAGACTAAGAGGGGCGGTGTGGTTAACCTTCGCAATTGTGCCGTGGTTGCACGCCACTTCAGGTTGGCAGTTCTTCCCCCTGCGAGTCATGAAGCACCGCTAGCGAGCGAGGTGTTTATGTAGCGAGCGCGAAGCAGGAAACGAAGAGTGACAGCTACTGACCGAAGCCGGCGGACATGTTGTGGCTAGCGTGTCAGCGTGTGATTCGCGCCCTATCCGAGCCTTGGCTTCGGGGTCCTGGCTGGCTTGTTGTATGCTAAGGCGACCATGACATCAAAAGGTTTTTTGGCGGAAGATTGTTTCGTGGATGTTCTGTGAAAATGGATATACTCCGGTGCAATCCCATAGGAATACTATTTTACAGCTTGTGGAGTAAGCGTAGAGTAGAAGCTTCTGTGAAGATTGTGCTCTGAGGTGTTGCAGAACTGTGTTTCCCAGAAGTGTCAAACTCCACTAATGCTGATGCACTGGGCTCTCCATGATATGCTGCATTTTAGTCTATTTCTGCTCACGTACTGTACTGTAGTTTGGGCATGTGTCAAAAGGTCACGTCATGTTGGAACCGATGTATGTGATGCGGTGACATTTAGCTAAACAGGCCAATCTATCAGCGATGAAATTCGAGAAGACAACTACTAGACCTACCATCTTGACAAACTTCATCTAATCGTTCAGAAACTTCTGCATTACGAAAGTTTTTGTCTATTTTAACGCTGTCACGTTAATATAACATATATTTGGACACCGATCATCTTTGAATTGAAACTAGTGAGCTGTTAGAAACTTGAGTCTAAGGCGAGATCTAATTGCGTGAGTTGATTGCTAATCTATCCATTATTTTCTGCTTTCTGTCTCTGAAGATAAATTTATTGGATTGTGCTAAGGTAAACCTCAGCTGGGGATCAGAAAAAATATTTACTTTCATTTAAGGGATAATTTTCATTTGAAACGTATGAGCTCACGAGGAGAACTGAATAGAGTGTGACTATGAGTTGTGCATTTGAGAGCATATCGTTTTCATGGATGTGACTTGTAATCATCCTGAACATTGTGTGCTTATGTAAACCTACCTGCTCAGGCGATGTGAACCCGTAACACACGTGGGACATACAGAACTGTATTCCGGGCGGGAAGGACCGCCGGTCCCCGGCACGAATCCGCCTGGCGGATTTGTGTTGAGGTCCAGTGAGCCGGCCATTCTGTGGATGGTTTTCAGGCGGTTTTCCGTCTGCCTCGGCGAATGCGGCCTGGTTCCCCTTATTCCGCCTCAGCTACACTATGTCGCCGATTGCTGCGAAAAACAAGTTCTCCACGTACGCGTTCACCACCATTACTCTACCACGCAAACATAGGGGTTACACTCGTCTGGAGCGAGACGTTCCCTGGGGGGGGGGGGGGGGGGGGGGGCTCCACCGGGGGCCAAACCGCACAATAACCCTGGGTTCGGGGGCGGCGGAGGGGTGAAGTGGACTGCCGTAGTCGTCGTGGGGTTGTGGACCACTGCGGCTGCGGCTGCGGCTGCGGCGGGGACGGAGCCTCTCCGTCGTTTCTAGGTCCCCGGTTAACATAACGTAACATAACATAACATAGAGAATTGTAATGGTCATATTTTACGGCTTTAAAACTGTGAACGTTGACTATATACACAGAGTTCACATCAAGATATGATTCTGGAATAAGTGTATCAGTATTTATTATATTGCTTGAATTTGAAAATTTTATGTTTATGTGTTTACAATAAATATGTTCTGTTTAAACTGGCACAAACGTTCAATCAATCGCTCCACACTTTCCTAAGCTCCAGCATATTGCTACACAGCACCTACTTTGTGGGCCATGGAGAATCCCCAGGACAAGGTGGCAGTGGAACACCAGCGTCTATTAAGTATCAATGTGTGGGCGGGGGTTATTGGCGACAGCTTCGTGGGCGCAGTGACCCTCCACAACACCTAATAGGACAGGTGTATGTGCACTTCCTGCAGGTGACACGGCCTAGACTAGTTGAAGATATGCCTTTGGTGGTACGAAGAGGCATGTGGCTCCAACTCGCTACCCGCTTGACTGTGCAGCTGAAGATTAAAACGATAGTTCCGACACAACGTTCCCACTTGCCTGTTATGTTCTGATGTGCGTTTTCAATCTCTGCAACCTACACTACCATTTTTTTTTATCTCCACCTTCAAGTGGACGCACCTCAATTGGATTATACAAGGGCTATCCAGAAAGACTGTCGCGGCAATGGACGGGACTACAGTCGCCATCTTAGTGTCATAACGTTTCTACAATCAGTACGCATCGGTATGGCCTGTGTCTCTGCTACTTTGCTTTCTGGGACGTCTTAAAATGTGCGTTCCAATAGAAAATCTCACCACTTGTGAGATGCATTCTGTGATTAGGCTTTTATTCCAGAATGAGATTTTCACTCTGCAGCGGCGTATGCGCTGATATGAAACTTTCTGGCAGATTCCAGTTCTGCATGGTTCGCAGGAGAGCTTCTGTGATGTTTGGAAGGTAGGAGACGAGACACTAGCAGAAGTAATGCTGTGAGGACGGGGCGCGAGTCGTGCTTGCGTAGCTCAGACGATGCCAGCACTGTGGCTCAGCGTGCTCGGACAGAGGGTTAGCTGCCCTCTGTAATAAAGAAACTGAGTTAGAGGATCAACGACGAACTTAAAAGCGGGTGTCTTGCGGCGTCTTGCGTCCGCCCCGAGCAGATGCAACGAACGAGAACGAACAAAATGAGACTTGAAAATCGTCGTTTCACAATTACAGAAATTTCGCAACCTTTCAACAAATGTCAGGTAGTTTGATGCATAAAACTGTGGCAAAGAAGCTTGGTCACCAGACATTGTGGTAGGAGGGTTCACAATATGCTAACGGAAGACCACAAAAAACCTGGCTGCAGCATTGACCTTCCTCGAAGGTAACGAGAATAATGGTAACGAAGTTACCGATAGTACCGTAATTAGGGCGAGATGTGGGTGAAGCATGTCGGTTGTGAAACAAAAAGGGTGATACTAAACATGAGCCGGGGAAAACTTAGAGCAAAAGTTTTGTTTTTTCACGGTCAGTCCACACACGACCAATCGTATCCGAGAGCTCCTGCAGGGTTTTGGATGGGAGATATTTGATCATCCACCATACAGCCCGGATTTTGGGCCAAGTGACTACCACGTCTTCTCAACAATGAACACATGGCTCACTATACGACACTTTCATATTGACGCTGAACTGCATTCCGGTATAAAGCAGTGGTTGCATTCGCAGGCAGCAAATTTCTATAGAGACGGTACTGAAAAACTTCTGCCACTGTATGATAAGTCCTCAATTAGAACAGCGATTATGTAGAAAAACAGCTTGAGATGTATCTTTAAGATGTATATAACTAAGTTTGGTTTTCCCTTATTGTTAATTTTTTATTTCAAAACTTTTTTTCTGGATAGCCATTGTATTTCCGGTCTTATGTCCACGTGACCTTTTTTCCTCTTCATCCTTTCAGGGATCGTTTCCTACATACTCAGCAAAGTCACTCTCTATAAGCAAGGGGTTGGTTAGAATGTCCACTACTCAAATATCCCAGCTGCATAAGGCATTGGTGATGGATGTCGCTGACCACATCGATACTTATTAATGTGTCCCGATATATTACCAAAGTAATTTACCAGAATCTGTTGCCTGACTGTTCATTCCTATGGACAGTTCATCTACATCTACGTGGATACTCTGCAAATCACATTCAAGTGCCTGGAAGAGGGTTCATTGAACCACCTTCACAATTCTCTATTATTCTAACCTAGTATAGCGCGCGGAAAGAATGAACACCTATATCTTCCCCTACGAGCTCTGATTTGCCTTATTTTATAGTGGTGATCGTTCCTTCCTATGTAGGTCGGTGTCAACAAAATATATTCGCATTCGGAGGAGAAGGTTGGTGATTGGAATTTCGTGATAAGAAAAACGCCTCTCTTTTAATGATTTCCAGCCCAAATCCTGTATCATTTCTGTGACACTATCTCCCATATTTCGTGATAAGACAAAACGTTGTGCCTTTCTTTGAACTTTTTCGATGTACTCCGCCAGTCCTATCTGGCAAGGATCCCACACCACGCAGCAGTATTCTAAAAGAGGACGGACAAGCGTAGAGTAGGCAGTCTCCTTAGTAGGTCTGTTATATTTTCTAAGTGTCCTGCCAATAAAACGCAGTCTTTGGTTAGCCTTCCCCAGAACATTTTCTATGTGCTCCTTCCAATTTAAGTTAGCGCGGTATTGCAATAGCAAGTGTACTGTCGCTTGATGTTCATCAATGAGAGGTCATCTAAGAGTGGGGCAAGATTCTCTACGAGTAACCAAACCGAGAGACGAATGTAAGCCATTACTAGCAGCCCTTTGTTGTAGACGTACGGATGCTGAAATCACAAGTCTGTAAGTATGTAATCCTAGAGTCGAAAGTCTACTGAAACCGTCCAAATGAAGAAAAAGCACTGAACCTGATGACATACACCAATCAGCCAAAACATGATGACCACATGTTTAATAGTGTATTGTTACACTTTTCAAACAAAGTACAACAGAGAGCCTGCTTAGCGTGGATTCTATAGGTCCTTGACAGGATTCCAGAAGTATGTAGCACCAGACGTCTACACGCAGGTTATGCAATTCCTACAAATTACGGGATGGTGCTTTATGGGCACGCAGCTGGCGCCCGACAGGTGTTCCCGTGGATACAGATCAGGCACATTTGCTCCTCAAAGCACTATAAGACGATTCTGACATACAACACGAATAGTTATTCTGGTGGAAGATGTCAATGCCGTACGGGGAGACTTCAAGCATGTGGTCCGGAATAATGTTCACGTAGTTTACTACTGTCATTATGCCTTCGATTACCATAGCAGATACCATGGAAGCCCAATTCAGTGTACCCCATAGCATAATTCTGCCGTCAACGGCCTGCATCTGTGGCATGGCGCACGTTTCGTGCAGCCATTCGCCTGAAGGATAGCGTGTAAGGCCCAACCATCGACATGGTGTAACATGAAACGCGATTCACTTGACAGGCGTCACATTTCTATTGATTCATGGTGGGAACTCAGTGAAAATGTGCCCACTGCAATCATAACTGGCGATGTCGCTGGGTCAACACAGGAACACGAAGGGGTCGTTTGATGTGGAGCCCCGTGTTCAACAATAGCCTTTGAACGGTGTGCTGCGAAGCACGTACGCCTGCACCAGCGATGCACTGTGTCGTCAGATCTGCGACAGATCGCTCTCTGCCATGGATTACACAGTGGGGAATCCTACGAGCTCTATGTTTGGTGATGAGACGTGGTCGTCCAATAGCGCACGGCCCACTCGTTATGTTATCCTTCAGTCACTTTCCACAGGTGCTCACGACAGTAGTACGGCAACATGCGACCAGCTTAGTCGTTTCTGAGATTCTTGCTTCCAGCCGCATCTCCTCAATAATGTGCCCTTTGTCAAAACCGCTTTTATCAGTGGATTTCCGCATTTGCGGCCCGACTCTTCACTATAGTAACTGCCCATTCGTCTCTCTTCGGCTTTCATTCCTTACTTACTGCGTAGGCAGTGGTCGTAACGCTTTCGCTCATTAGCGTATGTTCGATTCTATACAGGGCGTCTATCTCGAACACCCCAAATAACTTTTTGTCAAGAAGCAAAATTAAAAACTGTATGAAGCGGAAGTCGTTTAGTTGCAACGGCGACATAAACCAGCACTATTGCCTTTTTTGCAAATTTATTCGTTACGAAGATACGAACGCCAGTACCGCACTTTTTAAATAGCACCCTACATTTTCTATTCGGTAATTTACTTTCTTTCCTGAAGACCTGCTCAAAAACATATTACGTTTCACCATTCATATAAACAGACGTTATTAAAAACGTAACAGCAAACTGATTGTGACTTCCGTTACTAGCGCACAATGCAGGTAAGCAGGAGAATGTAACTTGGCCACTTGGTGGAGTTGTCAGTAAACAAATGGAAGCACAAGGAAAATACGTACAAGTCATTCAGTCACAGTCTTCAGTTGAAGATATGTATGAGCGCAATGTACACGAGTAAAAATGTTATTCACCAGCGGAGGATTTAAGTTAGCAGAATAGTAACTTCAATAACGTTTTCTTATTTACACTACTGATACTTGTGGTACAGTGCTGTAGTATCTCCAGCAAGCGCAAGTGAATTTAAAATGAAACTTTCTTTCACATTTTTTTTAGTTGGCTTGTAAGGTGTCAGGTAAATCCAACACCTTCCATGAAAACCCTGACATAATAAGCAAATCTACTAGTATGTCACATAGCTCCGAATAAATCGTGACATTAAATTAACCAAAGTAATACAAATAACGAGTGAGTAAATGGAACGCAACAGACTAACACAAGAATGCCTAAATGCATGTCGTACCTTCCCACCGTGAGGCAGACGCAGTTCCGAGGGGAGAAACGAGGACAGAAGCCGAGAGCAGAACCGTGTTAAGCTAGAAGGCCCTACGATAAGGGACGGACTGGACACCCACGTCGCCAGCTTTCCTCTAAGTCTACCACCCGCACGTTTTAGCGTGAGACTTTTTCGCGTCCCTGTTACGTCAAGGACCACCCCCCAGCCCATGTTAAAAGCTAGAGCCCTCCAGAAAAACAGTATAGATCTTACCATAAAACAAAAAGGACCACTACCACCTGCAAGTTTTAGCGTGAGACTTTTTCGCGTCTCAGGTACGTCAAGGACCACTCCCCAGCCCATGTTAAAAGATAGAGCCCTCCAGAAGAACAGTATAGATCTTACGATAACGCTAAAAGGACCACACCAGTTGCAGGTTTTAGCGTGAGACTTTTTAGCGTCTCTGTTACGTTGCAAACTTTAAAAACATTGCCCCACCATGAAAAGTATAACGTTTCTCATTGGATCGACAGAATTTTTGTAGGCGGAGCTTAAGGTTAACATTGAGACCCTGATTGGTCAGATGAAAACATAGCCAGATAGTTTTTTAAACTAACTTCGGTAAATTGTAGTAAGGAGAAGTTAGAGGAGGGTTAGTTCCGAGATGGCGAGCTGGATGGCTGCTGCGCCGGCCGCTGTCGCCCTGACGCTGCCTAAACACCGACAAGGTAACGAACGCACGCGATGCCGCATTTTTGAGCGCATAAGGCTTCACTCAGAACTGCAGAAGACTCATCTGTTACACCCCCTTTTTTGCGTAATACTAGTGTCGATCGTTAATTAAAACTCATGGTGTTCACATTTGCCACTTGAAGTAAAGATCTGAAAGTCGATGATTTTTCTATTTTATAGTTATTGAGAAACCACATCAGCCACTGTAATTTACGACAGGTTAGATAAGTAATTAAAGATAATTGAGGGTCACTGTAGACCATTTTGATAGTTTTCTCTTTTGTGAAACTTAATTTAAACCTAGATTATAGATGTGATATGGCATAAGTCATCCTTCGATCCATTGTAGAACTTGGAAAACCACTCAGGGAATATTCGTTCACATTTTTGTTGAACGCAGTTGGTTTTTACCATCCTGTATTGAAACATTTCCTTTTATCAATACTGCAATTTATAAACGATGTTTTGTGAGTAGAATAAATTATCAATGGTAAACTTAACTGCTTCGTTATTTTACCAGCTAACTAAAAATAGGAAAGCCTTGAACCCTTTCCTCTAGATTTAGTTAGTATTAAGATTCTTTTACAGGGAGTGCAGTGTAGCTGACGCTGAGATCATTTAGTATTTGGTTATATCATCGCTAGTCTCACTGAACTCTTCTGAATTCTACATGTCATGTGTGGTCTGGCGTCTCCTTACCAGCAACAGGTCCCAGGTTCAAACTAGTCAATTCCCTAAAAAACACGCTCAGAGCGTCGTTGCGCGAAAGTGGTAGGGAGACACGATATAGAACAATCAGACACCACCATGAATGTTTAGAGGCTGACAGTAAAGAAAAAAATTATTTCGAATTTTTTTGTTTATAGGAGCAATGATCTGCAGCCACCTATGACAGGAATAGATAGCAACGTGCAGATATCAGAACATGAAGCCGGATGGAGATTTCCTGGCTTGTGTTGATAATACGCAACGGATTCGAGTAACGAAAAGTATGTCACGCTCGTCTGACGACATTCGCCAAGTAACGCTGCCAGCAAAGCCGGTAGGCAATGTGATGTTTCCCAAACTATGAAACTCTTTCTCTTGGTTAATTACTAAGACTTTTCGTACATTTTGCTATCAAAGAAGCAGTTTTAAGAAATCTTCGTGTTATCTTTTACGTGTTATCTATTTTTATGCTTCTCCAGCTTGTCATTTCTGAGCTACACAAATAGAGCTATAGCTCCATAAATTATGGTTTGCTGGAAAAATAGTACACACTTTTTTAAATTCTTTCAGCATAACTTACAGTTGGTCTCATTTTTCCTATACACCGAAAGGTCATTTTGCATAGAGTATATTTCACGTAATGTTTATGACAGCAAAATAGAAATTCGAGCTTTTAATGAGGCTTTCTGACTATCATGCTGTGCATCTTTTGTGAATGAAACACTACAGGCGAATGGTAATGGTGGTATACGAAGCACCCATTGCCAAAGAACGTTAAAGGTAACTTTCGGAGTACAAGTGTACTGAAGAGGTAGAGCAGTGAGAATAGTTACTAGACTCAGACTGTTACACCAAAGTGAACACATCAGTATTCCTGGAATTGATATCTATTTCTTTATAAATACGGTGCCATTCGCATTAAGAACACCAGAAATCATTGCCGTAAAAACAAAACTAACTAAAAAGTAAGACAATGTGTGTTGGGGACGGTGACATGGCTATTTGGTCACATTTTTAATAACTAGCGAGCAGAACATCATAAAACTCACTGCCATATGCAAGTAAAACAACCCAATATCGTGTGAAAGAACTGATTCCGTGCGTAGGAATGAACAATGGTAACAACACGTACTTCCACTTCAACCGAAACAGACGGTATAGCGAAGAGATTATTGATATTTCGTTCTACGGCACGCTTATTAATCGACATGTCTTCTCTCATGGACGACAACTTTCATTCCCACGGATATTGTTTAGCAAGTTGCATACTACAAACTAAGTCACCACGCGAATGAGCTAAGTGGTGAGCACCTTAGACTTGAAGATGTCTAAGATTCGTTTGGACACTACATTGCAGTCACACCAGATTCTCTCACGACTGTTCGGGAGTGACGCATTGCTGTTTTTGGGGGTGATAAAAATGCCCCTCACAAATTAATCAGTAATATCGTTGATCCAAATTAAGGTTGGTTCGATGCACTGATGGACGACGGCGCTTCACTTTCCGTATTAGAGAACAGTTTGTTTTGTGGGCTACTCTACTCGTGTAAAAATTGTCTTATCTTGATTTGAGCCTATATACCATAATTACATAACACTAATATCTGCATAGAAAATGGAAATGAGCGTATGGCATCGTTGGCGGCGAGACCCCATTCGGGGAAGTTCGGGCGCCAAGTGCAAGTCTTATTTTATTCGACGCCACATTGGGCTACTTGCCCGCTGGTGATGAGGATGAGATAACGATGAGGACAACACAACACCCAGTCCCCGAGCGGACAAAGTCTCCATCCCGGCCGGGAATCGAAGACTGGCCTGCTTGCAGGGGAGGCACGCACGTTGCCGCCCAACTAAGTAGGCGGACATCATCACCGTAATTCAGAATATGACACTTTATCTGAAGTCGATGATACCAGAGCAAATGAGTAACTTATCTTTGGACACACATTATACTTCGGGTTCTCCCCTACTTGTTTTGGAGCAAGAATATCCATATCCTTTCCTTGTGATCATTTTCTCATTATAAAAGGCAGACACTATTATTGCTTCTGGCAAATGTGCTTCAAAGCATTATAAAATATCATATTTAGACTGCACGCTTTAATAAAAATATTTCAAACTTTTAATACTCATGTACCAGAACTTAGCTGTCGACTTATTACTTTTTATATAGGTTTTACGCCAATGCGCGTTTCTGGCTTTCGTCCATCTTCAGTTGGCGTAATACGTACTGAAATTTTCACTCAGCACATTGTTAAAAAATCTACTTCAAATTGAATATGGCAGCTGATCTGCGGAAGATAACTATTTCGTCTGTCTGCTACACTTAGGGTTATATGATTTTACTTTAACTTCTACTTGTTGTTGTTCCTATTTTCCCGGTTTATAAGTGTGGTACAGCCGCTTCTTCTTTGCATGGTGCACAATAACAGCGCAGCGCCGGCCATATTGCCGACTGACATCTTTATTTAAATCGGAAAATTATGTCTACAGTCCCAGTTACGCTTTTTTTGCAGATTCTGAAAGTCAGTTGGACATATGCTTTAATTGCTTTTTATCTAAGCTTCTCAGTCACGAAAAATTGACGGTGAGCATGCAATGTATTGAGCTAGTTCAGCTTCTTTTACACACACACATATATATATGACGACTTGAAAAAGCATTCGACAAGAAATTGGGAAATAACAGTAAGAATATCGGTGACAAGATTCGCTGATGACCCTCAGTGGAAACTGAACAAAATTAGATATTGTGTTGAATAGAATGAACAATCTAATGAGTATAGAATGTGAACTGCGACTAAATCGAACAAAACACAACGCTTTGAGAAATAGTAGAAATGAGAGCAGCGAGAAACGTAACGTCAGAACTGATCACAGAGTCAATGGAATCAAGGAATGTACTGCCTAGGCAGAAAAATAACCTAAGACTGACGGAGCAAAGAGGGCTGCCAAAATGAGCATTCCTAGCCAAAAGAAGTCAACAAATATCAAACATAGACAGTACTTCGAGGAAGAAATTTCTGAAAATGTATGTTTGGTGCACAGAATTCTGTAGTAGCGAAACATGGGCTATGGGAAAACCGAAACAGAAGACAACCGAAGCGTTAGAGATCTTGTGCACAGAGGAATGTTGAAAGTTAGGTGGACTGATTAGGTAAGGAATGAGGAAGTTCTTCGCAGAATCGGTGAGGAACGGAATATATGGAAAACACTGACAAGAAGGGGGTTCAAATGGTTCAAATGGCTCTAAGTCTAAGCACTATGGGACTTAACATCTGAGGTCACCAGAAGAGCGGACAGGATTGCAAGACATCTTTTGAGACATCGGGGATAACTTCCATGGTTCCAGAGGAAGAAGTAGGTGAAAAGCTATTGAAGAAGACAGTGATTTAAATACATTCAGCATATAACGGAAGACAAAGGTTGCAACTGCTGTTCCGAGATAAAAGATAAGCACAGGAACGAGTAGGTGATGGGCTGCATCAAACCAGTCAGAAGACTTATGACTCACCGAGCGAGGTGGCGCAGTGGATTCGCATTCGGGAGGACGACGGTTCACTCCCGTCTCCGGCCATTCTGATTTAGGTTTTCCGTGATTTCCCTAAATCGTTTCAGTCAACTGCCGGGATGGTTCCTTTGAAAAGGCACGGCCGATTTCCTTTCCAATCCTTCCCTAACCCGAGCTTGCGCTCCGTCTCTAATGACCTCGTTGTCGACGAGACGTTAAACACTAACCACCACCACTAATGACTCAAAAATATCACAGCCGGGGAGGACAATGGTGACATGACCGCAGCCCCCCCCCCCCCCCAAAAAACCCCCTCGAGCCACGCCCCCAATATCTTTTGAAAAGCGTTTTCAGTTTTTTAAGTCGTAATTGGCAAAAAATGACACCGTTAAACGAAAATATCCAAGCTTAACTAATTACACATACTAAAAGCTCTTTTGCAGTAAGAATTAATGATTTGCAGAATTTACTAAAGTTCCAGTAAGTCAAATACACTCATATTATTTACTAAAAGGATTATTGTTTGAAAACAGACTTGGTTGCAATTTTAGTTTATTTTTATTTATTATTACGCGTTTCACCTTATGTAGGCATCTTAAGGCTGATCTACATAGAACAAATACATCTATTTAAAGATCACGATCGCGTTGTGCAGACTTGGATAACCTAAAAGCATGTATAAACAGATCAAATACTAAAAGAGCAAATCTCTTAATTTGGAATACCTTAGGACGATCCTTTAGACAGTGTAGCTAAAGGGCGTCGTTGACTACATCAGGCCAACATCGTCTCAGTACATACTAGAAATAGAAAATAGTAAAAACGGATAGGAGAATTGACCAATGATCGGACACTCGGAAATGTAGTCATATTGCCGAAGTCTGATGATAACATCTTACTTTTCTAGATGGACGTGAGTGACTCCAAGCCCTGCACAATGCGTGCACGTTCACAGGACCAAATCATAGAACAAGATGGGGCTCAAGTAGTAAGCATACTGCACCATAGCGTCGTATGCTAGAGCTGACGCCTAATACAGAATCACATCATTAGATGGCGCTGCCCCTCAGCTGCTAGTAAGAATGAAAAATCGTAAACCGGATATACATTGCCACTACAACGGCGATGCCCTTTAGCTACACTGTCTAATGATTTGTCCTAAGAAATACCAAATTAAGGTACTTGTTCTTTTAGTATTTGATCTGTTTATACAGGGTTTTAGGTTATCCCAGTCTGCACAACGCGATCGCGATCCTTAATTAGATGTATTTGTTCTCTGTTTTCTATGTAGATCAGCCTGAAGATGCCTAAATAGTGTGAAACGCGTAGTTGATAAATAAAAAAAACTAAAATTGCAACAAAGACTGTTTTCAAATAATACTACTAAACACTGTTTTGCTGATTCATGCCACAGATGTCCGCAGCTCGTGGTCGTGCGGTAGCGTTCTGGCTTCCCACGCCCGGATTCCCGGGTTCGATTCCTGGCGGGGTCAGGGATTTTCTGTGCCTTGTGATGACTGGGTGTTGTGTGATGTCCTTAGGTTAGTTAGGTTTAAGTAGTTGTAGGGGACTGGTGACCATAGATGTTAAGACCCATAGTGCTCAGAGCCATTTTTGATGCCACAGATGGATTGGAAGAATCACTAGAAGGATATTACCCTAAGTTTCAAAATGGCTCTGAGCACTATGGGACTTAACTTCTAAGGTCATCAGTCCCCTAGAACTTAGAACTACTTAAACCTAACTAACCTAAGTACATCAAGCACATCCACGCCCGAGGCAAGATTCGAACCTGCGACCGTAGCGGTCGCGCGGTTCCAGACTGTAGCGCCTAGAACAGCTCTCATAAGTTTCAATGAATTTTGTTTTTTACGACTATTAAGGATTAAGCCGCGGGGTAGATGAACACGGATCTGCTTGGTTTCGCTGTAAGTTTGTTGGAGGGGTGGCGAGGACACAGACGTCTCACAATCGAACACCATGCGACAATTACTTAGATTATGATTTTGGCATCATTCAGAGCCGAAAAAAAATTCGTACACCCTATTAGAGGCTTCCAATTCACTCAAGGTCTATAGAGGCAACAATGCGTAAGGAGTACAGTAAATGTTTACACTTACAAATGAATAGCACAGGCGGTTCTGAGGTACTACGTATCGACCTGTGCTGAAACACCCATAATAGCAGCCTCCACAGGTGGCAATGAATTCGCTGACTCTGGCATTCAGTCTATTGTACAAATGGTGAACACGGACCTGGGATACATTATGCCGCACCTGATCGACCTGTTCAGTTAGTTCTGTAGGAGTTGTTGGCTGACAAGTCACGCAAGTCACTTCTCGTCCCATCGTATCCCACATATACTCGATTGGAGACGTGCCTGGAGATCGTGTTGGCCAAGGAAACTGCTGCTCGTCTTGCAGTGAGCGTTGAGTTTCTCAGGCGGTGTGTGGGCGAGCATTATACTGTTGGAACAACACATCACCTTTCCGTTGCAAGAATAGGAAAAGAACAAATAGCAACATCCTGCATATACAGAGCTCTCACTGGTGTCCTCTCCAGACACACCAAAAGTGAACGAGAGTTGCAGCTTCTCGCACCCCGGACCTTGAGGCCTGCATTAGGGCCAGTCGGTCTTGGAGGAATGCACTCTGTCAGAAAGTGCTCACCAGGTATATGTCGTACGTGCAGACGAAAATCATTTGCGTGCAGGTAGAGTATGCTTTCATCGCTGAACACCACGGCGCACTATTCCACCTTATAAATGATCCTCTGAAGGCACCAGCCGAGCTGTCCCCGTCGATACTGTGGTGTGAGTGGAAGACACACTAGAGGCGTGCGCGCCCGTAGTCCCACTGTGAATAACCGTTTCTCAACAGTCGGTGTTGACACGTCTGGGCGCACAAGTCCTCTTATCTGTACTGTGGCAGCTGTACGATCTGCCACTGCTGCCCTTACAGTGTGACGATCGTGGTGGGTGTCTGTGCTGCGTAGACGTCCAAAACCTCGTCTACGGGTGTGGAAATGTTTACATAACCACAGATGCCAGCATTGTAGCGCAACTGACGCAGCACGTCTCAACTGTGTGGCAATTTTCCGAAAGGACCGTACTGCCACTCGGAAGGTACGGCTTTCAAACTAGCTCAGTCAGCTGTAAGAAGCACGAGTGTATCTCCTTGCCGTGGTTGACTGCTTGCTCCTCACGCTTGCATCACATTGATCTTTCTGACGGTTTGTGTGTGTGTGTGTGTGTGTGTGTGTGTGTGCGGGCGATCGCGCGTGTGTGAGCGCGCGTGTGTGTGGTTGCGATGGAGCCTTAACGCTTTCCGCGATTTTGCTGCATGCGTTTTAGGCAAGATAGAGTTTTCAGACTTTATGTATTGCTCTTTATTTACAGGTGTTAGGCACACAAAGCGGTCCTTTCACCTACAGGGATGGTGCGTGTACTTTTTTTCTTTTGCTGTGTTTCGTACTTAAATAGAGGTTATTTAGTGTCTTGCAGGTGCAAATCCACTGTCTGCCAGGATTCGTTGTGGCACTTTATGTCTGTGCCATCGTTGGGGAGGGATTGTGCTTACTGTCGCTGATTGATGAATGGTGTGACGTAGTGCGTCAGTCCTGATAGGTAACTTCTGGGTCTTTCCTCGCACTTTTTGGGACAGGTATTTGCCTTCTGGCTGCAAGAAATCCCCATTAAAGACACTGACGGTGCTTGGTAGCTATGCCACTACGCTATCTGTTGGCGGGCGACGTTGAAACCATTATTAGTACATGTAGCCTATAACCGAGCGAGGTGACACAGTGGTTAGCACACTGGACTCGCAATCGGGAGGACGGCGGTTCAATCCCGTCTCCGGCCATCCTGATTTAGGTTTTCCGTGATTTCCCTAAATCGTTTCAGGCAAATACTGGGATGGTTCCTTTAAAAAAGGGCACGGCCGATTTCCTTCCCAATCCTTCCCTAACCCGAGCTTGTGCTCCGTCTCTAATGACCTCGTTGTCGGCGGGACGTTAAACACTCACCGCCATGTAGCCTATTATGTTCTACACGTACTATATTTTCTTGATTCTTCCCTATAAAAAGGTTTGTCATAAACACCAACTTTCCTAGAAATCACTGACATGGCTGTCTAAGGCGCTAGACATCGCATACTTGCCTTATCTGACCTGAAAAAACAGGTTTCCTTGCAACAAGTGTTGGAGAAAAAAGTTAATGACGCGGTAGCTCCACACCCGGAAATCGATGTTTACTCTACGAAAACAGAAACTGAACTCTTTCATTTACAGTACAACGTAAAATGCGTGAAATTCGCAAAAGATATTTTTATTTCTACGAAAAACGAAGTTCATGTACAACCTTGTCATTTCCTTCAGAGGCTGCAAGGCTCCAACTGCTCGTGGTTTATTTATTTATTTAAACGTCAAGTTCCGTAGGACCAAATTGAGGAGCAAATCTCCAAGGTCATGGAATGTGTCAGTACATGAAATTACAACACAAAAATAATAACACATAAAAATAAATGTTTATGAACCCGAAACGCCTCACGAAACCAAATCCACTCCATTCCATTTTTTCAGTCACTTTTCGGTTGTCTCCGAAGGTAGTCAGTCTGCTAGAGCTCTAAAATAATTCCCTTCACTTTATAACAGACATGTAGTACCAGAAATCACCACAATTCCGCCACGGAGGTCGGGGTTGTGTCAAGACAAGGTTTACTCTCAGGAGTTTCCTCGCCCTAAGGCGGTCCCCGGCAGCCGGCCACCAGCAGTACGCCACCCGCAAACTTCGAAAGGCGTCATACGGCCTGGTGAGCGCGGCACTACGATTATATTTAGCAACTACCATTTTTTAGTTTGAAACGCTTTTATCTTGCAGTTACATACTGGATTTTCCATGCTCGAAACATATGAACGGTGTTCCAGATCGCAAGTGGAAAGAAATCGAACATTCGCAACATATTGTTTGCTCGGGGTTCAGCACAGGTGTGAAGGAATGCTTTTGGGCGAAAAAAGTCAGAAAAGAATTTAACTGCTTCAAGAAAAGTCGTTCGTTCTGTCATGACTCATTTTCTAGATTCAGGAAGTCTCGGTAACTGACATATGTGATGAAACGCGGCCATTTAACCATAGTACGCCATCTGCATTCAATAGACAAGGTTCAGAAGTCGGGTGTCGGAGTACAACAGGCTTTAACTGAAAGAAATATTATTGAAAAGGATGAATATTATTGGATTTTAGCTAGAGCATCATCATTTCGCTCAATGGGGATTGCTATGCAGTATTGTTACTGGTGTCTAATTATGATGACTTTATTTTATCTTCTTAAGAGGAAATTGGTAGGTGAGCCATGTGAAAAGACGTCTCCTCGAGCAAAGAGCAGTGTGAACAAAATATTTTGCACCTCGTGCTCAGGGTCGTGTCTATCGTAGCTGACGTCTGTTGCCAAAAACTACAAACTGTGATTCAGCGTGCATGCCTGTAAGAGCAAGAATGAATAACAGATTACTTATTCTGGACTTGGAAACAGTCTGTGTTTATTTGCTTTTCTATGTCAAACCGAAACAGTACGCAAAACTGGTACTACATAGTTATAATTTATTTACTGATTTTGGTTCTGACTGCCTGCAGCGCAGTCACGAAACGGCTAAAAAATCTGTCCTTCAGCGAGACTGTAATCTTGATCCAAAGCACCCCTCATTCAGACGCAAACACGGTACCTCAGTGCCCCTGAAGGGCTGCTGTGGTTGTCTCCTCCTTATTGTTCTTGAGGTGGCTAGAACTGATAAACTCTAATGCAAAAGACGAGATTAGTTGCAATTTCCAGTGGAATGATCTCCCTGCACGCAAAAGTATAAAGCGATACGCCGATATCGGACCTTTAAAGAAAATAACTTAGATTATTCAATCAAACTGACAAGGAATTACCAAGTGAATATTTGCACCATATTTATATGTCATACTTGGCAGCCACACCATTGCAAAACATATTCCACGTTCTTGCCAGGTGTCGGTTATACTACGAGCAGGAAGAATTCGTTTCACCAGACGATGTGAAGCCTGGCTCGAAAGTGAGCACCACTTGTGTCTGATTTATTTAATTTAATCGTACGGTCATTTTATATAATATACAGTTGATATAAGGCAAATGATTTTATACAATATACATATGATATTAGACAAGATTAAACCTTAAAGTCCGTGTTTTTCTGCATAATAAGAAGTAGGTGTTTCTCGTCTCTAGTTGGATGATCCTGAAAAGGACGGTTATTAGTTATGTTTCCAGGCATATTGTATATCACCTATGACACTGTTGCTCGTTTAGCACCACCCAGGGGTCACGTGTACGGTAATATAGGATATACCTACGGACGTGTCTGAAAGACAAGCCAAATGAGGAACTGAATACCGAAAGCATATGTCAACGGATTTTATTCCCGTTTATGAACTACAACGTAGTTTAATTCTTCAAGCTTTCCCGGCAAGGCGTTGTCATGTTGATTAATCGGGTTTCTGCCGGTTATTGGCGTCTTTCCTGCACGAAATTTCAACTGCGTGACTCGCAGTATTCTACAGGTGCTGTCTGATACTGATAGAGTATCAGACAGCACCTGAAGAAGACTGCGAGTCACGCAGTTGAAATATCGTGCAGTAAAGACGCGAATAACAGGCAGAAATCCGATTAATCAACATTACAACGTAGTTACTAATAATGCCCAGATGATCCGACTGAAGATTAAACATCATAAATCAGTAACTGTTACCATTATTTCTATTTTTCTGTAGTAAGTGGATTGAAAACTGAAAAGCTAATTCACCAAATGTGATCCACATGTTTGGAGCATCTCGAGTGGTTATACTGCATACATTATGAGAAAGTAACACGTCTTTTAACTTTGAAAATGTCTCTCATAAGAATTTTGTCATTGGCACCGTCCCAAAAACAGAATGAGACATATCTACATCTACATCTACATCCATACTCCGGAAGCCACCTGACGGTGTGTGGTGGAGGGCACCTTGAGTACATCTATCAGTTCTCCCTTCTATTCCAGTCTCATATTGTTCAGCTTTCAGTGCAAAACGTCCAAGAAGAGGCTTCGTAAGTTACTAATAACGTCATGTTCGAAACAAAGAACTATCTGAAAAGCAGGTTCAAAAAACTGCGTAATAATTAACACCAACGATAATGCGCAGTGTTAATTCTGTTGGAGCTGTTGCAGACGCGAAACGAGAAGCAGTTGTCATAAGGACAAGGAATAAAGAAAGAAAGATGCAGACATTAATGTCTACAATAGGTCATCCTTAAGCAGAACTGTCATTCAGAATAAAGTACTGAAAGAGTGACAAGTATCTACTCATAACGATTACTGTATAACCACTGGTGATGTTTTGTCCAACAATTTGGGAGTTGTCTTTACAACTCATTTCTAGCCACCAGCAAAAAATGTACTGGACACCCGTCGTGTTGATATCACGTTCTGTTTCTTGTTTCTAAAGGTATTTATTCCAATAACAGACCTAATGTTTCTTGCAGAAATGTGGCGTACTTCCTACCATTAAGATTTCCTTCCATGAAATAGGGGTCTGTAATTCTGTCCTCCAGAATCCAACACCATACATTTACCGACTACGGTTTTTGGTGTGCGACGTGGATTTTGAGTTGCCCAATAATGCTGAATCTGAAGTTGAGCCCATCTTCATAATTCAGTGCGACGTATCAATACGTACCAGTTAATTCTTGGTGGAGACTGATATGGTAAGGATGATGTTTATGCGCTGCAGAACACGAACAAAACTACTATGGCTCATGCCAGATTCCCTTGCGATTCGACGCGAACAAACAAAAGGAACTCGAACCACAGTGTCAATCGTACCAATTTCCGTTTCCTCGTTAGAAACTTCCCTTTGTCGGATATGTTTCCGATGCGTTAAAAGTCCAGTTGTTCTCAATTTAAATGTACGACGTGTAGGGTGAGTACGTTGAGGATTTCTTTCAGCATCCAAGTCTCTAGCTCTCACTGAATTTCGTTGACATTCTCTGTAAATGAGAAGCATATCGACTTGTTCTTCGAAGGAATACATAATTCACATTCGCTTGATTCGAAGATACTAATCTTACCGTTCCTATTAGTTTTGTACTGCGAAACCGTCGAATGGTGTTTACATGTGAATTGCACGTTAGATGTATACGCCGTATTCGGAGAATATTTACTATTTGCGCGATATACGAGAGTGAATTGTAAGAGAATATGCTTCGATAAGTGTCGAAGTGATAAGGAATACCACTCAATCGCTTATAAGATGATTTCAGCACTGCCTTCTGTAAATGGACGTTGATGCCACATTTTTTACCTTCGTTGACCTTCAAAGAGATTACTGTTGCACATTATTCGATTAGATTCGTATCTAAGCCGCTATCAGAAAATGAGTACCAAACTATAGCATCCCACTTAAAAAAAAAAAGTTGACCTTGATAACTCTGGCTCGATCCCGCCTAGCAACAAAAAACCAACGTCATATTGTGGTCCCACTTGTCGCATGCAACTTTTGTCCCACAAACGTTTCAGCTACTATTATACTTTCGGAATTATCCTAGTTGGCAACAGTGACTCATCCTGTATATAACTGTATTCAGACAGAAATTGTAATGGGACTCTCACGGCATCATTTCGTTAGCCATTGTCTTGCGTTGCGACTAAAACATGTCAAATACTTGTGACTCGAAGTGAAACGTCTGTTGATTCACATAGCTAATGGGTAGTATATTTCATAACAGTGGAAGCAACACTGCAGCAAACTGATTACGTAACTAACTGTACCCTGTAGAAACTGTTTAATAACTGGCATTTCAGTTGTGTAACAGACGGTAATTTGGCTAAGCAGTTATCTGCAGAATTAATCTATTTACTATAAGAATTAATTCTGTATGTGCTTAGTACTAATGAGATAGGTGCTTCCTGTACTGGATTGACCAGACTGACGGGTGTTTCCCTTCAGACACAAAGGGTTTTTGTTCCATTCTCTGCTTGTTCTTCATGGAAACTTGAGGCGGTGTAGTAGGAAAGGTGATCGTAGTCACACTGCAGTCCATTGCTTGTGGAGCGGAATGATACAGGCAGAGCCTCATGGAACTGCTAGCCATAAGAAGGGAAGACAACACCACATCATCTTCATTTAAGTAGTCAGCGCCAGAATAAATGCACCAACACTAAATTCATACGAAGCCAATGGACAGCGTGACGCCATCTTATTCTCTGAGCACCCTACCATTCTGAACATACAGTTTGCGCTGCCATCTATTAGCGATGGTTACAATATAATTGCTGCCGATGCTTTGCCAATAAACGTGAAAGGCGCGTTATTGACGAGAATTTATTTTCCAATGTGCCTCAATTCTTACATTTGATCTTAATAAATTCCCGACAGTTTCACATTAACAGGTACTTTCGGCTATCAAATTATTTGTATGGGAATTATCTAAGCTTAACTGGTGGAACACATGACTGCTTTGAGTTAAACTCCATTTTCGGATGAATATATCTCGGAAATCGACTTTAGTTCGGTTTTGAGTCCATGTCCTGCATTTTTTTATGCAGACATGCGCAGAGATGTTCACTGTAGTAAGGGGGAGAGGGGGAGGGAGATAGTCACTATCCATCTTTACATGTCCCCGTACCACAATTAGTAGAGTAACACAATGTTCATTCTCATGAAAAACTCGATGTCTGCAAATCCATAAATAAGAATTTGTGAGCTGTAGTTATGTATGAAAGAAAAGAGACTCTTAGGTTTTATAATGTTTCTGTTCGGGACTGCAATTAGAATCGGGTATCATATTATGTTTCAAACTCCTAAAATGTTTATTTTCTCACATCATACTGAAACAAGCGCTTGGATGCGGCCGTCCCGGGTGCCCGAGCGGTTCTAGGCGCTACAGTCTGGAACCGCGCGACCGCTACGGTCGCAAGTTCGAATCCTGCCTCGGTCATGGATGCGTGTGATGTCCTTAGGTTAGTTAGGTTTAAGTAGTCCTACGTTCTAAGGGACTGATGACCTCAGCAGTTGAGTTCCACAGTGCTCAGAGCCATTTTTTTGCTTAGATGCGTGAGAAGGAAATGAGTTACACGCTCCCAGAAGAGCTATTTATTTGTGTACTGCTACTGAGTACAGAAAAGCTCTGTAGTTCCTTTTATGCGTGTTGTGTAAATTTTGATGTCATCCCATCTTATATTGCGAGTAAGTTCTCTTCCTATTGGGTAATAACGGAGTCGTCCATCAGTGGTTAATGTTCTGATCACTAACGACATGATACTCGTTCCACGTTATGTATTATTTTTGCTACATTGTCATGTCTTGTTATTATTACTATTATTGTCGTTATTATTATTATTATTATTATTATTATTATTATTATTATTATTATTATCGTATTTAACAACTAGGATCACCTAACAACGTCAATTCCTCTTCTTTCTTTGTTGTTGTTCCCTATTTTTTCAAGCATCTCGTCACTTTCTCCCATGTTGTCTTTTCCTTCTTTTGCCCATGTTGTTTCCAAATTATTTTTTCTTCTGCTTTGAAAGCTTTCTAAATTCAAAACTTTATTCTTAAAATCGTTTAATACCTTTAGTTCCCAGTCTTTTTTTCTGGTTCTTTGCTTACATCTTAACCCATGCTATTGCTCATTCATTCTTTCAGAAGTAAACGTATATTTGTTTCTTTAGCCTCTTCGCATTCATTCGATAGCTATATCCAACAAAGGTTAATCCTTACTTAGCCATTATGTCTGAAATATTTTTGTAAATCTCCTCATTGTTACTCATCTTCCAACCATTTGCAGTTTGTATAGCACCCATTTCTTTCTAATAATCCCTGTATTATTATTATTATTATGTCGTCCGCAAAACCCATTTGGTGTATATTTGCACCATTCTACTATTAGCATCACATAAACATAATTTATGAGAGTTTTTAAAATGCCAGCACTAGTCATATTCTTCAGCTTCCTTCTGTGGTTGCTGTCTGTTACGCCATCGACGGGATTTATTTGGGCAGCGCTGTTGCAAACGCAGAAGTTCAGACTGTTCAGTGGTTTCTATAGATCTCACAAGGAGAACATTAGACCTGTAAACAGAAATTTTAATAAGTCTTGGGTATGTTGTAAACGGACCTGTTCTGAGTACGTGGCTTCATCCAGCCTCTGCTAGTTTCCGAGGAAATGGATTCCGAAGTTTTTTGTATACCTCCTGTGCCAGTAACGTGAGCTTTGTTCCAAGGTACTGAGAGTGCGCAGTGGCTATAGTTCACGGTTATCTTGCGGACGGTACAGGTTTTTGCAGTAGCAACTTCATTAATTAAAAAAAAATCAGTATCGGAAACGTTCTTCACAGGTGTATCTGTTTGTGGCATGTATTTACAATTCGAAATGCTAGGATAACGTTCGCTTTATTCATGGGGAGTGCAGACTGATCAGGCATTTTCCAATGAAATCCTTGTAGATGAAAGAAAAGCAGGCACTTGCACTATAAAAATTATCCCTCGAGCATGTACTCGACTTTGCCAAACATATTTATTTTTGCAGGCAGGTTAAAAATTTCACGAAAAAAGCTTCAAGATGTAACGTCTCGCTAAGGGCTAATGGAGAAATTGTTTCGAGGGCAGATTCCATAAAAATACTTCCTTCAATTCTACATCAGTTTAGTGCGTCTCCTTTCAAATCGATGATCAAATATATGTCCGAGTGCTACTAAATTTTATTGTCTTTGAATAAAGAAAAGTATTATCTTCTCAGTAACTTTCAAATCGTGAGCTACACCCTTAATTTCTTTTATTTATGAAATCTGCGAGTTTTCTCATGGCACTTTTGTTGTCTATGTCTGCGATCATTTCAGAGCTCAAATTAATAATGAGATTAACTAATGTAGTACAGTTGCATTCTGAATTGCTGTTGAATCCATGTATCGCCACAATAAAATAAAAACAGTGAATGGTTGGAGGAATATGAATGAGAACAGTGGCGTATTTAAGTTTACAAAAGTAATGCTAAGTTTTTATTCACTCTTTTAAAACTACAATCGAGCTGAAAAATCTTACAAGAAATCATAAACATAAAACAGGAAAGCGAAGGTTCTTGATTGGCAAAGCATACAAATTTCCTCCTGAATTATTCCCTTTTACAACACAATCACTTTATGCGATTTCACTCTTTCTCGGCGTATTCTATTGATGAATTCTTCTCGGATTATCAGAAGAAGGGTGGCGTCGTCTTATCGCAACGTTTCAATGAGTTTCGTACCTATCATCTTATGCCGAAGTGTCGGGATGCACACTCACTCTCATCTAATACTTTCCCCTCTTTGGGGAAGTGTGTGGGGGAGTTTGTAGTCTATTGGCTTTTACTCCTCTGTGTACTTGTGTGTGTGATTTTGTCTGTGATTTTTATGGTGTCTGTAAAAAAGTGATGAATGTTCTGTATGTGTCTGGTACTTGCCTGAGGTTGGCGTGATGATTGGTATTTTGTGGAAGGGAGCAGGATTAAGTACTGTCTATTGGGATTTTCTCTTCGACTTAATCATCGAAAATCGTCATTGGGCGTTTGTGCTTATCGTGGGACATGTCATGCCGACCTAGGGAGTGGATGAGAACGTTTCCTGATCTGGAAGAGCCCTCATAGTAGGTCCTTGCCAGATCTTGGAAACGCTCTCTCACTAGTGGGATTTCAGCTGCGACGTGCAGATCATCGATAGGGAATCCGAGGGGTAGATGCAGTGCCCTCCTGAGGTTCTGCAGCCTCTGGAGTTTGTACAGGTGCTGCTTTGCCGCGTATCCTCAGACAGGGCATGCATACTCCATTACTGGCCTGATCAGGGCCTGGTACACATTCACTCCTACAGAGCAGCGAACGGAGCTAGTTGAGTTGAGGATTGGGTACAGGATGGACATTCTGGCGCAGACTTTCTTGTGGACGTAAGACGAGAGTCCAAGGTTAAGTCACGGTACTTGGCGGTTCTGGGCCAGGGGAGTTGGGTTCCGTTTAGGTGAAGGTGAAAGGGGGGGGGGGGGCGTACGTTGAGGAGGTTCGCGCCTTCCGAGCCTCCGGGTAATCAGAATAGCCTGCGTCTTTTCAGGGTTGATGGTGATGCGCCAGCGACGGGCCCAAGTTTCTGTGCCATCTAAAATCCTTTGTAGCCTACGGATGACCACGTCGTTGTTCGCATTTCTCATGTAAAAGGCTGTGTCGTCTGCGCACTGTGCGGTGTGCACCAAGGGGGCCGTTGGTGTGTCCGCAGTGTACAGACCGTACAAAAACGGGCCCCAGGACCGATCCCTGTGGCACCCCAGCACGAATTCGGCTTTTGGTGGAGGTGGCAGTTTATACTTTGACAGAAAATGTTCTATCCGTGATATAGCTTTTGATCAGCTTAACTATGTGTGTATAACTTTTAGAGTAATCCTCTATGCCATACTGAGTCAAAGGCTTTGGCTACGTCTAGTAGCACTATCCCGCAGTAGCCTCTGTGGTAGAAGCCCTCTGTGGCTGCTTCAGCCACCCTCATGATCTGTCGGGGGGCAGAATGGTTTTATCGGAATCCGAATTGGAAATCCGGCAGAAGTTGCTCTCTGGTGATATATTCCTATGTGGGTATTAGCAAGAGGCGCTCATAGATCTTGCTGAGAGTTGGCAAGAGGCTAATCGGTCTGTAGTGCTGCAGGAATAGAGGGTATTTCCCTGGTTTGTGTACCGAGATCGATTCCGCGTGTTTCCAGTTATCTCATTGAAGACGTTCGCGAGGTGTATGATAGCCGGGGGTGGGAGATTTTGGCTAACTGATCAGTGACACTGTCATGTCTTGGCGCCTTGTTTGTGGGGAGGGACCTAATTATTTTTGCCACATCTTCGGGGGCAAAAAGTTAGGGTTCATCTTCTGGGTCCTCCTCAGCACTGAGAAAGACAGCCAGTTGACGACGGACTACTACTTCTTGTTCTTCATCCTGGGGTTCTGCCGCTTGAAACTGCTTCTCGATGGAGTCTGCGAGGGCGTTGGCCTTTTCAGCATGGCTGTAGGTCAGCCCCCGCTCGCCGTGCAGTGGCGGCATCCTAGCGCGTCTTTTTGTGAATTGTTTGGTTGTTTGCCATAGTGTGTGATCGTCTACTTTGATAGCTGAGAGGCGAATTTGCCATTGCTGGTTTCTGTGCTCATTGAGCGCTACCTTCAGCTCTCTCTGTAGACGATTGAGCAGCCTCCTGGTGGCCTGGTTTCTGGTGATCTTCCACTCTTTTGCCATCCTGTTCTTATGGCGAATTTGAGCTAGCAGGTGTATTTGCGGCGGCGGGCCATCCCTTTGAGGAGGAGTGGCCTCTTCTGTTGCCTGCAAGATGGTACCTGTTAGGTCTTGTAGCGCTTGTTCTACTGTTTCGTCAGTAAGTGCCGGAGCGCGAGCGATATCAGAGGCGACAGTTTCTCGTTTTCGCTCCCAGTCTGTACGTTTGTGAGACGTCTGGTACCGTGGGAGTGCTACCCATTCTCCCATATAGACCTCTATAATCACTGGATTGCGGTCGGAGGACATTCTGTTGACTGTCCTTACGGCCATAAACCCCGCGATCCTCCTAGTGAGAGCTATATCCAAAACGTCGGGCCTGCCTCCAATTTTTGGAAAATGTGTAGACTCGACCGGGTCCCATGTTTCGAAATGGTGGATGCGCGCTAGTTGTTGCCGTTTGGTGCCTGCTCTGGAGGTTACTCTAGAATTCCAATCAGGGTGTTTGGCATTGAAGTCGCCCCCTATTACGAGTTTGCCTTCAATTTGCCCTAGAGCAGCTATGTCTCCCTCATCTATCTGGTCCTGTGGGGGTCGGTAAATTGCAAAAATTGTTAGGGGTCCGGTGGCGGTAGGTACTTCCACCGCCACTGCTTCGATTTTGTTGATAGCTGGTAAGAATACCTAGTGGTGGTGGATCCATCTTTCTATGTGTATGGCCACTTCTCCGCCTTGGGTTGATCTGTATTTACGGTAGCTACCGTAATTGGGAAATGTCGCTTTCATTACCGATTTTAGGTGGGTTCCCCCATCATGCATATGTCGATGGAGAACTCCTTCATGAGTTCTCTGAACCCGACCTCTTGATTAATAATGCTGTCTGCGTTAAAGATGCACATTGTCAGGCGTTGAATATTTGGTTGTTTATCCATGATGGGGTTTCGAAACTACTGAGGAAGTGGCAGAGGGGAGCGACTGCTGGACTGCTGCCTGAAGGGCAACGAAGATCTGTGTGTTCCGCTTCTGGGCCTCCCTGAATTCTTTCATCATTTCCATGACGAGGTTCATGGTCTGCACCATAATGCCTAACAACTGATCTGAGGGTGTGGACTGGGTGTGAGGTTCCCTAGAGCTTTCTCTGTCTTGGTGGACCTGGTCGTTGTTGTTGTGTGTTTCCCGATGTTGTTCTTGTGACTGTGTTTGGTGTTGTGGTGATGGGCTACGTTTTCATGGCTTCTCGAAGGAGAATACACGTCCACGTATGTTGCCCTTGGTGTGTCTGATCTTGGTTTTACCAAGGCCTTGTTTGTGTGTGTTGTTGCGTTTTCTTTCTTTGTGTATGCGGATGCGTTGGTGGTGTTTTTGCGTGTGTGGGGGGCGGCCTTTGCGCCCTTTGCCTGCTGTGAGTGTCTTTTGTGGACCTCACAACCTTGGTAACACGCTTTGTGGTTTTTACCACCTTATTTATGAGTCCGTGTGTTTTAGTGTACAGGACGTCGTGTCGTCGGGCTCGGCGCACTTTCTGTACCGTACCGCCATGGTGCAGTGTGCAGCGATAAGATTTAGGACCCTAACACCTGAAGCACTGCACCGTCTTGTTTTTGCGGCGCAGTGGCTCAGTGGTGACAGGCACAGCCAGGACCTTTTCTATCTCCCGTTTGTTCTGCAGGATATCCAGCAGCGTGACCTGAAATAGGGGCCACTTGCTGTTTAGGTTGCCCACCTGCTGGACCCCCTTAACGACGTACCCCTGGGAAGTCATGTCTGTTTTGACTGCCTGGGGGGACAGTCGTCTTGGGAGTCTCTAATAACGATGTTCTTGTTCCGTGTTTTTGTTGTGGGGAATGTGTCGTGTGGTATGTTTTTGCTGTTGAAAGTGTTTTGACTATGGTGTAGTCTTCTAGTGTGTGTACTGTTACTTTTATTTTGTCACCACCAGCAGGTTTTGCCTCGAAACTGCCTCCCCCGATTTCTGTTTTTAATAACTCGAAGAGCTCCCCGTAATTTTGAGGAAACTCTGTGACAATCGGAGGGAGGTGGTGGGTGACGTGTTTCTGTGTTAGTGTTGTGTTGTGTGATGTCTCTGGCTTATCATCCAGCGCCTGAAATCTGTTCGGGGTGGGTTCTACTCCCTGGGTCGCTGGTAGCCTTGGATGGCGTCGGCTTTCTTCGCCATCACGAAGCCCTCGGAATCCTGCCCGTTACACAGTTGCCATCCAGGGCGATGGTTTCCTGATTCCCTGCCACAGCGACAATAGGTGCCGTCGGGGCTGCAGGCTCCTCAGAGGGTGTGGGAGTGATTGGGGTGGGGGTGGTGGACCTTTTCTTACTCTTAGAGTGCCTGTCCTTCCGGTCCTTCCTTGCACATCGCTGTTTTGACAAATTGGGGAGGATTTCCATCGGTTGATGGGTCTTCTGCTTGACTACTCAGGGAAGCTACGTAATTAGGGAGGTTGTTGGTGGCATTGGCAAGCAATAGTGGACTTAGGACAATGGGAGGAGGGTCGAGATCGCAAGTACTGACGATGTACGTTGCTGTTGGCGTTTTGTGAATTATAGCATTCGGTGTCTCTCTCGCCATGTCGGGAGCGGAAAAGGGGGGTGCTGCCAAGGGACCACCAGTTACAGCAGTCGTTGTCACCATTAGGTGGCCCGGCTGCATTTCTGACCCTATTTTACTGGTGGAAGCGGAGGTCTGGACGGCGGCGGCGGAAATCTCTTCGGCTCTGCGGCCGGCTTGCAGGTCCTGGCCCACATTTTCCCTAACCATGTTCTGCATATCTATATAACTGCTTGGCCGTCGTCCGCTACTGTAGGCCGGCCAATCACGTTTCTCCAGGAGGGGGTACCGCATCGGTGGTGGTGGGGGGTGAAGGGGTGCGGCGAGGACCGGCGTCGAGACCCGGTGGCTATCCAATCTGTCTGCGGACGCCACTGCCTTTACATAGGAGCTTTCCTGGCGTATTTTGTCAATTGTGGGATTCCACGCTGCACTGAGCTGAAAACCGCTATCCCTGTTTATTATACTGTTATGCAGACGTATCTCCACTGCCTCTTTGAAGATCGAGTCCCAGAAACAGTTGGCACTGCACAGCTTCTTCGTTTTTTTCGATTTCGTAGGTGTGTCCCTCGATAATGCTGTGTTCTGCTGCAGCGGACTTGTTTGTCTGTCCTAGTCGTACGTTTCTGATGTGTTCAGTACAGCGCTGGGAGATACATGGTTGTGTCAGCCCGATATATTCCATCCACATTCGCAATACTGTAAATGTGTAAATGCGCGGCGTGTGCAGCCCCAGTTGGTCTTTGGCAGAGCCAAGTATATCTTTGACTTTTTTCGGTGCGCGAAAGATAGTCGTTATTACGTGCTTCTTCAATATTCTTGCGATATTGGCTGTTGGCGGTCCAGCAAACGGCAGAAAAGCCACGCGTTTTGCTTCGTCTTCTTCTGGTTTCTCCTCCCGCCTCTTGTCTGCACGCCAGGCGCGTCTTATTTGTCTCTCGGTGTAGCCATTCTTACGGAAGGTTTCCCGCAGATGTGCTAACTCATGCGGCAAATTCTCGCTGTCACAGATCGACCTGGCTCTTTGTACTAAGGTGTTCAGTACTGAGTTACGTTGTGCTGGAAGGTGGCAGCTCCGAGCATTGAGATATAAGTCCGTGTGCGTCTTCTTCCTGTAGACAGAGTATACCAACGTAACGTCCGGATTTTTCTTGATCAAAATATCCAAGATGGAAAGGCATCCATTCTCCTCTACCTCCATGGTGAATTTGATGGTGTCATGTATGCCACTGAGATGGCGTAGGAACTCCTGTAGTTTTCCTTTGCCATGGGGCCACAGTACAAAAGTGTCGTCTACGTATCTGTAGAATACCTTTGATTTATGGGGGGGGGGGGGGGGAGGGGGGGGGCGGTGTTCAGCGCCACCTCTTCGCAGTGCTCCATGTACAAGTTTGCAATACCTGGGTACATGGGGAACCCATGGCAACGCCATCTGCTTGTTCATAGAATTTCCCGCCACATTTGAACTACGTTGTTGAGAGACGAAAGAGTCTGAGTGTGTCCTCATCGAAGTGATCTTCGAGCAGAGCTAAGGAATCATCAAGCTGCACGCGGGTGAAAAGAGAAGTGACATCAAAGCTGACTAGTAGATTCTTCTTGTCCAAGCGTAACCCTATGAGTACCTTAACAAATTCGGTCGAGTTCTTGACATGACCAGGGCAGTGACCCACGAGTGGTTTTAACAGCTGTGCTAGGTGCTTCGGTACTCCATACGTAGGAGGATTTCTGGTGTTCAATATAGGACGTAGTGGGACAACCTCCTTATGGATGTTCGGGAGGCCATACAGGCGTGGTGGAGCCGGTGTCTGAGGGCAATGCTTCCTGATGGTGTTTCTGTCAAGTCCTGAGCTGTTGAGAAGATCGATGGTCTTGGCGTAACAGAGGCTCTGAGCACAATGGGACGCAACATCTCAGGTCATCAGTCCCCTAGAACTTAGAACTACTTAAACCTAACTAACCTAAGGACATCACACACATCCATGCCCGAGGCAGGATTCGAACCTGCGACCGTAGCGGTCAGGCGGTTCCAGACTGAGGCGCCTAGAACCGCTCGGCCACGCCGGCCGGCGAAACCGATAACAGAGGCAGTTTCGTCTTTCCCCACTTCTTTGTACGCTGTATCCTGTAGTAAGGTGCCGATCTTCTGCCAGTAATCTTCTGACTTCAGTAGGACTGTTGCATTTCCTTTGTCTACTGCTAAGACCACTATATCCTTGCCATCGCGAAGGTTCATGAGTGCCTTGCGCTCTTCTGCCGTAATGTTGTTCTTCTGCATACTTGCTTTTTCGAGTACCCTGCTGGTCTGCCTCCACACTTCCTCGGCTGCTCTCGGCGGAAGTCCACGTATGGCTTGCTCGGCGTTGCTGATGATGTCACGTTTTGGTAACGTTCTTGGAGTCGGAGCAAGGTTCGGGCCTTTCGACAACACTGAGATTGTTGACTCATCCAGCACTCTCCCTGTCAGGTTGATGACGGTCTTAATATTACTGGCTTCCTCCTCCTGTTTATATCCACCCGGAAGTCTGAGGAACTTCTGGCACTGTTTGTCGGTAGCTTTCTTCTTGTGGAGCTCACTACTGGCGTACGTGTTGCCGTCCAGCCATTCACAGGTGTGTCCTGGGAGAGTGGAAGCCAGGAACAGGTGGTGAGTGAGCAAAGTCTTGGCGTTCTCATTGAAACGTTGCGAAAAGACGACATCACCACTCGGCTGATTACTCGAGAAGAATTCATCACAATCACTTTGTTTACATGAATCCACAGTGAGGCCGCATTCTGTTAAATGGAATCAACTACGGCCAGGTACACCGCAAACCATGGTTCAAGGAGAACAGAGAGCTGTGAATATCATTTAACAACACTACGCCGGTGCAGCAGTACTGTACCCTTTCACTTTGATTCAGGCGAGGAGCGGAGCACGGCGGCAGCTCTAACGTTCTGACTCGTCCACGAAACTTTGCAAACTTCGCGGACTCTGTCGTTCTGATTATTTGAAAGCGAGAAACTTCCATATCAGAGTCCTGAAATACTGGCAGATTTCAGTATGAGGTGATCCCATTTGGTGGTCAGGCCAACCAATTTTACTCACAGGCACGACAGCGCGTGCCGGAATTGTCAAACGTCACACAGCCGACTCAGGACGAATAAGTTCACCGTCGTGACACATAATACGTCCGATATGATATCCAGTTTCACTGTCGGTACAGTTGGAAACAACCAATGGCTCTTAGTCCACCATAAGTCGCAGACGACAAGTTTCACCCACAGGAGAAAAACCTGAAGTTCTCCACCAGGGGAGGACGAGAAGACCAAGAATGCAAAGAATCACCGCCACTTTCCACCAGGCCTCGGTACGGGAGCCGAATTAGCAGAAAAAACTGCCTCCACGTTGTCCAAACCAATCGAACTATCCTCCAATCATTGAATCTCCCCTCCTGACTTCTCTGCTGGCCAAATAGCCAATCTAGACAGAGCACCAGGGTTCCCACGCTGGGAGAGCAACCCTCTGCTTTGCATATCGTGAGGAGAGCCAATCAGCTATCAAATCTCTCTTGTCTGGAAAAAGAAGATTTTAGAATAGGGAGGCGTCGTTCTCAAGGTAAGCATGGCCATGTTTCGACAAAAAACGTCTACTTAGACTGAAGCACAGTACCACATTTACAGAGAGATCTAGACCTTCCAGGCCGACCATTTCCAATTTCTGAAAGAAGGCTGTTAAACTAATTCACTTTTGCTTCAGTTGGGCGAATGAAATATAGATTTTTTCCGCTTTCTAAAAGAACCTGGCGACATCCTGGGGTCAGGAGAGCTACAGTCTCTCCTTCGTTTCGGTCTCGCCTCCAATAAACACGAGCACCAGTCGTTGTGTTCGTACAGTTCCAACTTCTATCATGAGAATGCTTGTAATTTTATGACCACTTCCACTACGGCCCCTCGGGTCAAGTTCTCTACAGGATACACATGCAGTTATAAGAACATTCTACCCACAATTTCCTCATGTAAAAGAGCCATCAACTACATGTACCAAATGTAGTACTGGAGAACATGGCGATCATTACCTAAAATATGAATATTAATCTGACCATCAGTGTAGTTAAAGTGAGAGAGCGGCATGCCAACTTTCAGAGTTTTACTTGTGAGTGAACCGTATGTTATCTTGCTCTTCAGGGTATGGGGACATGTAATGATGGGGAGACTCTCATCAGCCACCCCTCCCCCCCCAACTCCGCCCCCCCCCCCCCACCCCACTTACTTATTGCAGTGAAAATCTCTGCTCATGTATGCATTCAGAACTCACTCACTTTTGCCGTAACACTTTACAGAATTCATGCATGATGTAACACATTTGTCAGCTCATTCAGACAGCATTCAGACTGATCATGGACTGATAATCAAATTAACGTCGCTTTCCGAACATGTTCATCCCAAAATGGAGTTTTATTCAAAGCAGCCGAGTGTTCCAACAATTACGCTTAGGTAATACTCATATGAATAATTTTGTAGACGAAATGGTCCGATAAGGCGAAACTGTGCAATTTATTAAGATGAAACTCAAGAGTCGAGGCATTCTGAACAATTAAACTGTCACTCGTAATGCACTTTTCATTTATCTTGGCAAATCATCATCAGCAGATATATTGTAATCATCGCTAATAGATGACAATGAAAACTGCATGATTAGGACGGTACAGGTGCCCAGAGAGCGAGGCGGCATCACACTGTCCACTGGCACTTATCTAGTGCTGGCCGCTTAAATAAATATGGCGTGGTACTGTCTTCCCATCTTATAACCGGCAGCTCTCACGAGGCTCTGCCAGTATCATCCTGCTCCACAAGCTACGCACTGCTGTGTGATTTCGAACAGCTCTGCTATTATACCGCTTCACGTTTCCATCAAGAATAAGCAGGGCCTGGAACCAAACATCCTTAACATTTGAAGGGAAACACACGTCAGTCAGCTAAGTCCAATATACGAAGCACCTATCTCATTAGTACTAAGCAAACACAGAACTAATTCTTATGGTAAATACATTAATTCTGCAGATAACTGCTTATTCAAATTACTGTCTGCTGTGCAAGTGTAATGACAGTCATTACACAGGGTCTAACTGATACAGTTATTTAAGTAATTAGTTTGCTGCAGTATTGCTTCCACTGTTACGAAATATACTTCCCGTTAGTTACGTGAATCAAAAGACGTTTCACTTCGGCTCACAAGTATTTAACATGTTTTAGCCGTATCACAAGACAATGACTAACGAAAGGATGCCGTTAAAGTACCATTACAAGTGTCGTCTGTAAACAGTTACATATAAAATGTCGTCAGAAAAGTGTCTGGCAACCCAGTGATAGTCAAGGACTGTCGGGACTGCAGCTGAATTACCATAGTTAAAAAAAATGTCAAAATGTGTGTGAAACCTTATGGGACTTAACTGCTAAGGTCATCTGTCCCTAAGGTTACACACTACTTAACCTAAATTATCCTAAGGACAAACACACGTACCCATGCCCGAGGGAGGACTCGAACCTCCGCCGGGACCAGCCGCACAGACCATAGTTCACTAGATATTTCTTTTGAATTTTGAAGACTGAATAATTCGTTCAGAATAAGCAATAGAGAATCGGAAAATTAATCTTTTTCACCTGGCCTACAGTCTGATCATTTTACGAGAAAGTCCGCAGCTCGTGGTTTCGCGGTCGCGTTCTCGCTTCCCGAGCACGGGGTCCCGGGTTCCATTCCCGGCGGGGTCAGGGATTTTCACATGCCTCGAGATGACTGGGTGTTTGTGTTGTCCTCATCATTTCATCATCATTCATGAAAGGGGCCAGACTGGACTGATCAAAGCTTGGGAATTTATACGGGCACTGATAACCGCGCAGTTGAGCGCTCCACAAAGCAATCATCATCATCATCATCATTTACGAGAAAATTACTATATCTCTCACAATAATTACTTCAAAATCGGTGGCAGACTAGGCAGTTCAGTAGTGTAAATTCATAAACAACTCATCCAGTGTGCCATGGATGCAGATGAAGCGTGGGATGCCAAAAATGTAAGTGAATAACTGACTTATAAAATGTGTATCACACGATATCGCACCTTAACAACTGAAAAAAACATGATCCGCAACCAATACAGGCTGTGATTTCAATCATGACACAGCTCCACGTCAACAGGAGGCAAGGCTGACGGTCCATTTCTGGCCACTCTGTGGCACCACTTCGCATGAAGTACTCCAAGACCCACTACAGCGACGAACACTGAACAAAGCAGTTCTATGCTAAGACAATTTGTCTTTAAGCAACAGTCTTCAGTATGCATAAACACCTAATTATTAGCAAAACATTCTTGAAATGGATTGCATGTGAAACATAAAAAGATAATTATAACAGCTAATTTCTACCTTAGCCGGCACTAAAGCAATGAGACAGTGTTCACATTCTAGACGTAATCACATTAGCTGCAAATGTAGCTTTATTTTCATATCGCACTACCAAAGTATCTTTGAAGCCGAATGATTCTCCTCTTCCTCTATTTTAATTGAAAACTAGCGCAACAAAATATTCCAAAGAAATTGTATGAAACACTTGAGATCGTAATCGTGAGTTGACTGATGGAATTGGCCACACTTTGTCAATTACTACTGAATTATTTTTTATCAATCAGAAGCGCATTTATGTCTCTCGTTTTCACTGCATTTTGAATGGTGGAGATGGAATAATGGAGACAGCAGACTAACCACTCAAAAAAGCTGACAACAAGAAGCCGATAAGCTAGGTATAAAACTGCATCCAGTATCATATTTTAAGAAACATACACGGTTGCTGTTATAGTGGTTTTGTGGAGAAGGAGTCTGTGTGAATTATGGTGTCGTAGACTGTGACAATTGTTTATCGCTTCCAAAGCGACGTGACAAAAGAAGCAAAAAGAAAGAAAGAAAAAAAATGCTGCCAGGAAGACGCGAACATACGGCCTTTTCATTACGATTAACTGGCGTATTGCCGGCCGGAGTGGCCGAGCGGTTCTAAGCGCTTCAGTCTGGAACCGCGCTACCGCTATCGTCGCAGGTTCGAATCCTGCCTCGGGCATGGATGTGTGTGATGTCCTTAGGTTAGTTAGGTTTAAGTAGTTCTACGTTCTAGGGAACTGATGACCTCAGAAGTTAAGTCCCACAGTGCTCAGAGCCATTTGAACCATTTGAACCATTTTGAACTGGCGTATTACGGTTCTCTGTTGTGTTGGGTACCAGGGCGTGGATGCTGTTCAACCACTGCTAAACAACTCTTTCATGAGAAGAAAATAAGTGTGAGCTACAATCCGACGTAGTGGTAGTTTAGCGTCATAAATCAGCAGTGTGTAGATAGTCTCCGCAAGTACTAGAGCTGTCTGCCCACTTGTGCAGTCGTATTACACCCTGATAACTGTCAGCTGAGTACTGTGGCAGGATAGAGGCGTTGTTCATAAATGATATCATTAGGGACTTAGTTAACAACACCGTGCACTGACTGTGAAACACTGCATAGAAAATTAGCCCAACGCTCAGCATGGTCAACGTATTGTTACCTCGGTATTTCTCTGTCTTAATCATAATGCAGGATGCAAATCTCTTCAACATGGATGCTCTTCGCCTTTACTCACAAAACATCAACAGTGCTTATACTGTAATCATTATGAGTAGATACTAGTCATTTCTAAGTATTTTAGGTTTAACGACAGTTTTGCTTAAGGATCATTTATTCCAGACATTACTGTATGCATTTTTTGTTCCGTATTCCTTGTACTGATGCCAGCTGCTTCTTCGTTCACGTTAGCATCAGCTCGAATCGAATTAACACTACGCCTGTTCACTGGTGTGAATTCCTACACAGTGTTTTGAGCCCATTTTTCTGCTAGTTCGTGGTTTGGAGTATAACGTTATTCGTAAGTTACGAAGCCCCTCCTTGGATGTGCACCTTGTGCAATGAAAGTTGAGCTGTCCTTTCATGCGTGTTCTTCTATTTTGGAGACCAATGACAAAATTCTTAAGAGAAACATTTTCAATGTCTGTAACGATCAAAAGACGTGTTACTTTCTCATAATGTATGCAGTATTAGCACTTGAGACGTTCCAGACATATGAACCGCGTTTGGTGAACTAACTTTTCAGTTTCCAAAGTGCTCATGACAGAAAAAAAAACAGAAATAATTATAGTTCATAAACGCGAATAAAATCCATTGACACATACATTTGGTATTCAGGCCCTCATTCGCCGTGTCGTTCAGAAATAAGAGGTGCTGACATCGATGGCAGTCTTCACTCGTCTGCTGAAAGAAAATCTTCCTGCTCGTGATATCACTGAAACTTGGCAACAACGTAGAATATGTATGGCAATGATGTGACTGCCGAGCTACTTCATGGATGTAAATATGCTGAAAAAATTAATTGATGTTTCCTTATCAGTTTTAGTGAGTAAAATGCGTTATTTTCTTTAAAAGTGTGTATCACTTTATTCTTTTGAATAGAGGAAATTGCAACTAAACTCGCATTTTACGCTGCAGTTTATTAGTTCTAGCCACCACTAGGACAGTAAGAAAGAGACAATCACAGGAGCGCTGCAGCGGCAATGAAATAAGAATTTTGTTTCTGCAGCAATGCCTGCTTTGGGTCACGGTTCCATCCTCACTGAAGACCAGATTATGTAGCCGTTTCGTGACAGAGCTACGGGAATTCAGGTATAAAATCAATAAATAAATTATAGCTGTGAAATGCCAGATTTTCATACCGTTTCATTTTTACATAGGGCAGCAAATAAACACAGACCATTTCCAAGTCCAGAATGAGTAATATCTTATTCATTCACGCTCTTATAGGCATGCTCGTGTTACAGTAGTGTCTGTTTTAATAAAGCAGAGTTTTGTCGTGACGTTACAATGGTAGTCTGAATTACAGTTCTTAGCTTTGGCAATAAGCACCAGCTGCGATAGAGACGACCCTGGGGATGGTTTAGTAGTGCACAACATCCTTATTGAACCACCAACTGCAGACTGGTGTGGCTGAGAGGTTCTACGCGCTACAGTCTGGAACCGCTACGGTCGCAGGTTCGAATCCTGCCTCGGGCATGGATGCGTTTGATGTCCTTAGGTTCGTTAGGTTTAAGTAGTTCTAAGTTCTAGGGATCTGATGACCTCAGAAGTTAAGTCCCATTGTGCTCAGAGCCATTTAAACCATTTTGAAGCACCAACTGCAAAATATTACATTCACAATGATCTTTGCTTGAGGAGATGTCTTTTCTTATAGCTCATCCATCAGTGTCGTCTTAAGAAGATAACGTAAAGGCATCGTGAGTAGATACCAGTAACAAACTGCATATGAATTCTCAAAGAGCAAAATGATGAGGTTCAAGCTAAAGTGCAGTAATAGTGTAAGTAGGCTGTTTAGGTTTTTTTTATTAGTAACACCGCCGCCACGTAGCGCTCTGTATGAAGGACACTGGCTGTGCCGTGTGCAGTCTGTGGCTGGTTTGCATTGTTGTCTGCCATTGTAGCGTTGGGCAGCGGCAGCTGGATGCTAACAGCGCGTAGCGTTGCGCAGTTGGAGGTGAGCCGCCAGCAGTGGTGGACGTGGGGAGAGAGATGGCGGAGTTTTGTAATTTGTAAGACTGGATGTCATGAACTGATATATATATTATGACTATAAAGGTAAATACATTGTTTGTTCTCTATTAAAATCTTTCATTTGCTAACTGTGCCTATCAGTAGTTAGTGCCTTCCGTAGTTTGAATCTTTTATTTAGCTGGCAGTAGTGGCGCTCGCTGTATTGCAGTAGCTTGAGTAACGAAGATTTTTGTGAGGTAAGTGATTCTTGGAATGTATAGGTTAATGTTAGTCAGGGCCATTCTTTTGTAGGGATTTTTGAAAGTCAGATTGCGTTGCGCTAAAAACTATTGTGTGTCAGTTTAAGCACAGTCTTGTATAATTGTTCTAAGGGGACGTTTCATATGTCGACCCTTAGCCGAGGATACCTCACTGGAATCTTCTGATTTTTTCTTGTAGTTTGTGTAATTAATGTAGATTTTTTTTTTATTGCTAGCGCGTAATCATAGAGGGAATTTCCTTTGTAGTTGTAGTCTTTCATTGTTGTACAGTAAAACAGTTATGGCATGCATGTAGAGTTGCACCAAGTATTTCGCAGCTGCGCTTGCAATTAACTAGATATTATTTTCAGTGCTATGTTAATGTGTTCTCTTATTTTTGCTCTTCAAATTGTGCTTTTTTGTGTTGTCGTATGAAATATTGTGACAATAATGGCGTGTGAAAAACGTAATACTAGGCTACAAAGTAAACTGAGAAATGACAGTGAAGACGAAAGCAGGGTGTTAGCGCCACCATGTAATGAATTAACTGATGTTCAAAGTAGTAATTTGGTAATTGTGCATAGGGAAATGGAGCGGGTTGCAAATAATGGTGTAGGCAGTGAAACAATTAGTGAACAGGGAAGCATTATCGATCAATTGGTCGGCAACAGCTCGCGTCAGGAATCCGATATGACAGGACACAATCTTGCAAATACTGTACATTCAGGTTTTGCGTCCTCACCGTTTTCTCAAATAAGCCGAGACACATTTTCTGCTTGTCAAACTGTGAATGTTGCCGGTGCAAATGCACTGCCGAAAAGCATAGATGATCAGATTCCAAACACTAATAAATTATTATTGCAATAAATGCAACAAATGAAACAAAACCAGTGACAAACACAGCAACAGTTAGACACAATGGAACAAAATCTTCAAAAGTTAGACACAATGGAACAAAACCTTCGAAAGTTAGACACCACACTTGAACAAACACGTGAAGATTTAACTACTGAGTTACATAACATTGAATCGAAATGTCAAAAAATCTGTAATGACGTAAAAACACAAATTTGTGAGCATTTCCAACCCATTTTTTCGCGGCATGAAAATGCATTACAGAATCACGAAGCAGCCATAAAAGAACTGCAAACAATTGTTCATGAAAATCATGAGACCTTGCAAGCTAAAATTGACTCAGTTGCATCCACCGATTCGGTTATGCAACTTGCAAGAACTCAGAAAAACTTAAAGGTCACAGTAGATTCGATTTCTACACAAATGGACACTCTGAAACTTGGTTCAGAAAAACACACTGAGGAAATGTGTTCACTATCGGAGAAAGTAGCCGAACTTTCAGATCAGTTCACTAACTTATCTACGAAGGTAGATGATGATCTGAATGACACAAAACCTGTAGCCTTCACTGACACTGAAGAGTATGAACAAATTAGGAAATTCAAACAGAATCAAAATCAAATCAACACACAGTACAAAAGAGAAATGCGGGAAGTACAAGATCAGTTGGCTCAAGTAATACAAGAATTACATATTTCAGAGGACACTCGCGCCCCAGTATGGGAAGCGGGACATAGCAATACAGAACAACCACAAAATAATAACACAGGGCATTTCGGAAATCATGAAAGTAATTGGCAAAATACACCGAATTTTGAGATGGAACCGCCGAAACGACGTAACAGTGACCAATATGCGACCCGCCGACACGATGATTTTGACTATAAGCTGTTCATTACTACACGTAAATTCAAAACATTTAAGAATTCTGGCAACGACATTCACCCACAAGCGTGGCTCCATCAACTCTCTCATTGTTTTCCTCCCAACTGGTCACTAGAGCACAGATTAGAATTTATGTGTGGCTATTTAGAGAATGAACCAGCTGTAAGAATGCGATCGGTCATTCACGATTGCCACAGTGAAGGAGAATTTTACCATGCCTTCCTCTCAGCATATTGGTCCCAAGTCACACAAGACCGAGTAAAACATAGCATCATAATGATGAAACATTTCGAACAATCTGAATTTTCCAGTCTTGTCAAATATTTTGAAGACATGTTACATAAGAATCAGTATCTTTCAAACCCTTACAGCCCCTCAGAACTCATCCGCATTTGCTTAATCAAATTACCTGAACATTTACGACAGATTATTTTAGCAGGACGATGCAAAGACGACATTGAAGCTTTTCAGGGACTGTTACAAGAACTGGAAATTGACACTGACAATCGAACGCGAAAACAGGAACACAACAATTACAGGTCACACCTGTCACAATTCCGCGATGACAGAAATAATACACGACAAGGCTATTCGTACAACGTAAATCGTGACCAAAACGGACACCACCCATATGACAACCGTAGGCAGAGTAGTAATTATTACAGGGAAAGATCACCTCTCCGCGGTAATGACTATCACAGAGACAATCAGAGAAACAGACAATATGGAAACCAAAATAATTATTATCAAGGGAGACGGAATAACTTAAGACGCAATGGTCCAGCGCACAGTTACGATTCAGGGAGAAATTCTCCACCACGTAACCGACAAGAAAGAAACTACAGGTGCTACCAACATGACGACAGACGATATAATCATAACGACAGACCGGAATTTCATCAGAACTGGCGGGATCCAAACAGGGTAGGGCCCTCTCGGCAAGGTGAATTTGTAGAAGTTAAGTCTCCTAATCCCAATAACGACGCGCGCCAACAAAGAAACAGACAATGACTCGCACCGCAGGCAGCCGCGTGCGCCGGCTGGCTCAGAGAAAAATAACATAAGCTAACCTTGAGCAAAATTCCTGTGTTCCTTACCGACGTAATCACATAATAATTGCTTTTCAGTTGACAGTCTGCGTTCTAGGAAGAGTAAAGGTTTACACCAAATTTTACATGTAAAACCGTTTATTAAGAGATAATCTGCTTTTTAAGTTTGTCTTTGCGATAAAACATTTCACTTCACATTTGTAGTATGTTTTGTCACACTGAGAAACTGTTAACATGCAACAATGTTTTGAAGTTCACTATCCAGTCTAGAACCTACGGAACATATTTAGACAGTATTTACGAGTGCATTGTTATAGTGAACAGACATCACTGTGTTATTTCGTGTGTAGATTCTTGCTTGTTAGTTGCACGATTACGTAACGATTATAAGGCTCACATACTTAGAACATTTACCAGTATTGCTAATGAGATTTTAATGCAACATTTTGGTTTACTTGAAAATACATTCTGGATTTAAAGTACTTTCTGTGAGATACCAGATGATACAGTGGTTAGTTTATGTGACAGCTACACGATTTTATCACGACGCTACTAATGAGTGACAATTTACAAAGTTGCTTTTGCAGTTTAACTGTTTTATATCTGCACAGTTTTTCTGATTTTTTCTGGAAAGTAAAACATGTTTTAGTAGTAACGTTTGTGGTATAGCTACAATGAGACAGCCTTTTCTGTAGCACAACAATACGTACAGTACAGTACTTACTTCATCACGGCAATAAGCGTAATAACTAAGATATCTATACGCAAAGTATTTCACTTTTGTTTATCATGAGGTAAGTACATTGACTTCTGCAGAACTTAGCTTTCGGTGGACAATAACTACGACACTTCCACAGAGATTGTCTTACAGCAAGATGCACATTTAGCGCTACAGGACACGCATTAAACTATTTATTTTTCAACATATTTGAATTACAAAGAAAGTTTTCCGTGATACATTTCATTCCATTGCTGTAATCTGTAACATCTGAGGATATAATTACATTAATCCTCAGGGGGGTACACGCCTACTTTGTGTACCATGTGTTTGGCAAGCACAAGGAGCCCTAGCTAATATGGTATTTGCTTATATAATTTTACACATTGGTACCATATTTCTCTAACACAGAATCACACAGCTATCTGATTATTTGACAGAGAAACAAACATCTTTTTACTACGTCAGTGACACATGTTTAAGCAATTACGCAGGTGGATAACTTCACACTTACGAAATTGTATTTTGTCTGTACTTTGTGAACTGTTCACATTTTTTCGGAACCATTGTGATACTATGAGAGCTTTGAATGACATATTTGGTATGGGATCATGATTTTTAAAGTACGATTGAGGTAGATGACACTTTTGACATGAGCAGAGAATTTTTTTAGGTTTTGAAATTATTGGAGGAAGCTACGACGATTTTGAGAATTTGACTGAGGTGTTATGATGTTATTATTACGATGACGATGTGTATTATGCTGTTGTGGCATGTTTATGATCAATAAGCTGATGCTATATGAGGAATTTGATTATGCTACGTATTTGTTATGATGAAATATTGAAGAAGTGTCGACGAATATACATATGTGTCATAAGGTAAGGAATAATGAGTAGTGGTTAGGGACTCTGGTTTGTGAAAAAGGTTGTTGGAAACCAAGAATCGTACTTTAAGAGTTATGAAATGTATGTACATGCGTGAATGTATTACAATGCCGACGAAAATTTTTGAACACTATTATTTTTAAATGATTTTATTTTTACAGATTTGTAACGCAAATTCTTGACCTGTGAAATTTTTTATATGAGACTGCCACTGTAGCGGAAACTGGTGTCGTAAATATTTCGGTAAGACAATTAAGTGACCACCTGCACGTAATGCGTCGTGGGCACCCAGCTGTGCGACAGTTGCCTGGGAAAAAAGCCATTAGTGTGTGTGCCTTTCAGAGGCACAGGTAAAAAAAAAGGGGGTCATTATCCTCGCTATTGACATTTCTTTGTAGAAAGCGTCGCAAATACGACACGCTCAAACTTGAAAACATATGATTACACTTTGGAGTTCTTAATTTATGATATTTACTGAAATGAAATGATGAGAAACATTTCATGTCTATTGTCTTGCTAGTTGGAAGATTGTTTACTGCATTATGAAATGACTTATGGCTAGCGAATGATGTTTCACGCCTTGCTTCGCCTATTTTGTTTAATATCTAGTTTCTAGCTGCACTGCAGCATTGGTTACAATAAAATTTAATGGATGTACTAATATAGATATTTTATGCCTACAGATCCAGTAAATAATTATGATGTACTTAAAAAAAACGAAGGAGCATAAAAAGACTTCCCTTCACAGGAACTGCATACATAATTTTCTTTTCAAGTACTTGGTAATTTTTATGGTAGAATAAGTTGTGGTGCACCACTTCAGTTATATAGACATTAAGATGTGAATCGACATCTCCCTTTTCTGCATTGTTGTCTTTACTGTAATATTTTTTCTGCTTGAGCTTTGTCATGTTTAGTTATAAGCTGTTGCATTTGCTTCTACTGTGTGCCAGGCATAGTGCTACTGAATTTTACTTTGTATTACTCTGTTAAGCCAGTTTTACTACAGATTTATTTTTTCTTGTTTGCTGCGCATTGCCATATATTAGTTGTAATATTGTTGCTTGCTTTGACAACTTTCATTTTTTTATTGTCTTATATTAGTTTTAATATTGCTGCTTGCTTTGCTTACTTGCATTTTTTTCATTGCTGTTTGTATTAATTGTTTTCTGCTGCTGCATTGCCTCGTCCCTTAGTTTAGCATCAGAGCTCAGTAGGTTTAAGTTAGCTTAAGAGAGGGTAGCCTATATAAGAAACTAACAATGATGAATTGGAAGAAAAGCATTGAGAAGCTATAAGAAAATGGTTTGGCCAATAAAGCAGTGTACAGTGGAGAAAAACTATTTTTGAAAGAGGATGTGAACAGAATACAGAAAGCAGGTTTAGTTAGGACTTTTTGGGAATAATGATGAACTAAGGGAGATCTCTATGCAAAATACTGCAGTAAAACAAACCCTGTCATTTCCTTTCGTCTTATCCCTCTATGTGTTTATGTACCCTTGTGTATTTGTCTTTTTCCTGTCTTTATGTGTTTAGCTAATAAGATTTATGACGTAGAATTTTTCAAATACTATGTTATTTTCTTTGTAAATATGTACAGACATTATTTATTGTGTTTTGTTCTAATGATCATCTGTGAAGTTGATGTTTCAAAAGTTATTCTGATCTTTTATGTATGTACTTATGTCGTAATTTTTGTAACACTGACGTATTTGCTATTTCGATTCTTTTGTAAAGCCTGTACTACTGCTGATGTTATCTGTATTGTTATGTTCTTTAATGATGTATTTTGTACCTTTGTTATAAAATTGTAATTGACACCAGTTCATCAAATTAAGTAACTTGTAAATTACATTTCACTGCACACATTTCTGTTGGTCATAGTATATGGACAATATGTGAGAAGTAGGGACTGATAGTGTTTGCACGTGTGTTAATAATTCAGTAAGGGACTGGATAACAGCATTGCTGGTTGTAAGGACATTTCAAAAACAATTTTTGTGAGTGCACAAGTGGTGGTTATGGACTTACTGTATTCTCTGCAAGCCTCTTCAATGGTGATTGTGCACCTGCACAGTTGCAACAGATGGCTGCTGGCCGTCTCTACAAGGACTACAGTGGGTCTGCACCTCTGATTACGCACCAATACCATTATTTCTACAAGGACTGCAGTGGGTCTACACCTTTGATGACCCACCAATACCATTATTTCTACAAGGTCTACAGTGGGTCTGCATCTCTGGTGACCCACCATTACCGTAATCTCTACCAGGACTACAAGGGGTCTACTCTGTGATGACCTACCTACCAATATTCTTTAAAACTTCGACTGACTCTGCTGTGGGTTTGCTCTGTTGTGAACCATTACCTGTCTGCATGTCAAGAGTCAGCACTGTCTTTCCATTGGAAGGACAACACTACTTCTTCAAGACTGCATGGAAATCCACTACTTCCATGTGAATTTTCTTTTACTACTCAGACTTTGAGAAAAACACTGCAATTTTACTTTGATCAATTATCAGGACTGTCTTTATGGACTGTGAGAAAATTTTAGCTTTTGACCAACATTGTATCGATAAGTGTGTGCATTTCATTTCTTTATCATTGTAATTATGAAAAAATTTTTCAAATCTGTATTGGCCACTGCCCAAAACAATTTGTAAATTTTTTGTGGGGAGCATGGGGGCTATGTAAGTAGGCTGTTTAGGTTTTTTTTATTAGTAACACCGTCGCCACGTAGCGCTCTGTATGAAGGACACTGGCTGTGCCGTGTGCAGTCTGTGGCTGGTTTGCATTGTTGTCTGCCATTGTAGCGTTGGGCAGCGGCAGCTGGATGCTAACAGCGCGTAGCGTTGCGCAGTTGGAGGTGAGCCGCCAGCAGTGGTGGACGTGGGGAGAGAGATGGCGGAGTTTTGTAATTTGTAAGACTGGATGTCATGAACTGATATATATATTATGACTATAAAGGTAAATACATTGTTTGTTCTCTATTAAAATCTTTCATTTGCTAACTGTGCCTATCAGTAGTTAGTGCCTTCCGTAGTTTGAATCTTTTATTTAGCTGGCAGTAGTGGCGCTCGCTGTATTGCAGTAGCTTGAGTAACGAAGATTTTTGTGAGGTAAGTGATTCTTGGAATGTATAGGTTAATGTTAGTCAGGGCCATTCTTTTGTAGGGATTTTTGAAAGTCAGATTGCGTTGCGCTAAAAACTATTGTGTGTCAGTTTAAGCACAGTCGTGTATAAATTTTTCTAAGGGGACGTTTCAATAGTCCTTCCTTTGATTTTTTATTCTTTTTTTATGCTTTCAGTCAGAGCCTGTTTTACACCTGCACCCAACTTCTGAACTCGTTTATTGAATGCATATGGCGTACTGTGGTTAAGTGGTCGCGGTTCATCACACAAGTCAGTTATTGAGACTTCGTGAATGTAGAAAATGAGTCGTAACAGCACAAAAGAAGTTTCTCGAAGCAGTAAAATGCTATACTGACGTGTTTTGCCCAAAAGTACTGGTTCAAGACACAGTGCAGGTGTTCCTAGCTGCCTTGTACCTTCAGACCTTTGTTAAGCCCAGAGCAAGCAGCATGTTGCAAATGTTAGGCTTTTTCCACTTGCGACTCTATTTTACGACTCTTGAACGACGTTCATACGTTTTGAGGATGCAAAATCCAATATGTAAATGCAAGAAAATAGAACTTCAAATTGGAGAGTGAGCCTTGCTAAACACAGTCGTAACGCCATGTCCACCTGATCGTACGACGCCTGACGAAGTTGGCGAGTGGTGTTCGGCCGGTAGCCCGGAGACAGGGGCAGCTGTAGGACGAGAAAACTACCGAGCGTGAACCTGGTCTCAGCAAAGCGGATTTGTTGTGGAGAATTCTGGCATTACAGGTGGGTTATAAAGTGAAGGGAATAATTTTTTAGTTCCATCAGAATGACTACTTTCGTAGACAGCCGAAATGCTATTAAAAAAAAGGAATAGAATGGATTCGATTTCACGACTTCGTGGCTACATTGCGCGACGTTTACTACTGGACCATGAGCAATTTCAGCCTTGCGGCTTCTCCAAGAAGGGACGTACTGTCTTCCAGAAATTTCCGCATTCTAAAGTGTTGCCAGGTCGAGCATATCACCGGACTTACTATTGTGAGGGGTGATCCATTTCATTGGCCACCTTAAATGAACGACTCGGAGTTCGCCTGTGTGGCAGCTGGCCGGCGATCAATTTTTTTTGCCTAAGACTATACCTTATGCTCTTGGTACCGCATTTAATTACCGTTTCTGCATTTCTAACTACTTGCATTTTTATTCCTAGTCCTCATAGTTTACTTTTGTATTTTGAATGTATTTTCAGTTTTTGAAAAATATACTAAGTAAAATCGTATGTGAAATAGGGTACTTATTTTAAACAATAAAGTCATACAAATTATAGTTAAGTACATATGCATGTATTTATATTTCTCAGCTCCTAAACCATTGGACCGATTTGGATCAAACTTATACATATGATTTACTATCTGGAAAAAATCACTCTGGGCGTAAGAACCACCCACCTATCAAAGGGGTAGGTGTGGGGGTGGGTGTAGCCCACGATGCGACAATACTTATACTTTACTCAACCAGTACTCGTGAACCTTTACGAAACTTTGTCTCGCTGACGTCCTCCACAAAATGATGGAAGGGAAAAAGCTTATCACTAACTATGTTTTCACTGTTCATGCTGTAAATCTGCCACATGAAGCAAGACCCTTACATTTATTACTTGATTTCTACTAACTGTATTCCCAACACTTTTGACAGACCGTATCCACATCTGCCTAAGAAAGTAGACACAAAAATGTATCATTATACTACATACAAGTCAGAAGATGTGATGTCAAATACTGATATGCGTAACAAACTGCCACATCGTTCATGACGTTTTAATTTATTACTTGTTTACTAGTAGCTGTATTCGCAAAACGTCGCAGACATTACCAACATTTGCCGCTGAATGGACCTAACCAAATACATCATCATACGAGACATAGTTCAGGAAATATGACGTCATAAACATTGAGATGAGTGAAAATAAAATTGCTCGGCAAAGTAGGCTAGACATACAGGCGAAATATGTGTACAAATTCGCGTCAAATTTTATCAGTATCTATGAAATATATTTGATATGTGCGTATCTGGACTAAGCCATATGAAAGAAGTTCATCCTAAACCCCTGGAAGAGTTTGAATCAAATTTGGTACATGTACTGCTTACAATCTGAAAAGCAACACTGTAGGGGCTAGAAACATTAGCCTCCTATGGGGGTGAGTGCGATAACGTGGAGAGAGAAGGGAATACGAGGAGCTGAACATAAAGCAAATGGGAATCAGGAGACAGGTTTAGATAGGAGAAGGAGGAGATGGACAGAGATAGGGGAGGAGGAAATAGACAGGGAGAGGGAAGGGAAGAAGATGGACAAAGAAAGTTAAGAGGAGGAGATGGACCGAGACAAGGGGTAAGAGACAGGCAGAGAGATGTACGAGGAGGAAATGGGCAGAGAAAAGAAAAGAAGAAATAGACGGAGAGAGTAGAGAGCAAAAAGTGGATGCAGAAAAGAAAGAGGTACAGATGAGAAGGAGAGGGGGAGGAGGAGCTGGATTGAGAGAGGGGAGAGGAGAAGATGGACAGAGGAGACTGACGAAGATCGGGGCAGAAGCAGATGAATAGAGATAGGGGACGTGGACAGAGGGATGGGGAAGGAGCAGATGGACTAATAATTAAAATTTCTACACCAATAAGAAATGCAGATGATGAACGGGTATTATTGGACAAATATATAATACCAGAACTGACATGTGAATACATTTTCACGCAATTTGGGTGCATAGGTCCTGAGAAAACAGTATCCAGAACAACCACCTCTGGCCGTAATAACGGCCTGGGCATTGAGTCAAAGCGAGCTTGAATGGAGTGTACAGGTACAGCTGCCCATGCACCTTCAACACGATACCACAGTACATCAAGAGTAGTGACTGGCGTATTGTGACGAACCAGTTGCTCGGCCACCAGACGTTGTCAATAGGTGAGAGATCTGGAGAATGTGCTGGCCAGGGCAGCAGTCCAATATTTTCTGTATACAAAAAGGCCAGTACAGGACCTGCAACATGCGGTCGTGCATTATCCTGCTGAAACCGATTTAGAAAATATTGCTGTATGGTGTGGCAAGTGGCAGTTGACGCTAAATAACGAAAAGTGTGAGGTGATCCACATGAGTTCCAAAAGAAATCAGTTAGAATTCGATTACTCGATAAATAGTACAATTCTCAAGGCTGTCAATTCAACTAAGTACCTGGGTGTTAAAATTACGAACAACTTCAGTTGGAAAGACCACATAAATAATATTGTGGGGAACGCGAGCCAAAGGTTGCGTTTCATTGGCAGGACACTTAGAAGATGCAACAAGTCCACTAAAGAGACAGTTTACACTACACTCGTTCGTCCTCTGTTAGGATATCGCTGCGCGGTGTGGGATCCTTACCAGGTGGGATTGACGGAAGACATCGAAAGGGTGCAAGAAAAGGGCAGCTCGTTTTTTGTTATCACGTAATAGGGGAGAGAGTGTGGCAGATATGATACGCGAATTGGGATAGAAGTCATTACAGCAAAGACGTTTTTCGTCGCAGCGAGATCTTTTTACGAAATTTCAGTCACCAACTTTCTCTTCCGAATGCGAAAATATTTTGTTGAGCCCAACCTACATAAGTAGGAATGATCATCAAAATAAAATACGAGAAATCAGAGCTCGAACAGAAAGGTTTAGGAGTTCGTTTTTCCCGCGCGCTGTTAGGGAGTGGAATGGTAGAGAGATAATATGATTGTGGTTCGATGAACCCTCTGCCAAGCACTTAAAAGTGAATTGCAAGTGGTCATGTAGATGTAGATGTAGAAATGTAGGGTTTCGCAGGGATCGAATGAAGGGTAGGGCCACGGGTCGTAACACATCTGAAATGAAACGTCAACTGTTCAAAGTGCCGTCAATGCGAACAAGAGGTGACCGAGACGTGTGACCAATGGCACCTCATACCATCACGCCGGGTGATACGCCAGTATGGCGATAACGAATGCACGCTTCCAATGTCCGTTCACAGTGATGTCGCCAAACACGGATGCGACCATCATGATGCTGTAAACAGAACCTGGATTCATCCGAAAAAATGACGTTTTGCCATTCGTGCACCCAGGTTCGTCGTTGAGTACACCATCGCAGGCGCTCCTGTCTGTGATGCAGCGTCAAGGGTAACCGCAGCCATGGTTTCCGAGCTGATAGTCCATGCTGCTGCAAACGTCATGGAATTGTTCGTGCAAATGGTTGTTGTCTTGCAAAAGTCCCCATCTGTTGACTAAGGGATCGAGACACGGCTGCCCCATTAGTTACAGCCATGCGGATAAGATGCCTGTTGGGATCCAGCACGGCGTTCCGTATTACCCTCCTGAACCCACCGATTCCATATTCTGCTAACAGTCATTGGATCTCGACCAACGCGAGTAACAATGTCGCGATACGATAAACCACAATCGCGATAGGCTACAATCCAACGTTTATCAAAGTCGGGAACGTGATGGTACGCATTTCTCATCTTACACGAGGCATCACAACAACTTTTCACCAGGCAACGCCAGTCAACTGCTTTTGTGTATAAGAAATATGTTGGAAAACGTTCCTCATGTCAGCACGTTGTAGGTGTCGCCACCGGGGCCAACCTTGTGTGAATGCTCTGAAAAGCTAATCATTTGCATATCACAGCATATTCTTCTGTCTGTAGCACATGATCTTCGTGGTGTAGCAATTTTAATGGCCAGTAGTGTACAAGATTGGAATAAACACATATCTGGGCAACATTGGGTCCTCACCTAGATTCTAATAAAAATGAAACAGAGTTTAGTTAGGAAAACTATCCAGATTTAAATAGTTTCCTTAGTTGTTTAGGATGAAATACAGAATAATGACGCAGACACTTCGATAAATTAAAATGGTTATGCTATATAACTATTTTATACTCGGTAATCGAAAAATGCATTTTAATCTAGTCTTAAATAGGCCCGCTTTAGGAGTTTCTAGTGTCACTGAAATTGTCTGAGACATCCAGAATGCTCCAAAAAAATTGTTTCAGGTCCTAATTTTTCCAACTTTTTTCAATGGAATCTCCCGTTCAGACCCCCTTGTATTCTATACCTCTATACCATATCTATTGAGTGATCCTCTAAATAATTTATTGTTGATGACGCCAGTGATGAGCTCAATTGTAGAGACCTTGACAAAATCTGCTTAAGGATGACTGGCAGACCTTATGACAGACGGTATGACGAACAGATTAGTGAATGTAAGTACAGTACAAATCGCTTAACACTTAATAGCCGCGCGGAGTGGCCGCGCGGCTAGAGGCACCGTGTCACTGATTGTGGGGCCGCTCCCGCCGGAGGTTCGAGTCCTGAATCGGTCATGGGTGTGTGTGTTGTTCTTAGCATGAGATAGTTAAAATAGTGTGAAAGACTAGGGACCGATGACCTCAGCAGTTTGGTTCCTTAGGAATTGACACACATTTGAACAATAAGTAGGAATATCATACGCTAAGTACAATACAAAATAAGACAAATAAATCAATAAAAATAGACACCTATACCATCTGAAACAAAGTAATAGGACGTAATACATGTTTACAAAAGAAGTAACATGCTTATATCTGTCTGTTGCACAGCCGTAAGTCAGATAGTCCTCAAGGAAGTGGGGAAATATTTTTTAATTCAAACGTTACTAAAATGTGCAGAGACTCAGCATAATCTCGAAATTTTAAAACGGTCTTCCTCGTTCTACGTCATGGAAAGAAAACCTACACATAAACGGTTAAAAAGAGCACAAATACAGTCATTCGTCAAGAACTCAACACAACCAACGTATCTGGCCATTCAATTAACGGTTGTGATTGACATAGTGTTACTGGAAGAAGAAGTAGAAAATACAAACTACTATAGTTTAGGGGAAAAAAGTTAGTAAATATCTGTGTAATCATTTGTTATAACACGTAAATAATGAGTAATACATAAAATATTCATAATAAGTAGAGATTTTCCATAAATAATTGAGGTGCTTAATAGTAGCCCTTAGTTTCGTGCACGGTAACTTACTCGTGAATGACTTTCGAATGTTTTGTCTATAGCAGGAGTCTCCAAACGTTTTAGTCTGCGGGCTACATTGATTCCTCCACGAAGTCATAAGGGCCAAGATCTACCTAGTGGGATTAAGGAACCCTAGCACTCCATGATCACCGTAATGTAAGGCTAGGCGCTGCAGTCTGGAACCGCGAGACCGCTACGGTCGCAGGTTCGAATCCTGCCTCGGGCATCGATGTGTGTGATGTCAGTAGGTTAGTTAGGTTTAAGTAGTTCTAAGTTCTAGGGGACTAATGACCTCAGCAGTTGAGTCCCATAGTGCTCAGAGCCATTTGAACCATTTTGAACCGTGTAAGGCTAAATGAAAGATGAAATCGCAAAAATCTAAGGTTGTGGGAATAGCTGACACTGAAACGAACCACGATTTTAATTATTTGCATAATTTTGATTGGTGGACGTACCTGATCGAATTTCTGGCATATTTAATTCTGGCGAATTTCACCGAGAAAAAAGTATGTCACTGCACATTCTTCACGAAAGCGTCCTGCGAAGTTAACTAAATCTCAAAATTATTGTTAGCAACACTATTACTACAAGACGTAACAGAGATAGAGTATGTCAACGCATTATTATTTCAAGCAGCGCAACTATAAGTTTAGTTATGTAGTCATGTAGCGAGTAGCAGAGCCAGAGTATATACACTCCTGGAAATTGAAATAAGAACACCGTGAATTCATTGTCCCAGGAAGGGGAAACTTTATTGACACATTCCTGGGGTTAGATACATCACATGATCACACTGACAGAACCACAGGCACATAGACACAGGCAACAGAGCATGCACAATGTCGGCACTAGTACAGTGTATATCCACCTTTCGCACGAATGCAGGCTGCTGTTCTCCCATGGAGATGATCGTAGAGATGCTGGATGTAGTCCTGTGGAACGGCTTGCCATGCCATTTCCACCTGGCGCCTCAGTTGGACCAGCGTTCGTGCTGGACGTGCAGACCGCGTGAGACGACGCTTCATCCAGTCCCAAACATGCTCAATGGGGGACAGATCCGGAGATCTTGCTGGCCAGGGTAGTTGACTTACACCTTCTAGAGCACGTTGGGTGGCACGGGATACATGCGGACGTGCATTGTCCTGTTGGAACAGCAAGTTCCCTTGCCGGTCTAGGAATGGTAGAACGATGGGTTCGATGACGGTTTGGATGTACCGTGCACTATTCAGTGTCCCCTCGACGATCACCAGAGGTGTACGGCCAGTGAAGGAGATCGCTCCCCACGCCATGATGCCGGGTGTTGGCCCTGTGAGCCTCGGTCGTATGCAGTCCTGATTGTGGCGCTCACCTGCACGGCGCCAAACACGCATACGACCATCATTGGCACCAAGGCAGAAGCGACTCTCATCGCTGAAGACGACACGTGACCATTCGTCCCTCCATTCACGCCTGTCGCGACACCACTGGAGGCGGGCTGCACGATGTTGGGGCGTGAGCGGAAAACGGCCTAACGGTGTGCGGGACCGTAGCCCAGCTTCATGGAGACGGTTGCGAATGGTCCTCGCCGATACCCCAGGAGCAACAGTGTCCCTAATTTTCTGGGAAGTGGCGGTGCGGTCCCCTACGGCACTGCGTAGGATCCTACGGTCTTGGCGTGCATCCGTGCGTCGCTGCGGTCAGGTCCCAGGTCGACGGGCACGTGCACCTTCCGCCGACCACTGGCGACAACATCGATGTACTGTGGAGACCTCACGCCCCTCGTGTTGAGCAATTCGGTCGTACGTCCACTCGGCCTCCCGCATGCCCACTATACGCCCTCGCTCAAAGTCAACAGCGCATACGGTTCACGTCCACGCTGTCGCGGCATGCTACGAGTGTTAAAGACTGCGATGGAGCTCCGTATGCCACGGCAAACTGGCTGACACTGACGGCGGCGGTGCACAAATGCTGCGCAGCTAGCGCCATTCGACGGCCAACACCGCGATTCCTGGTGTGTCCGCTGTGCCGTGCGTGTGATCATTGCTTGTACAGCCCTCTCGCAGTGTCCGGAGCAAGTATGGTGGGTCTGACACACCGGTGTCAATGTGTTCTTTTTTCCATTTCCAGGAGTGTATTTATAGTTCTGCTGCGTGATTGTGTCTATGTTGCGAGTGTCTCACGAGTTTTTTTAGTTCCTTATGCGCTTTACTAGTAGGTGTGGGACAATCAAAAGTTTGAATTTTAAGAGACAAGGGAAATCTGAAAATCGAAATACGTAAAGAAAGTGAAACTTTGCTTAAGAAGCATCTTCCATAATGATTGATTACTAAGGCTAGTCGTCGAAGTGGCGTCCATTTGAAAGACTTGCACCAGACTCGTGAGCAGAATAAAATGCAAAGAATTTTGTTGCTTAAAATGTTTTCGCCGAACTAGTCTGTTAACCGTTTTTTTTTTCACTATCGCTTTTCCGAAATTCCTTCACCAGGGAAGACGAATGGAATATTCCAGAATTTGAAACACGAACATCTGCTAGCAAGAGTCTCTTAGAAGTAGATACCTTAGGGGTTGCGAAGCAACTCAAATCGCTTAATACGGGCAAGTCTTCAGGTCCAGATTGTATACCGATTAGGTTCCTTTCAGATTACGCTGATACTATAGCTCCCTACTTAGCACTCATATACAACCGCTCGCTCACCGATAGATCTGTACCTACAGATTGGAAAATTGCGCAGGTCGCACCAGTGTTCAAGAAGGGTAGCAGGAGTAATCCATTTAACTACAGACCTATATCATTGACGTCGGTTTGCAGTAGGATTTTGGAGCATATACTGTATTCAAACATTTTGAATGACCTCGAAGGGAACGATCTATTGACACGTAATCATCATGGCTTCAGAAAACATCGCTCTTGTGCAACGCAGCTAGCTCTTTATTCGCACTAAGTAATGGCCGCTATCGACAGGGGATCTCGAGTTGATTCTGTATTTCTAGATTTCCGGAAAGCTTTTGACACCGTTCCTCACAAGCGACTTCTAATCAAGCTGCGGAGCTGTGGGGTATCGTCTCAGTTGTGCGACTGGATTCGTGATTTCCTGTCAGGAAGGTTGCAGTTCGTAGTAATAGACGGCAAATCATCGAGTAAAACTGAAGTGATATCAGGTGTTCCCCAGGGAAGCGTCCTGGGACCTCTACTGTTCCTGATCTATATAAATGACCTGGGTGACAATCTGAGCAGTACTCTTAGACTGTTCGCAGATAATGCTGTGATTTACCGTCTAGTAAGGTCATCCGAAGACCAGTATCAGTTGCAAAGCGATTTAGAAAAGATTGCTGTATGGTGTGTCAGGTGGCAGTTGACGCTAAATAACGAAAAGTGTGAGATGATCCACATGAGTTCCAAAAGAAATCCGTTGGAATTCGATTACTCGATAAATAGTACAATTCTCAAGGCTGTCAATTCAACTAAGTACCTGGGTGTTAAAATTACGAACAACTTCAGTTGGAAGGACCACATAGATAATATTGTCGGGAAGGCGAGCCAAAGGTTGCGTTTCATTGACAGGACACTTAGAAGATGCAACAAGTCCACTAAAGAGACAGCTTACACTACACATCGAAAGGGTGCAAAAAAGGGCAGCTCGTTTTGTATTATCACATTATAGGGGAGAAAGTGTGGCAGATATGATACACGAGTTGGGATGGAAGTCATTCCAGCATAGATGTTTTTCGTCGCGGCGAGACCTTTTTACGAAATTTCAGTCACCAACTTTCTCTTCCGAATGCGAAAATATTTTGTTGAACCCAACCTACATAGGTAGGAATGATCATCAAAATAAAATAAGAGAAATCAGAGCTCGAACAGAAAGGTTTAGGTGTTCGTTTTTCCCGCTCGCTGTTCGGGAGTGGAATAGTAGAGAGATAGTATGATTGTGGTTCGATGAACCCTCTGCAAAGCACTTAAATGTAAATTGGAGAGTAGTCATGTAGATGTAGATGTAGATCGCGCGGAGAATGGTCTGTCTGTTTATTATGGATAGCCTCAAGTTTAACCATGACTTTCCGCTTTGTAAAGATAGAGCTCCGACAATGTCGCGGTGTATTGGTCACGATAGGCCTCGAAACTCAATTGCTGGCAGTATAGGTACCACCTCAAATATTTGGCGGGCCGTATACCGGGGATGTCCGGCCAGCTAATGCGGACCGGTTTGCCGGCCCTCGCGGGCCGGTTTCGGCCCGCGGGCCGTAGTTTGGAGACTACTGGTCTATAGAAACAAATAAATGTACGTGAAGTCGGAACACTTACCAGAATCTGTCAGAGCTCTGTATCATAACTGACCTCATGAACGACGGGGACTTGAAAGCGCTGTACAAATGATCACGAACCGACAGGCTTATTTCAAAGCAGAACTGTAACAAAGAAAAAAAAGACGTGTAGGACTTAAGGACAACAAACAAGCCGTTGCCTGGTGACCGCCTCTCTAGACAGATGACGACTTCAGCATGATTCTCTCTCTGACCGCAGCTGAGTTCCTGCTTTTTTTGGGGGGGGGGGGCACAGGTAGCCGCCTTGTCACATCTCACCAACTGACGTGGGGCCTGAGCTCTAATGAACAGGCTGAGCATCTCAACACCATGGACACGCGCTGGATCTTCAACCGTAAGGAACCGCAAGTCCGTCATGTCTATCTGTATACAGTAGTGTCAGTTGTTCAATCTTTTCATTCCAGTAGGACTGGGACGCCTTAACATTAATTGCCAGTCTTCAGCGTACCATCCATTACTATCTGTGTCGATCATGCTATGACATGCACTTCCAGGTGTAGTTTTATTTACCAGTTTTTTTGTTTATTTTTTTTTTGCAACATGCTCGTTACAATATTTGTGTGTGTGTGTGTGTGTGTGTGTGTGTGTGTATGTTCGTGTGTGTGGAGTATTGTGTAATGTTTCTGTTGTAGAGGATAATACGATGATGAGAGAAAGAAGAGGGTAAAACCCGGTGTCGACTCAGACCCTACTCTTCGCGAGTGACACCAAGGTGGCCGCCAACATTTACGTCTCTATCCTGCAGGCGAATCACCATGAACACTGTCAGACGCCCTCCCTCTACCAGCTATACGGAAGGTAACGTTTGTATTTCTTATTAAGAATTCATTGTTTAGATATATGTAGACAAAATTTGCTGTTACAGTTCTGTGTCACTTCCGTTACATTTGTGCGCCTACATCCGACTCGTGATTCGCCGTGTACACTTCCCATCACTCATCACGTTAACCGTTACCAACAGCAGCACGCAAATGAAGACTTGCATACACCGTAAGTGCACTTTTACCAAGCCATATTCAGCAGAAGATATAGTTTTTCCAAACATGCTTCAGAACATTCACGAGTCTATAAGTTATTAGTGTTACAAAACACTTAGAGACGATATGAATGCATTAATTAATCATGAGGCCGTTCCGTGAGTAGGATGTTGCTTGCAATGCCTTAGCTGTATGATGGGACGTGTTTTAAAACAGCTGTTTTGAAACGTAGATTGGTAGACTTTTTTGCCAAATTGAAACTGAACTGTGGTCGTAGGTTGTACAGGTTATCCGTGAAAAATTCAAGTCCCACTGCTACGCTAAGTTTCAGATTATAAGCAAAGCTTACATTAAGGCAAAAGCCTTTGGAAAATATTTGTGTCATTCTATAGATTTAGTTTATTTTCACCTGTATTATCATGCCTACCGGTATATTAATAAACACCCGACTTTTCTTTTGTCGTCGCGCGTTACGTAATACGGTATGTTGCTTACCCTATCATCCTGCTTTTGACTCTGAAGCCACAGACTTTTGTGAACTAATATTACAAATAATCTGGCAATTTTTTCGCCTCAAAAACACTGTTTTCAGAATTCTTTATTTTCCCCAGTGTTCAGTAATTATTTTATCAAATAGAACTTCGTTTTCTTCGTATGAATTTGTACGAGATGCACAGTAAATTATCCCACAGCTGGGCAAAAATCTTCGGGTGACTGACAGGTTTCAGAGACTATGATGATAGTTAAATAACCGACCGCTGTAGTCGCAGAAAGTAGACCGTTGTAGTGGCAGAAGGTAGCATTTTCTGCGATCCCTTCAGGATGACTGTAAAGAAATAAGGCACGTTTGAAGAAATGTACAATCGTTTATGCATTATGACTTAGACACAAATATTTTTGCTAGCTTATGTGAAGTGAAATCACTAATGTTATGTAAATGTCTGCAGTGAAATGTGTAAGACCAGACACCGAAGCGCAGGGTAGTTATAACCGAACTTTCGCTACTTGACAGGACTCCCATGAGAAACAAGTTATTGTAGGGCAATGAAACTTTGTGGAAACATTTTTAGGGGCATCCGGAACAGAAATAATGAATAAACCGTTGAAGGAAACACATTTCAGTTTCCACGTGAGAGCGTTCATTTCTGGTGATCTTGGTGGTTACGCAGTTTGGAACTATCGGCCAATGATTCGGGTTTCTCCGAATATGTTGCGGAGTAGCCCAGTGACCTCATGAGAAATGTAAATGGAACTCTGTCGTGCATCAAAACGGTTGATTCCAAAGCAGAGCAGGGATCCCATGTTGGCGAAGCAGATCATAGTAACCAGTGCCGTTCAAGCTACATGTCCTTGGTTCTTGGGGTCCGAGAGCATTTATTGTGCAGGGGAACTTCACGAACATTCGTTGGCGGTGGCGATCCCCAATTGTAGCAATTTCTAGTTTTCATTGCCCTAATGCGCGTAAACTGTGCTTCATCACTCGACAAAATGTTCCAAAGCCACATGTCGTCAACTTCAACTCTTAAAAAGAAACGTAAGAGCAAAGTCCAATCGAATGTCTGCGCCACGATGCAAAAGGTGATGATTAACGTGAAATTTTTACATATACCATTTCACAATCGTTTGCCGCGCTTCTCGAACGATATACCATGGAATATTCGGCTGTCGTTACACAGCTGAGAGAGGCCGCCGGACAAACTGCGCCACAAATTATTGCTGAAGAAGTTGTAGTTGCCGTGCCTGAGAATACTGCACGCTAACAACAGTAACTTCTTCAACAATTTGTGGCGCAATTTGTCCGTCGGCCTCTCCCAGTAGCAAATCGATCGCTTCAAGTCGCGCAACTGCCAAGATCACCATATCCGAACCCACTCATGTGAAAATTAAAATGTGTTTCTTTGAATGGTTCAATCGTTGTTTTTCTTCCACATGTCCTTAGAAATGGTTCCACAAAGATTCATTGTCCTACTATCACGCGTTACTCATGCGTGCTCTCTCAAGTAGCCAAACTTTAGTAATGATCACCCTGTATCTTTAGCAATGAAGTCTTCAGTACGTAAGTGAATAAATGGAATGCGCTTTCGGACTGATCCTGGAAACCGAAAACCTTCTCTGTCGCACGCATTATGGAAAGAAATATGATCTGTTGAAATTCAGTTCGCAGTATTCGTCAATGCGCTCTAGTAATCAGTAAATGACGGCGGTCAGCTTGACGCCGTGTTCCATGATTCCGGGAAGGCTATCGATAAAATGGCAAAGGCCTTGCCACAGTGGTTATACCGGTTCCCGTGAGATCACCGAAGTTAAGCGCTGTCGGGCGTGGTCGGCACTTGGATGGGTGACCATCCAGGCCGCCATGCGCTGTTGCCCTTTTTCGGGGCGCACTCAGCCTCGTGATGCCAATTGAGGAGCTACTCGACCGAATAGTAACGGCTTCGGTCAAGAATACCATTATAACGACCGGGAGAGTGGTGTGCTGACCCCACGCCCCTCCTATCCGCATCCTCCTCTGAGGATGACACGGCGGTCGGATGGTCCTGGTAGGCCACTCGTGGCCTGACGACGGAGTGCTGTTCTTTTTTCGATAAAATTCTTCAGCGTAGTGTCGTTTACGGACCTACTTTATGAGTGGATTCAAAACCTCAGCGCATCGCACATAATGAAGAGGAATCGTAACGGAAGAACTGCCGTAAAAACTATCGGAGCCTCAGAATAGCCTTTTGGCGGATGACGCTATCGTCAGGAAAGTCGCGAAGCTAATAAGTTCTAAGAAAATCCGATTTATGTTTAGTTTTTCAATGTTTCCCTTGCTAACGTGACGATAAACTCCGTGGCTGCTGATTGCTTGATCTTCAATTGTCCTTTTCTATTTTAGCAAATCTCTGTTTTTACGCTGGAAACAGTTAACATTTACCATTTCAGTACTGACGTCTGAGAACCAGTCAACAACTGAGCTACGCAGGAGGAAAATACGGACAAGAAAAGACGGCGAGACACATCACATGCTGCTGTCTATTAAAGGCGACGTAGAAGCAGAATGTTTCCTCGAAACAGTGAAGGATGTAAACGAGTGGTTACAGACTCTTTTCAACAAAGGCAGAACACATCGTTACAGGGGTCGACAAAAATGTGGAAACTCCGAAAACACTTCACACTAACATGCCTGCTATAGTGTAGGAAAACCTTTGCTATTCAAAACAGTTTCCAGTCGTCTCGGAATGGATAAAATCAGCTTTCAGTGGTTTTTACATAGTGGATCTCGATCACACGCCATTCTCTTCAAGGTCGACCACCAAGGCCCAATAATATTGAGATCCGGTAACTGTGGTGGCCAGGACAGATACGGCAGTTCTTCCTCGTGCTCACAAAACCAGTCCTGGACGATACCAGTTGTGTGGACAGGGGCCCTGCAGTCTTGGAACGGAGCCTCACCGATGCTGAACAATCATTGTACCATGGGATGGAACTGATCAGCCAAAATCGTCATGTAATCTTGGCAGTGATGCGACGTTGCAGAGTTACCATGGGGCCAGTTGGGAGTGCAGCAGGACGGACTAGGTTATCTTCAATCAGAAAGATTCCCAACAATTAGTAGTAGAACGATATTTATTAAATGGGAAGAAATACTCAGCTTAAATGAAATGTCCAGAACACTTAGGCATTTGAAGCTAGTACAAGTCCTCTAAAATACTAAAATCCTGTCATGTGCCCCTGAGTGATGCATACGTAGAGTCCAGAGCTGGCCTACGATGCCTAGGGAGCCTAAGTCTCAGAGACGACTTGCGAACACTGCAACTTATAGACTCGGCTGTAACTGGATATTGTATACGAGTCGGTGCACTACAGAGAACTGTCCGCCGTAGCTCAGTGCTGCGCTGTTTACCGTGGCTTCGACCAATCGCTATCCACACATGTGATGCCCATGGGTTGGCAGCTGCGGGCTCCTGGCTGTAACGTACCCTCTCTGTTATGTTACTGTTGTTCTGTGTTATTGTAGTTGTATAGATATGACATTATTGTAGCGGTTAGCTTAGTCAGCCGTACTTCGGAATTTTTGGCATTAAATGGAGCCTGAAATTTGCGTAATAAATACTTCACGTGAAGTGCGATTTGCGGCATAAAGAAAAATTAATTGCGGAGATGCAATCCACTGAATATTAACAGAAAAGCTTTAGAACAATGCACACGACTGACTAGACACATTCAGAGGGTCCGTACATTCGCGTACGGGTGGTTGCGGTCTGATGACAAAGATGTGTCTTTTTTTTCGTACAATAATTACGCCGTAACACACTCGGAGATTGCGAACGTACAAGCAGGGTAGAGGCACGTACGTTCTATCATTCCCCGTGGCCTGGGTAAAAGAATTACAATTATTTACTTTTAAGAATATTTCTTTTTCTATCGGCCTCCTATTTTTATAGGAAAAGGAAGATTGCAGGTTCTGAATGTCCCGGTAAAAACACTTCGGAATTAATCTTAGCGGCCAGCAAAGGAAAGTAGTGAGCACAATCACGTACCTCTATTGTTCAGCAGCGCCGTCGTGAAGATCGTCGCCTCCATTTAAAATTCGCCTTATCGAATTAACAGAATAATTTGTACTCCATTGGTATGGGATTCAGGTTTGATCTTGACAGAAATCATAAAACACATTTTTCATCATTTAACACATACATAGATATGAAATTATACAGTACGTCTTTACGCCAGCACATCAGAACAAAAAGTAGTTAATACTAGAAGTAATAAAAGAATCTCGAAATTAGTCCTGTGTCTATTAAGGATAAAACCGTTTTTCAGAGTATTCCTCTGGCATGACAGTCGAACAAATTATCTTCTTGTATCTTTGAGATTAAATTACAACATTTTTTAGTTCCTTTTCGTGGCGGATCTCGTTATAGTTTGTACTGCCAACCCACTCAGCTGCTGCGCTACGAGTGTTTCGAGCGCACTTACCGATTTTGGTGCAGTACTCTGTGCAGTAGTGAGTATCGCACCATAACGCCCGTGGAATACCACGATATAGCTGCGCAAATCATCACTAAACCTCGACCACGTTTTACTCTTGGTATGTAAAATTGGAGACAGCGAGAAACAGGACTTACCTGACCAAATGACTTCCTTCTATTGCTCCGTATTCGAGGTTTCATGGCTTCGGAACCAAATTTCCCAGCTGGTGCTGCAGTTCCCTTCTAAACATTCATGGTGGTGTCTGATTGTACTATATCGTGTCTCCCAACCACTTTCTCGAAACGACGCTCTGAGCGTGTTTTTTAGGGAACTAGTTTGATCCTGGGACCTGTTGCTGGTAAGGAGACGCCAGACCACACATGACATGTAGAATTCAGAAGAGTTCAGTGAGACTAGCGATGATATAACCAAATACTAAATGATCTCAGCGTCAGCTCCACTGCACTCCCTGTAAAAGAATCTTAATTCTAACTAAATATAGTGGAAAGGGTTCAAGGCTTTCCTATTTTTAGTTAGCTGGTAAAATAACGAAGAAAAAGCAGTTAAGTTTACCACTGGAAATTTATTCTAATCAGAAAACATAGTTTATAAATTTCACTGTTGATAAAAGGAAATGTTTTAATACAGGATGGTAAAAACCAACAGCGTTCAACAAAAATGTGAACGAATATTCCCTAAATGGGTTTCCAAGTTCTACAATCGAGCGAAGGATGACCTATGCCATATCACATCTATAATCTAGGTTTAATTTAAGTTTCACAAAAGAGAAAACTATCAAAATGGTCTACAGTGACCCTCAATTATCTTTAATAACTTATCTACCTTGTCGTAAATTACAGTGGCTGATGTGGCTTCTCAATAACTATATAAAAGAAAAATCATCGCGTTTCAGATCTGTTCTTCAAGTGGCAAATGTGAACACCATGAGTTTTAATTAACGATCACCATTAGTTTTACGGAAAAAAGGGGGTGTAACAGATGAGACTTCTGCAGTTCTGAGTGAAGCCTTATGCGCTCAAAAAATGCGGCATCGCGTGCGTTCATTACCTTGTCGGTGTCTAAGCAGCGTCAGGGCGGCAGCGGCCGGCGCAGCAGCCATCCAACCCGCCGTCTCGGAACTAACTCTCCTCTAACTTCTCCTTACTACAATTTACCGAAGTTAGTTTAAAAAAACTATCTGGCTATGTTTTCATCTGACCAATCAGGGTCTCAATGTTAACCTTAAGCTCCGCCTACAAAAATTCTGTCTATCCAATAAGAAACGTTATACTTTTCGTGGTGGGGCAATGTTTTTAAAGTTTGCAACGTAACAGAGACGCTAAAAAGTCTCACGCTAAAACCTGCAGCTAGTGTGGTCCTTTTAGCGTTATCGTAAGATCTATACTGCTCTTCTGGAGGGCTCTATCTTTTAACATGGGCTGGGGAGTGATCCTAATGTAACAGACACGCGAAAAAGTCTCACGCTAAAACTTGCGGGTGGTAGTGGCCCTTTTTGTGTTATCGTAAGATCTATACTGCTTTTCTGGAGGGCTCTAGCTTTTAACATGGGCTGGGGGTGATCCTTGACGTACCTGAGACGCGAAAAAGCCTCACGCTAAAACGTGCGGGTTGTATAGTCGTACAGGTAGGCTCGCAGCGTGGGTGCCCAGGCCCTCCCTTATCTAGCTTAACACGGTTCTGCTCTCGGCTTCTGTTCTCGTTTCTCCCCTCGGAACTGCGTCTGCCTCACGGTGGGAAAGTACGACATGCATTTAGGCATTCTTGTGTTAGTCTGTGGTATTCCATTTGCTCACTCGTTACTCGTATTACTTTGGTTAATTTAATGTCACGATTTATTCCGAGCTATGTGACGTACTACTGGATTTGCTTATCATGTCAGGGTTTTCATGTAAGGTGTTGGATTTGCCTGACACCTTACACCCTGCTTAGGGAGATCCTCGGTCCTTGGTTTGGTGCTGACAGGGTTCGCCAGTGCTGCCTGACACCTTACACCCTGCTTAGGGAGATCCTCGGTCCTTGGTTTGGTGCTGACAGGGTTCGCCAGTGCAGCTTGCAGGCCTGCTGTTACTTTTGCAGCAGTCGTCCTCTTATTTTTCGTTCTAATCCCCTTCAGCGAGCAGGCCGAAGTGGCCGTGCGGTTCTAGGCGCTGCAGTCTGGAACCGCGAGACCGCTACGGTCGCAGGTTTGAATCCTGCCACGGGCATGGATGTGTGTGATGTCCTTAGGTTAGTTAGGTTTAACTAGTTCTAAGTTCTATGGGACTAATGACCTCAGAAGTTGAGTCCCATAGTGCTCAGAGCCATTTGAACAATTTGAACCCTTCAGCGACCGTCCATCACAATCACTCAACATAAACTTTCTTCTGCGTTGTGACTTAGCCGATAACATTTTTGCTTTCCCTGCATGCGGTATTAATCTTCGGTACGGTGCCTGCTGAAACACCAACCACTTCGGCTGCTCTGGTTATGGAAGCACCCAACATATGAGTATCAAAAATTTGTCCACGTTCGAATTCACATAAGGCACCCACAACAACAATACTGGCCATTAAAATTGCTACACCACGAAGATGACGTCCTACAGACGCGAAATTTAACAGACATGAAGAAGATGCTGTGACATGCAAATGATTATCTTTTCAGAGCATTCACACAAGGTTGGCGCCTGTGGCGACACCTACAACCTGCTGACATGAGGAAAATTTCCAATCGTTTTCTCATACAAAAACAGCAGTTGACCAGCGATGCCTGGTGAAAAGTTGTTGTGATGCCTTCTGTAACGAGGAGAAATGCGTACCATCACGTTTCCGACTTTGATAAAAGGTTTAATTGTACCCTGTCGCGAATGCGGTTTATCGTACCGCGAAACTGCTGCTCATGTTGGTCGAGATCCAATGACTGTTAGCACAATACGGAATCGGTGGGTTCATGAGTGTTATACAGAACGTCGTGCTGGATCCCAACGGCCTCGTATCACTATCAGTCGAGATGAAAAGCATCTTATCCGCATGGCTGTAAAGGATCGTGCAGCCACGTCTCGATCTCTGAGTCCACAGATGGGGACGCTTGCAAGACAACAACCATTTGCATGAACAGTTCGACGACGTTTGCAATAGCATGGACTATCAGCTCGGAGACCATGGCTGCGGTTACCCTTGACGCTGCATCACAGACAGGAGCACCTGCGATGGTGTACTTAACGACGAACCTGGGTGCACGAATGGCAAAACGTCATTTTTTCGGATCAATCCAGGATCTGTTTACAACATCATGATGGTCGCATCCGTGTTTGGCGACATCGCGATGAACGCACATTGGAAGTATGTATTCGTCATCACCATACTGGCGTATCACTCGGCGTGATGGTATGATGTACCATTGGTTACACGTCTCGGTCACCTATTGTTCGCATTGACGGCACTTTGAAGAGTGGACGTTACGTTTCAGATGTGTTACGACCCGTGGCTCTACCCTTCATTCGATCCCTGTGAAACCCTACATTTCAGCAGGATAGTGCACGACCGCATGTTTCAGGTCCTCTACGGCCTTTCTGGATACAGAAAATGTTCGACTGCTGCCCTGGCCGTCACATTCTCCAGATCTCTCACCAATTGAAAAAGTCTGGTCAATGGTGGCCGAGCAACTGGCTCGTCACAATACGCCAGTCACTACTCTTGATGAACTGAGGTATCGTGTTGAAGCTGCATGGGCAGGTGTACCTGTAGACGCCATCCAAGATCTGTATGACTAAATGCCCAGGTGTATCGAGGCCGTTATTGCGGCCACAGGTGGTTGTTCTTCAGGACCTATGCACCCAAATTGCGTGAAAATGTAATCACATGTCAGTTCTCGTATAATGTATTTTTCCATTGAATACCCGTTTATCAACTGCATTTCTTCTAGGTATACCAATTTTAATGGCCCGATGAACACTGTTCTGACCACGACTGACATTTACAATGTATTGAGGTATCACTCAAGGGTGGAAACAACGTGCTAATGCGCACCATAGTAACCCATTATAAAGAAGGGTCACTTGCTCGTTGACTGATTGCTGCCCTAAGTGTCAATCATCCAGATTCATGTTTTAGCGTGCCTATCGAAGATCCATACTTCTTATCTTTGAAGACTAGTTTACGATCGGCAAACCTACTTTTACAGTATTTCTAGATTTGGAGAAAACTATAGCAATGTTTAGTGAATTACAATCTTTGAATTTAAAAGGTAGCGGGGATGAAATTAGCGGAGTGAAAGATTATGCTAACTTTTAGGGAAACCATACTGCAGTTAAACAGTAAGACTGATAGAAAAAAAATTATTCGTATGCGACGCGAATCTGTAACTTTAATGTACATGTAAAGACAAATTATTACAATTTCAGAAATATAGGATGATTTATTCAAGAGACAGAGCTTCACAAATTAAGCACGTCAAAACGCATTGGTTAATCTATGGCCCTTGAGCATAAAGTTATTCGGTTTGACACTGAGTGATAGGGTTGCTGGGTGTCGTTCTGAGGGACATCGTGCCAAATTCTGTCCAATTTTACCGCGTTAGATCGTCAAAATCCTAAGCTTGCTGGAAGGCTCTGCCTGTAATCCTCCAACCGTTCTCAATTGGGAAAAGATTCGGCGACATTGCTGGGCAAGGTAGGGTTTGTGTGTGTGTGTGTGTGTGAAATCTTATGAGACTTAACTGCTGTCATCAGTCCCTAAGCTTACATACTACGTAACCTAAATTATCATAAGTACAAACACACACACCCATGCCCGAGGGAGGACTCAAACCTCCGCCGGGACCAGCCGCACAGTCCATGACTGCAGCGCCCAAGACCGCTCGGCTAATGCCGCGCGGCAAGGTAGGGTTTGGCAAGCACGAAGACCATCAGCAAGTATCGCCATGTGTGGATGAGCAGTGTATTGCTGAAATGTAAGTCCAGGATGGCTAGCTATGAAAAGCAACAAAACGGGCCTTAGAATATCGTCGACGTACCGTTGTGCTGTAGGTGTGCCATAGATGACAACCAAAGAGATCCTGCTATGAAATGAATGGCACCTCAGACCATCACTCCTGGTTGTCGGGTCGTACAGTGGACGACAAAGAGGTTGGTATCCCACCGCTGTCTCGGGTAACTCCATACACCTCTTCGGCTTGACTGGAGTAAAATTGTCTTCTGTAAAGAGTCCCTTTTCGAAAAGAGCCCCAATGACCAGTGAAGACGAGTCTGGAGAGGCCCCAAACAAAATGACTGTAGCCTGCAATATGGCGCTACAAGCTGGGGTATTGGTCTGGGGTGACATTTCGTTTCATAGCAAGACCTCGTTGGCTTTCATCTAAAGCACCCTTGCAGCACAGCGGTACGTTGACAATATTCTACGCCCTGTATTGTTGTACTTCATGGCAATCCACCTTGGGCTTACATTTCTGCAAGATAATGTCCGCTAGCACATGTCGAGAATATCTATTTTGTCTTCGTGCTTACCAACCAAGCACTGGCCAGAAAGGTCTCTACATCTGTCACCAATTGAGAACATTTAAAGCATTATGGGTAGGACCCTCCAACCAGCTCTGGGTTCTGACGATCTAAAGCGTCTGTTGGACAGAATTTGACACGGTATCCCTCAGGAGGACATCACAAAACTCTGTCAATCAGTGCTAAGCCGAATAACTGCTTGCATATGGACCAGAAGTGACCAACACGTTGCTGAATTGGTCAAGTTGTGATGCTCTTTCTCTTGAATAAATTATCCAATGTATCTGAAATTGTAGTCATTTGCTTGCCAGTAGATGTACATCACATTGACTGATTTCCGCCTCATTTGGGTAATTCCTTCGTGACGCGTCGTTTTCTTGTCTTAGAGTGTATAAGAATCGAAAGACACGGAAGGGATAGGAAGCAGTAATTGAGAATGGAGTGAGATACTGTCGCAGCCTATTCCCGGCGTTATTCACCCAGTACACTGAGGAAGCGGTGACGAAACCAAGGAGAAAATTGGGAAGGGAATTAAAGTTTAGGGAAGAAACTTTGAGGTTTGCAGTGGCATTGTAATTCTGTCGGAGACGGCAAATGCCTTGAAAGAGCAGTTGAATGGAATGGAAAAAAGGTTGTAAGTAAAATAGGAATAACTGAATGCAATCGAAATGAATCAAAGGATACAGAGGGAATTAGAGCAGAAACTGAGATAATGAGAGCGTTCTTAATCACCATGAGAAGAAAAGAATCGTATGGCACAACTTGACAAAAAAAAAAGGGTTCATAGGACTTTTGCGACATCCCTGAGGAAGAATTGATCGACTATGAATCTTGCAATGAGGTGAAATGCTGCTCTATAAATCCAGTTTTAAATAATTTTCTCACCTTGCAGCAACTCTGTTAAGGACCTGTGAAGGCTATAACTACACAATACAGTTGATATTAAACAGCGCGTTTGTAAGATTTCGCTTTCTGAGTTTGATAGCCATTGGGCAGCTGTAACTGGTATAAAACATCGACACTGGTCTGCGCTTACTTTTCTTGCCTTTTCGAATACACAGTTTTAATCTGCCAGAAAGTTTCATATCAGCGCACACTCCACTGCAGAGTGAAAATCTCATTCTGCTTCAAGCTTAGAGGCCTAACTGTCAACTTTACGGCTTTGTTAGATTTAAAATCTTTTCTATGCCATATTTTTTCCAATATTCGAAAATGTGTTTTTATTGGGGACGATTTTTTTAATAGCCTAAGCATTTCTTCTGTCCTGGTGGTCTACCGGTAAAATGCGTCACTGGAAACGGAAATCAAAAATCAAATATAAAATAGCTCTGAGCGCTATGGGAGTTAACATCTGAAGTCATCAGTCCCCTATAACTTAGAACTACTTAAACCTAACTAACCTAAGGACATCACACACATCCATGCCCGAGGCAGGATTCGAACCTGCGACCGTAGCGGTCGCGTGGTTCCAGACTGAAGCACCTAGAACCGCTCGATGGAGACGTAGAGGTCGCTGGTTCGAATCCCGTTCATACCACGGAAATTTTCAATCTCTCTTTAGTCCAGACTTCACTATTCAAGATGTGGGAAATCACCAGGAGCGACACTTGGTTCGGACTCCGCATAAGACTGGAGCTACGCTTTCTCTTGCGGGATAATTGGGGTGAAATAGGAAAACGCAAGCCCCAAAGTGGCGTCGAATTGATAGGCTTGCGCTAGGCCAGTGAACCACTCAAAATTACTTATAATGCTTCCCTTTCCTAGTCATAGTGTGGGAATGAAAAGATATAGATAATACTGTTTGAGGACACAGGGTGAGCTCGTCCTTCCCAGAGATTACCGTGACAGTGAAACCACTCAATCTCTTACTCTGCATATTATATCCTTCCACCTGGAAACTTCAGGGCTCTAAAGATCGCCTCTAAATCACTATTTAGGTCCTTTGTTCACTCATTCTACCCATCCAGAACGGACAAATGGTTCAAATGGCTCTGAACACTATGGGGCTCAACTTCTGAGGTCATCAGTTACCTAAACTTTTTTTAAAAAAAGAAACTAATTCTTTATTAACAAACCATTATAATTATACAAAGTTAACCCACTTCCTTAATGCATTAGTGGGTCATAACACTTATACATTTATACTAAGTTTGCAGCTAGCTTCAGTTTTAATAAGTGAGATACAGTTATTGTTTAACAATCAATGGCCATCTAATATCTAACATCTACAGTTTATATCTAATTCCTATAACTAATTTATATGTTCTGCAGTGCCACATGTGTGCCAGTGAAACATATAAACCTACTTTTAATCTGCCTTGCTCTTCGAGCTAATCCCGAAGAGCATGCCCCTGGCACTGGGCAGGCCTCGATGTTAAATTCGCTGCAGTTCCTAACGTAATTTCCTATAAACTAAGTCCTACAAACTAACTTATCCTACGTCATATCGGGTGTGTGTCACAATCGGTGGTTTTGATCCCTACTTCCCCTAATCCTGCACGTGGCAGATTCCAACTGAGATGAAAGTCGGCAGGTCCACGCACACGCGGCATGCGGATAGAGCTCTTGGACGCATTCGGTGGTTATTGTCTTTCTTATTTAGTGCATCTCTCTTAAGTATTCAGTTAGAACAGTTTATATCTCTCGTCTAAGTAGTTGATATGTGTCATAGTTGGGTAGTCTGTCTCGTAGTGTGTTTGCGACATCCTTGAAGAGGGGACATTCGTAAACTACATGTTCGGGTGTACCCTCCGGATCGCCACAGTCACACGCTGGTGTAGCCCTCTTCCCAAATCGACATAAGTACGTCGGGTAGGGTCCATGGCCAGTGAGAAAGAAAATGGATCAGACCTCGTGTGGGCTCAAAGTATTTCAATTCTAGGCGTTCCCTTACATCAGGTATAAACTGGAAAGTTCTGCGTCCAGCCTCTTCTACCTCCCAAGACTCCTGCCAGAGTTCCTCCCCTCTTTTCCTTATTTCCCTTTTATCCCCCACCCTAATACCCATGATATCTACAATCTTCTCATAATTTCCCTTTTTGGCCCAATACCAAGCCGCCTGTTCTCTTATCTTTATGTCCAGAGGACAGAGCCCCATTATGACTAATAGGGCCCCGCCTGGAGATGTTCTGTAGGCTCCCACAGCACTTAATACCATGCTTCTCTGGACCCTTCTCACTGCCCTGGCGGGCACAACCCTCGTGAGCCTGTGCGCTCAGACTCCCAAGCCGTAACCCACAACTGAGGTTAGGATGCTATTGTGGTAGAGTCTAATTAGGTGTGGAGGGGGATGGAATCTTTAATGGCCTATTGAAATGAGGTTATTTAATATCTGGGGAGCTCTCTGAGTAACGGTATCAATGTGTTTTCCGAAGCTCCACCTCTCATCAATGATAACTCCTAGATAGCGTGTCTCACGTCGTTGGAGAACTGGTGGATTTCTGATGAGATGTCCTTTTAGCAACAGGTAAGTGGATTTGCTGGGCGATATCGTCATTTTAGTCGTATGGCACCACTGTTGGAGTCTGTCTATAGCTGTCTCTATTTTTGTTTCAATGTCTTCGCGGCATCGGCCGTCAACCAAAAGGAGGAGGTCATCCGCATAGGCTATCACCTCTGGCACCTCATCACTTTGTTGTAATCTGTCTAATAGAGGCTCCATATGGATGTCCCAGAAGAGGGGTCCTAAAACGGAACCTTGGGGACGCCCTTTGGTAATTGTTTTTCCAACTCTTTCGCTAGGGGATGATAGCCAGACCTCCCGATCCTTGCAATAGCTCCTCAGGCAACCGTATAGCGGCCCTGGACACTCTTTTTCCCGCAAGCAGGAGAAGAGCGAAGGCCACCACAGGTTGTCGACGGCGCCAGGAACTGCACTACCTCCGCCACAATGCCATCTGGCCCAGGTGCTTTTCCTCTTTGCAATGATCTTATATGGGCTGCTACCTCCTCCTCTGAGAAGGGGTAGACAGCCGTCTCATTAATGTATTCTTGTTGATCTTCATTTCTCAGTTGCTTCTGCCCCTCTGTCTCCCCATCAGGCAACAGGGACTGGAGGAGGACCTCTGCAGTCTCCCGCCAAGATTTCGTCATCCTGTCCCCGTACCTGACTGTTGATAGCTCCAGAGGAGAGCGGATTTTTTCTCTTACCAACTTATATGGAAGCCCCCATGGGTCCATGACTAGCTGGTTGAGCACAAAGTTTTCCCAGTTTCTGATCCCAACTTCACGCAGTTCCTTTCGGAACTTCCGCTTTTCCTCCCTACATAGCAACTGCTACCTTTGTCGTTCCTGCCAGACGACACTGCGCTGGTAGTGCCTCCCCAGCCTTCTGACAGATTGACACAGTTCTCCTAGAACTTAGAACTACTTAAACCTAACTAACCTAAGGACATCACACACATCCATGCCCGAGGCAGGATTCGAACTTTCAACCGTAGCGGTCTCGCGGTTCCAGACTGTAGCGCCTAGAACCGCACGGCCACTCCGGCCGGCCAGAACGGACAATCAAATAAGATCTGTTAATAAGGGCATTAACTGAAACGGTTCTCTTTACAAACACACAATTATCGTTTACTAGAGCCCAAATACATTCAAAAAATGTGAAGCAGCCCTAAGACTTGGTCGGATGTCGGTGTAACTTCGTAAGCGTATACATCATCAGCGCGTACGTAAATGATTAGAGCTGCTACCCACTGTGACAGGTAGAACTATCACCAGAGTGCATTACTGTTGTCCGTGATTAGTGTTTTTTCGAGACCTTGTCGGATATACAGGGTATCCCAGGAAGAATGGTCTATATTCAGCGATATGACAGGACCTAACGTGGACTCTAAAATGCGTACCTTAAGATCTATGAGCACTTGTTCAGTAGAAAAGATGTAATTCACAGTAGCGCAGATGAACAAGTGTTCACAGATCTTAACGTAGAGCCCTTGTGTACTGAACTTTTTTCTTGTTTTGGTCCATACTACCACCTCACCTACTACTCAAAATACGAAAAGCAAACAGCTTGAATTGAAGAGACTTTTTTCACAGTATCGAAGATAAACAAGTGCTCATAACTCTTAAGGTATGCATGTTAGAACCCATGTTTACTAGACTTATTGCTCCGAAAAATTGTTCCTGTCACTTTTCGGAATATTGACAGTTCCTCATGCGACATCCTGTAAAAGAATTCGCAATTGCGGATGAGGACATTCATCAGCTGTAAAATGGAAGGCTCTGAGTGTATGAGAATGCGGAACTGAGGCATCGCCCAGCTGTTAGCAGGCCATACGTCATACAAGGTCTAGACAGGATCCGCCCAGAGCCGTTGCCATCAATTCTCCGCGCGAGACGTGATGGGAGGGGGGGGGGGGGGAGAGGGGGAGGAGGTCTGTGATTACAGCGCCCGTCCAGAGGCCATCGCCAGTGGAGCGATCGCCCACGGCGTCATTAACACGCGGTCACGGCGGCTGCGCCTCGTGTCGGTAGCCGGCAAGAAATTAATTTGGCGGAGCCGCTGGGAACCGGCCGGTGATGGGCCGACCGAGCGGCGAGCGGCGGCCATCCTTCCCTTCAGAGCGACTCGCCGCCTCCAGGATGCAGAGCAGGAAAGCCTGAGGTGGGGCTCGAGGACGAGCTGCCGAGGCTGACCTGGCTGCTACTTCTGTCCGCGGCAAACACTTCACGAGTCACCTGGAATACACTTTGCTGTGCGACAGCACGAGGCTTACCTAAACACACTTTGGTGTTTTTGTATCCCATTTTGAATTTTATTCGGTATGTTACATCTTCATTTCTTCCACCAGCCTTAAAGTACTCCTCTCACGCTTGTGTGCAACACATCCGCTAATTTTTACAAGCAGTGCTGGAAGTCTGTTCGCTAAATCGTGCACAAAATTACACTACTGACCGTTAAAATTGCTACACCACGAAGGTGACGCGCTACAGACGCGAAATTTAAGCGACAGGAGGAAGACACAGTCATATGCAAATATCTTTTCAGAGCATTCACACAAGGTTGGCGCCGGTGGCGACACCTACAATCTACTGACATGAGAAAAGTTTCCTAGCGATTTCTCATATACAAACAGCAGTTGACCGGCGTTGCCTGGTGAAACGTTGTTGTGATGCCTCCTGTAAGGAGGAGAAATGCGTACCATCACGTTTCCGACTTTGATAAAGGCCGGATTATAGCCTATCGCGATTGAGGTTTATCGTATCGCGACACTGCTGCTCGCGTTGGTCGAGATCCAATTACTGTTAGCAGATTATGGAATCGGTGGATTCAGGAGCGTAATACGGAACGCCATAGTGGATCCCAACGGCCTCGTATCACTAGCAGTCGAGATGAAAAGCATCTTATCTTCATGGCTCTAACGGATCGTGCAGCCACGTCTCGATCCCAGAGCCAACAGATGGAGACGTTTGCAAGACAACAACCACTTGCACGAACATTTTGACGACGTTTGCACAGCATGGACTATCAGCTCGGAGACCATGGCTGTTTACCCTTGACGCTGCATCGCAGACAGGAGCGCGTGCGATGGTGCACCCAACGACGAACCTGGCAAAACGTCATTTTTTCGGATGAATCCAGGTTCTGTTTACAGCATCATAATGGCAGCATCCGTGTTTGGCGACATCGCTGTGAACGCACATTGGAAACGTGTACTCGTCATTGCCATACTGGGGTATCACCTGGCGTCAAGGTATGGGGTACCGTTGGTTACACGTCTCGGTCACCTCTTGTTCGCACTGACGGCACTTTGAACAGTGGACGTTACATTTCAGATGTGTTACGACCTGTGACTCTACCCTTCATTCGATCCCTGTGAAACCCTACATTTCAGCAGGATAATGCACAACCGCATGCTGCAGGTCCTGTACGGGCCTTTCTGGATACAGAAAATGGTCGACTGCTGCCCTGGCCAGCACATTCTCCAGATCTATCACCAACAGAAAAACGTCTGGTCAGTGGTGGCCGAGCAACTGGCTAACCTCAATACGCCAGCTACTCTTGATGAACTGTAGTATCGTGTTGAAGTTGCACAGGCAGTTGTACCTGTGCACGCCATCCAAGCTCTGTTTGAATCAATGAACAGGCGTATCAAGGCCGTTATTACGGCCACAGGTGGTTGTTCTGGGTTCCGATTTCTCAGGATCTATGCACCCAAATTGCGTGAAAATGTAATCACATGTCAGTTCTAGTAAAATATATTTCGTAAAGCACATCAAATACTGACGAACCGATTCCACAGATCGAACGTGAGGAGAGAGGATAATGTAATTGTTTAATACAAACCATACAAAAATGCACGGAAGTATGTTTTTTAACACAAACCTACGTTTTTTTAAAATTGAACCACGTTAGGTTTGTTAGCACATCTGAACATATAAACAAATACGTAATCTGTGCCCTTTGTTGCATTGAAAAATGTTAATTACATCCGGAGATATTGTAACCTAAAGTTGACGCTTGAAACCTCCGACATTCAGTTGCGTGTTGTAACAAACAAGGGCCACGGTCGACGAGCAGCATCTGCAGGCACATGTTTACGATGACGACCGTGTTTACGAGTGTGGCTGTAGTGAACTGTTGTGGTTTGGTCTAGCTGTCGCAGTTTCCGCAAGTAGTGCTTGCTGCTATTGTTATTCTGCATTCGTCTCCGCACGCAGACCAACTGTAGTACACCGTGTTACCAGACGTCTGTGGATAGTGTAGTGTTGTAGGAACTGTGACCATGGTGTATTCGAACTCTGAAAAGGCGGAGATGATACTCATCTATGGCGAGTGTCGACGAAATGCAGCTGAAGCATGCAGGGTGTATGCAGAACGGTACCCGGACAGAGAGCATCCAACGTGCCGCACATTGCAAAACATCTACCGCCAACTGTATGCAACAGGTATGGTCGTAGCACGCAAACGGGTCCGTAACAGTCCCGTCACAGGAGAAGCGGGTGCAGTTGGTGTGTTAGCTGTTGTTGCCATGAACACACACATGAGTACACGGGACATTGCGAGAGCCGGTGGACTGAGTCAAAGTAGTGTCATGCGCATACTGCATCGTCACCGCTTTCACCCGTTTCATGTGTCGCTACATCAGCAAATACATGGTGATGACTTTAATCATCGAGTGCAATTCTGTCAATGGGCATTAACAGAGAATGAGTTGCAGTTCTACCTGTTTACCGATGAAGCGGGTTTCACAAACCACGGGACAGTGAATCTACGTAACATGCATTACTGGTCCGTGGACAATCCTCGCTGGCTCAGACAGGTAGAACGGCAGCGACGGTGGACTGTAAACGTATGGCGCGGAATCATTGGCGACCACCTCATTCGTCCTCACGTCATTGCAGGGGCTCAAACAGCTGCAACATACGTCGCGTTTCTACAGAATGACCTGCCAACGTTGCTCGAAAATGTCCCACTGGAAACGCGTCGACGTATGTGGTATCAGCATGATGGTGCACCTGCACATTGCGCAATTAACACTAGGCTGACCCTTGACAGGATGTTCGATGGGCGTTTCATAGGACGTGGAGAACGCATAAATTGGCCAGCCCGTTTTCCTTATCTTCCACCTCTGGACTTCTTTCTATGGGGTACGTTCAAGGAGAATGTGTACCGTGATGTGCCTACAACCCCAGAAGATATGAAACAACGTATTGTGGCAGCCTGCGGCGACATTACACCAGATGTACTGCGGCATGTACGACATTCATTACGCCAGAGATTGCAATTGTGTGCAGCAAATGATGGCAATCACATTGAAGAACATCTATTGGTCTGACATGTCGGGACACACTCTATTCCACTCCGTAATTGAAAACGGAAACCACGTGTGTACGTGTAGCTCACTCCTCATGGTAATGTACATGTGCGTCAGTGAAAAAGACCATTAAAAAGGTGTTAGCATGTAGACGTAATATGCTGTTCCAGTCTCTTCTGTACCTAAGGTCCATCACCGTTCCCTTTGGATCCCTACGTAATTCGGTGCTCTCCGATACACACGATCGAACAGCGGAGGAGTAGTACTCAAGCGTCAACTTTAGGTTACAATATCTCCGGATGTAATTAACATTTTACAATGCAACAAACGCACTGATTACGTATTTGTTTATATGTTCAGATGTGCTAACAAAACTGACGGGGTTCCATTTAAAAAACGTAGGTTTGTGTTAAAAAACATACTTCCGTGCATTTTTTTATGGTTTGTATTAACCAATTACACTAGCCCCTCTCCTCACGTTCGGTCTGTGGAATCGATTTGTCAGTATTTGATGTGGTTTACGAAATATATCCAGCGGTAATGTTAGGTGACTCACCCTGTATTTGTCCAATCATCATGTGCATTTCTTCTTGGTGTTGCAATTTTAAAGGCCAGTAGTGTACTTGCGATTCCCCTTGAATCCCTTCTACAGTCAGAAGGCCGATCCTAGAGCTTCAATTTCATTTTCGGGAAGAGTTAAAAATCATAATTGGAGCGAACACGATAAATTTTTTTACCAACAGCATTAATATAATTTAAAGATAAATGATACAGAGCTGTATTAAGACTCTTTTCTCTCTACTGTTTTCGGTATGTGTATCAACCAAGAGAAAGCAAATCAGCTATAGTAAAATATAAACAAACATCGTTAGGTAAATGGCTGCACACAAAGCAAAAAAGATTAATATTACTGATCTGTCATCACAAATTCTGACAGGAAAACCACATTTTGCATATAAACTCTTCACCATTGTGTAGATATAGCAACAAAATAAAAACTTTAACATGTAAACGCCATGACTCTTTATAACAGAAAATAGTGTCTTATTGTCAAGTAGCAAGCTCTTTAATAATCTTGGAAGACAGCACATGGACAAAGTAGACAACAATGGTGATTGAAACAAGTAGTCAACGATACTGATGTAAGTTAAAGTATTTCATGTTAATCAATACCACTGGTATTTTACGGCAATGTATTTACAACATTATTTCAATTATTATTATAATTCTAAGTTAATTGTAAAACATGTAAACCAAGTCAACAGCAAATGTATAAAAGAAATGAAACAGAAATCCAATTAATCGAAAAACTTGGACAAAATAATTACTAAATGACAACTGTTATGACAATTCCAAGTCAGTGTAGAGATATCAAAATCATAAGTAAAACATAAAAATAACAATATATACTGTCAGTTTGGAGCATCATGCACACATCCTTGTGTACATGATGTATTTATTTTAAAATCAAATTAGAAATATTAATCACATATGGGTCACCGATATCAACTGTCAAAAAATAAAAGCTACATCATAGGAGCACAACCTAAAAAGCATTAAACAGTGAGCATTATGTTGAAATGCTGGATTAAAACTTGAGAGAAAAACTTTATCTAATGAAAAAGTTAACAATATGGAGTAGCTAGTAATTTTGTTCAGATGCAAACCCAGTTCTAAGCAAAGAAGGGAAAGCAGAAAGGTGGAAGGAGTATATACAGGGTCTATACAAGGACGATGTACTTGACGACAATATTATAGAAATGGAAGAGAATGTAGATGAAGATGGAATGGGAGATGCGATACTTCGTGAAGAGTTTGACAGAGCATTGAAAGACCTGAGCCGAAACAAGGCCCCCGGAGTAGACAACATTCCATTGGAACTACTGACGGCCTTGGGAGAGCCAGTCCTGACAAAACTCTACAATCTGGTGAGGAAGATGTATGAGACAGGCGAAGTACCCTCAGACTTCAAGAAGAATATAATAATTCCAATCCCAACGAAAGCAGGTGTTCACGGATGTGAAAATTACCGAACTATCAGTTTAATAAGTCACAGCTGCAAAATACTAACACTGATTCTTTACAGACGAATGGAAAAACTGGTAGAAGCCGACCTCGGGGAATATCAGTTTGGGTTCGGTAGAAATATTGGAACACGTGAGGCAATACTGACCTTACGACTTATCTTAGAAGATAGATTAAGAAAAGGCAAACCTACGTTTCTAGCATTTGTAGATTTAGAGAAAGCTTTTGACAATGATGACTGGAACACTCTCTTTCAAATTCTAAAGGTGGCAGGGGTAAAATGCAGGGAGCGAAAGGCTATTTACAATATGTACAGAAACCAGATGGCAGTTATAAGAGTCGAGGGGCATGAAAGGGAAGCAGTGGTTGGGAAGAGAATGAGACAGGGTTTTAGCCTCTCCCCGTTGTTATTCAATCCGTATATTGAGCAAGCAGTAGAGGAAACAATAAAATTCGGAGTAGGTATTAAAATCCATGGAGAAGAAATAAAAACTTTGAGGTTCGCCGATGACGTTGTAATTCCGTCAGAGACAGCAAAGGAGTTAGAAGAGCAGTTGAACGGAATGGACAATGTCTTGAAAGGAGGATATAAGACGAACATCAACAAAAGCAAAACGAGGATAATGGAATGTAGACGAATTAAGTCGGGTGATGCTGAGGGAATTAGATTAGGAAATGAGACACTTAAAGTAGTAAAGGAGTTTTGCTGTTTGGGGAGCAAAATAACTAATGATGGTCGAAGTAGATAAGATATGAAATTTAGACTGGCAATTACAAGGAAAGCGTTTCTGAAGAAGAGAAATTTGTTGACATCGAGTGTAGATTCAAGTGACAGGAAGTCATTTCTGAAAGTATTTGTATAGAGTGTAGCCATGTATGGAAGTGAAGCATGAACGACAAGTAGTTTGGACAAGAAGAGAATTGAAGCTTTCTTGATGTGGTGCTACAGAAGAATGCTGAAGATTAGATGGATAGATCACGTAACTAATGAGGAGGTACTGAATAGAATTGAGGAGAAGAGGAGTTTGTGGCACAACCTGACAAGAAGAAGGGATCGGTTGGTAGGACATGTTCTGAGGCATCAAGGGAACACAAATTTAGCATTGGAGGACAGGTGGAGGATAAAAATCGTGGAGGGAGACCAAGATATGAAGACACTAAGCAGATTCATAAAGATGTAGGTTGCGGTAAGTACTGGGAGATGAAGAAGTTTGCACAGGATAGGGTTGCATTGAGAGCTGCATCAAGCTAGTTTCAGGACTGAAGACCGCAACAACAACAACAGTAATTCTATGTGAAATTGCAGAGCTTAAGCACCTCCTTATTACAAAATAACTATTTGTCTAATAAATTTCGTTGCAAGATCATCAAAACTATAAGAAAGTTAAGCAAAATAACTGGAAAAATCATAGACTTTTCCCCCAACCATAATATGACATACAGAACAACCCAAGGCATTGTCTACAAAAACTTGTCAATGAGGTCCAAACAATTCAAGATCAAAGAAATAGGTAACAAAAAAACATTTGCCAGTTATACACCTCATTAATACATCAGCGTCCGTTGGTGGCACATCAGGAGGGTACCAAGTTGCATATCTAGGATTCTGTTCGTTTTATAGTTTACTTCGTCTGTTAGCCTTGCTTGGATGTTTATGATGTGTGCATGTTGTGTGTGGATGTAGGAGCTGGCCACAGTTCGCGATCAGCTGAATGTGATTCAATGTCAGTCAATTTCAGGCTGATGCCTTGGGCTGTAGCGGTGGTGGAGAATCTGGCACGTCGCATGGGACACCTCGCGTGTTGCGTGTTTTGCCCACGGGCTCTGCTTCTGAGGCACCTCCTAGTGCATCAGACGCGGTGGATCTGCCCTCACAGCAGCGTGATTGACGGAGAGACAGTGTGTAGACTGGCCACCTGGCATCGCCCTTTCACTCTGTGAGTGGACAGGTGGATGCTCATTCAGCAGGGTCCGAGCAGGCACATTGGTTGGGGGGGGGGGGGGGAGGAGGGTTTACTAGGTTTCGGGAGCTCTAACGCTAGGCTCGTTACAGGGCCCCTTAGGAACAAAGCGTTCAGAGCTGGAAAAAAAGCCAATGTGTATTCAGTATGTCTGCTGGAGAGGCCTCAGCCGAGATGTGGACGCGGCCTTGCCTGCGGCCTTCGTGCACGCAGGGTGCAGTCGTTTGCAAGTTGTGCCTCACGTCAGCACCAACGACACTTGTTGCATGGGTTGTGAGGCCATCCTCAGTTCTTACAGGCGGCTGACGGAGGTAGTGAATACCGCTAGCCACGCACGTGGAATGCAAATAGAACTAGCATTGTTCCTAGAGTTGATTGGGGTCCTTTGGTTTGCATCCGACTGTAGGATTTCAACCAAAGGCTTCGTCGACTCTGTGACCGTCTTGGCTGCAGGTTTCTAGACCTGCGTTATCGTGTGGGAATTAGTAGGTCTTTCCGTAATAGGCCAGGGTGCAATACACAAAGGAAGCAGCTACTCGGGAAGCAGAGTACTTGAGGAGTACACATAAGGTTTTTTTTTAAGGCTAGACAGAAATTTGAGGTGCTGTGATGAACACTCGCCAGTCGATACTCAGCAAGGGAAGTCAGATGGCATCCACAATACAGACACTTCGATTCTCAAAATTTTATGAGTAAACTGTCGAAGTATTCGTAATAAAGTTCCCGAATTCACTGCCCTTCAGGAAAATTCTCACGCTCAAATTATCCCTGGGACCGAGAGCTGCCTGAAACCCGATGTGAGAAGCTCTGTGATATTTAGCGAGTCACGGAACGCATAGCGGAAAGACAGATTAGAGGCCGTGGGAAGGGGAGTCTTCATTGCAGTTGACAAAAATATTGTCTGTATTGAGGTCGAAGTTCAGTGTTACAGTGAAGTTACCTGGTCACGTATAAAAGATGTATGTCAAATCAAGTTGATTGTTGGATGACATTTCCGGCCACCCGTTTCTGCTGCGACAGTTCTACAGTCACTCAAAGAAAGTCTATGTTCAATAGCTCATAAATAACCAGGTCATGCAATACTAGCTGGAGGCGAATTCAACCTACCGAGTATAGACGGGATGTGTATGGATTCATTGTGGGGCTTATAGACAGGCAGTCATACGTAATACTTTTGAACAAATTTTCTGAAACCTTTCTTGAGCAGTTAGCTCGGCAACCTACACACAATGGAGATATCTTACACCTTGTAGCTTCAAATAGGCCCAACCTTATCAACAAGGGCGTATTAGCAATCATGATGTCATTATAGCAACTATGATTGCGAAAGTTAATAAATCAATCAAGAAGTCTAGAGAGTGTTTCTACTAGATCGAGCAGATAAGCAATTATTAGCGTCTCACTCAGACAGTTAACTGACATCACTTATTTCCAGTAAGATGGATATAGAGGAATTATGGGAAAAGTTTAAGCAGATATTAAATCATGGTCTATAGAGTTATGTGCCTAGTAAGTCAATAAATGATGGAAAAGACACAACATGGTTTAGTAACGAAACTCGGAAGCCGAGCGGTTCTAGGCGCTACAGTCTGAAACTGCGTGACCACTACGGTCGCAGGTTCGCATCCTGCCTCGGGCATGGATGTGTGTGATGTCCTTAGGTTAGTTAGGTTTAATTAGTTCTAAGTCCTAGGGGACTGATGACCTCAGAAGTTAAGTCTCATAGTGCTCAGAGCCATTTGAACCATTTTGAAACTCCGAAGATGTTCAGGAAGGAGAGGATTTTGCTTTATCGGTTCAAAGGTGAACATACAAATGACGACAAGCAGAGGTTAGTAGAAATTCGTCCGTCTGTGAAAATATCTAGGGCCCAGGCATACAACAGCTATCACCATCAGACCTTGGCAAAAGATCTGGCAGAGAAAGTGAGAAAATTCTGGTCCTACGTAAAATCACCGAGCGGGTCTAAGGCTTCCATTCAGTCCCTTGTTGATCAGTCTGTTGTGGCAGCTGAATATAGCAAAATGAATGTGAATGTTTTAAATTTCACGTTCAAGAAATCGTGCAAACATATCGCCATTTGACCATCGGACAGACTACCGTATGGACGACGTAGTAATAATCAGCCCTGGCGTTGAGAAACAACTGAAAGATTTGATATCAAATAGATCACAAGGTCAGGATGGAATTCCAATTCAGTTTTAATGAGAGTACTCTATGGTATTGGCCCCTACCTAGCCAGCATTTATGGTGAATATCTCGCCCAGCACGAAGTTCCAAAGGACTGGAAAAAAGCGTAGGTGACTCCAGTATATAAGAAGGGTAAAAAAAATGAACCAGCAAAATTACAGACCAATATCCCTAAATTTGGTTTGATGCAGAAACCTTGAACATATTCGAATATATAAAATTTTCTTGAGACTGAAAATCTTATGTCCGCGAATCAGTATGGTTTTAGAAAGCATCACTAGCGTGGAACTCAGCTTGCCCTTCCTCACATGATATACTGCGAACTATGGATGAAGGGCAACAGGTAGACTCCATTCTTCTAGGTATCATGGTATGTGAGACGGTGCTCCACTGCAGGCTGTTACCGAAGACACGAGCCTGTGGAATACGTTCACAGATACGTGAGTGGCTCGAAGACTTCTGACGAAATAGAACCCAGGATGTGGTCCTCGACGGCGACTGTTCATCAGGGACAAGGATATCGTCAGGAGTGCAACAGGGAAGTGTGACAGGACTGCTGTTATTTTGCGTACACATAAATGATCTAACGGACAGGGTGGGCAGCAGTCTGCGGTTGTTTGCTGATTATGCTGAGGTATATGATAAGGTGACGAAGTTGAGTGACTGTAGAAAGAAAGAGTATGATTTAGAGAAAATATCTAGTTTGTGTGATGAATGGTGGCCAGCTCTAAATGTGGAAAACTGTAAGTTAATGCGGGTGAGAAGGAAGAAAAAACCTCTAATGTTCGGTTACAGTATTGCAAGTGACCTGCTCGAACACCGTCATTTACGTATTTGGGCGTAATGTTGCAAAGCGATATAAAATGGAACGCGAATGTGAGAACTGATGTTGGGAAGGCGGAAGTCGACTTCGGTTTATTTCGAGAATTTTAGAAAAGTGTGAATCTCCACTAAAGGAGACCGCATTTAGGACGCTAGTGCGATCTATTCTTGAGTACTGCCCGAGTGTTTGTGATCCGTACCATGTCGGATTGAAAGAAGACATCGAAGAGATTCAGACGAGGGCTGCTACATTTGTTACCAGTAGGTTAGAACAACACGTAAATGTTACGGAGACGCTTCGGAAACTCAAATGTGAATCCCTGGAAGGAAGGCGACGTTGTTTTCGAGAAACACTATTGAGAAAATTTAGAGAACCGGCATCTGAAGCTGACTGCCACGTTATTCTACTACCCCCTACATAAACTGTGCTTAAGGACCACGAAGATAAGACAGGAGAAATTAGGGCTCATACAGAGGTATATAGACAGTCGTTTTTCCCTCTCTCTGTCTGAGAGTTGTATGGGAAAGGAAATAACTAGTAGTTTTACAGGGTACCCTCCACCACGTACCGTACTGTGGCTTGCGGATTATCTATGCAGATGTAGATGTAGATCTAAAGATCTCTGTGCCAAGGGAACACGAATAACTTATTTCCTCTAACTTATAATTATCAAATAATATTTGTAATCAGACAGAAAGAACCAGACTTGTTGCTCTAATTACACATTAAGATCATGTCATGGCAAATTCCATAATCTTGTTCAAGAATGGAGGCCTTAACTAAGGATAACCATATGATACGATTAAAAAGTAAGTTTTGTACAGAGAAGCTCTGTGTAAGACAAAGAACCTCATGCCATTCACACTGCATGGATCACAAGTAAAGTACATTATAATCATCTTACTTAGTATCAGCACAATGCCACAGGACTAACAAAAAAAGTGAAAGAATTTTCACACGGGTATGAAAGATAGCAATGACATTTTTTAACCAGCAGTAACTAGAACTACTAGCGTAAGCATATCATATCTTAGGTTGCAACCATGAGGTTACAAAAATATAGGAACATAACAACAAATAAAAAGTAAACATTATATGTAAATTAAAATAAGAAGCTAAAATTAGAAACCTATTCACAGATATAAGAGGAACGTCAGACACAGTAAATTGCATGTAGACTGGAGGCATTAGACAAAAGCAATAATGAACATATCATGAATTTTTGTATCAGTCAAGTTCTGCATATACTTAACACTAGAACTTCATAACTCGAACCATACTGTCAAGGGAACAATCTACATCACGACTAATAATCACCACACAATGGGTCATACGTTAAGTCACATTTAAAATTATAGTGTCCCACCAATTTCTCGTAAGAGAATAGCTGACAGGAAATTGGCAGATAATTATCTGCAAGTAATGCGCATACAACTAATAACAAAAGTAGATGTTTGTCATATCACGTGATGAGGTAAAAACTGCACTATAAGGGATAGCAGACAGTAAAAAACAGCTAGGGTTTCTTACAGAAAAATCTAATAAATACAGTGACAAGCGAACAAAACCATAAAAAGTTATATAAAATGCATGAGTAAAAAGGCAGATACACAAAATTAATAAATCAATGATTTTTCATGAAAAAGGCGCAAGATATGAAGATATCAGTGTTATACCTATCAAAAATACTGAGAGTGATGGGTTACTACACATCTGTCTGTGTTGACACTCGATACTTACCTCGCCTCACGAGAATGGCCAAAATTTCGCTGCCACAGCTTGCAGCTTTGTACTTTCTACTAACGGTCTATTGTCCCAAAACGTTACCATGAGAGTTTACCTGATTCCTCGAAATCTGGACAGTGATCTCCACGTCCAGCTCTAGATTACTTGTTTTACAGACATTTACTGCTTCCAGAGAGCGTCCGTTGTTGGTGATGCTTGCAGACTGATGACCGCTTTCTTCAGACTAATGGTAAATCCAAGAACACTCTGCAGATATATGATAACCCGTCATGGCATGATGGAGCTGCCACTCAACGTTTGATACCAAAACAACATCATCATCACTTAGGAGTTTATGTACGAGTACTTTACTCACTTTTGTTTCACTTTAGGAGGGTCTGTATGTAAAAAGATCCAGTCGGCTCCATGAGTACAAGCACACGATTTTGTTGTATTCTTAGAAAGCGTACTTCAGACACAGTGGCCGAAGCGTAGGAGCCAGTACTTAGCCTTCTTTGATACCCCTACTTCTGGAAACGGCTTGTGACAATTTGCCGCTGAGGCGTATGGTTACCTGCACCTTCTCGTAGTATGAAACGATAATGGCCAGGAAATTTGGGATGGCGTACAATCTTTTCAAAGAGCACAAAGCACTCGTCACAACTGAATAACACAAATTAATTTAACATATCAATGAACACGACAAAGAGCTGCTTCTGCTTTTATTAACACTTCCTAAAGCGGATGAAGAAGAAAGATCACGTCGTTTCAGATCATCAGTAATTTTACATACATTGCTGGCTAAATTTCTCTTCTCGATTTTTTTCGCGTGTTACAGACTCCAATTATCAACATCCATGGTTTACGTCATCCATCCATCTTCGATCACGTACCCGTTTCCATGATACATTTTGTTGTTTTTGTCTTTGCCAGTACTGGTCCGTTCACTGATCACTGAGAATGTGTGTCGCATTTACAGTCTGTGTCTCATTGTCGTAAATCCCGTAATACAAATTGATAAATAACTTTTCACACACATCAGTTCGTATGTCTTCAAGTGATAGCTTAGCTAATGAAAAACACCCCAGGACATTTTAACTGTTCTGTATCTTTCATTTGCCCTAAAAACAAAAACTAATCACTTGGTTCTGTGACTTCACTGTTGACAGCTATTACTTTGCTGTCGATATACTCACTCTACTTAATTATTGTGTTGTTGTTTAAGTTTTTCTGCAGTAGAGGGAAACAGGACAATGGCATCCCCAAAAAGAGACTGGTTGAAATACATATAATTAAGAAGTGTCCAACCTTGGCTTCCTCAGTGTCTTCAGCACTTCCTCTAGAGCTGCTGAGAATAGTTTTGGGGACATGGAAACATCATGCTCGAGTTCTCTTTCAGTCCCCCTTGTGTGGGGATTTAATGTGTACATGGACTTCAGTCATGTATCTGCAAATGAACAAAAAAATTAATTACATAACATTATTTTCAGGAAGTGATCATTAAAGCTTTATGACTACCCCTCACATTTCTTTGAAATCTACGTTGTTTTATTGTGGAGGACCCAACAATATTGTGACGAACATTTTCTGCTGATTCTAATATGAATCTATAAGCTTCTTCTTCATAATGTACAAGGTATTCACAAAACATTAGATTTTAATTGGATAATTGAACAATGTGACATTATAAATGGATTTAACACAATGGAATATCTGTGAACTAAAATAATGAAGCAATGAGTCTGTGTTACTTGCTCATGTGGGATTCACAGATTCTGAGAACGATATTGACTCTGTTCCAATTAAGGTTGTACTAGCAACCCTTGAGATACACAGAATTCATTCAGTCTACACTACTCGTCTCAAATCAATACATACATATGCACTGATAAGCCTATAGTGACAGCCCTTAAGAAGAATGGTATACATTAAACTTACATTATGCATTCAGCTTGTGTTACTGTACTGAAATGTGTTTATTTCATAGATTGCATAAATGCCATGCCTTAAAAGGGGTGCCGGTACAAGTTTCAGTGACTCTGAGTCAAAACCATAATATCCATAATATCATCAGTCAGTTCACCAACATCATTTCTAAAATACTGACAATGTAAATAATTGACTCTATAAACCAAATATTTTTGTGTATGGGAAAAATAAGTATTCTAAAATGCATAAACGAAATAATCACAACTTATAATATTCCTAAGAACAAAAAATCGCAAATTATACTACATTTTATGCGCTAATTTCCATTTTGTTGAAAACCAATGACATAAATAACCTCCATTACACACTACTAAGAAGCACAATAAAAAGTTCATATACTCAGATAAACATATATTACATCATTATTAAGACCTATTTCCAAGAGAAATAGCATTGACAGTTAGTAAATGATAATTTTTACAGTTAGATTGGACAGCTGAAGAAAAATACAGTGCATAAAAATGAAAACAGGGAATGGTACAACATAGTTCAAAGCCATGTGCTTGTCAAGCACATGATTCAGAAAGAATGTGAACCATCTTGAAAACTGTTACCTCAGTCAACCCTCTGCTTGTACAATTCCATATCCACTTTTTTGTAGATTTTGAAAAAAATGAATAATAGGCATGTCAGGTACTTATAATGGTCTATGATATAGGTGAAGAATTTAGAAATATCAGATTTTATCTTTTTAAATTTCTTTATCAATGTTAGGTCTCCTATGTTTATCTCAGTACCTCCAGTTTCAGTGCCACATCTGTTTTTCGTAGCTAGAATTTGTTTCTTGCATGCATTCCTCTACTAGTTTTCTGTAGAATGCTCATATCTTGTTTAGGTGAGAAATAAATAGCTTCTTCAGTAAAATTGTTTGCTCGTACCCCAATCATAGTTTCATCAGGACTTTCAAAGTTCATCACATAACTTCCCCACAAACTATGATATTGGTTGCAATAAATTCTATGAAATCTCTCCTCAATTCTCTCATGTATGTTTTGCTTTATCGTCTCAGATGTGAAGACCTGTTATCTGACAAGACAATGTAAGATTTACTCACTTGCAAAAAAATAAAATTTTAGCCATTTTATCTGTTGTTATTTTACCAGTGGCTCAACGTAATGGGTAATATTTATGGTATTTTGAACAATATCTCCTGAAACCAGAGTATAAACAAAGCCTTTCAAAGTCTTTTGCAATGGGCCAAAGAAGTCAATAGCATTACATTTCATTAGGTGAAATGGACTGCTTTGGACAGAGTCTCCTGGCCAATAATTCGACGCAGTCATTTCATTTCTTATCATCAGGACTGGTTCAAATATTCTGACACCCACTAACCTTTCCAATTTATTGATGTATAGATGCAAAGTTCAGTACAAAATGGACTCCTGTCACGTCCACTATGCTCGCTACATGTAATGCGTGAATAAGGATTTATTGCTTAAACTTACTAATTATGAATAATGAATGTAGGCATATCAGGCACGCAACATCCTGTTATAAATCATTTCATTTCTTATCATCAGGACTGGTTCAAATATTCTGACACCCACTAACCTTTCCAATTTATTGATGTATAGATGCAAAGTTCAGTACAAAATAGACTCCTGTCACGTCCACTATGCTCGCTACATGTAATGCGTGAATAAGGATTTATTGCTTAAACTTACTAATTATGAATAATGAATGTAGGCATATCAGGCACACAACATCCTGTTATAAATCTAATTTTGTAAGCCTACATTACTTCAGTGTGCACAATTTTGAAATAGAGCTTAGGAAAAGAAGCATTTTATTCATATGGTAATTGGGAGATTCACGTAGGTACCCCATAGCACTACATTTATAATTAAACCTAATAATGAGAAAGCATTCACGTGGACATATAAAATACTTTATTACTCCTACACAAAAATAACAGTGTAATTATTGGAGCATTAATATATACTGTGTAGATAGTAAGATTCTGTGACGTGACTGTAATGTAGCATTAATATATACTGTGTAGATAGTAAGATTCTGTGACGTGACTGTAATGTCGTTTGAATATGAAATATTATAAGAAGGAATTTATTCGTTAAATGAAATAAAACAAACTCTAATGCTAAACAGCATTACTGAAAGACATTTATTTACCCACCTGAATGGAATAACTATGTTTTCGTTGCTCCTCTAATAATTGAGATAAATGTTTTATTGTAATGGGTTTCAAAAATGATTAAAAAAATTACTTTGCTGAAATCACTTCTAACTGCTGAAAGTCATAATGTTTAAACAATTATTGAGAGGTACGCTTTACACAGCTTGTTCAGTTGACTTATATACGAAAATACATTGGTCAGGTTAGTATCATGATTTTAGTGAAGACTTGTTTCTTTCTCCCCCCCCCCCCCCCCCCTCTCTCTCTCTCTCTCTCTCTCAGCGTCTCCGTGCCGATTTTTCGGCTAATAATCCAAGTCAATAATTATCTTCCTCTTTCATCTCCATACATCCTCACGAAGTATATACAAAGATACATTTTTTTCCTGCGGACTGTACAAGTCCATGCAGTTATATTCATAGCGCATTGACACTCAATTTTGAACAATAGACTGCAACACGTTCGACAAAATATAGCGTATTTGGATCTACCTAGTGCAGTTCTTTTTCAAACATTAACAAAAATCTCTACACATTTATGTTATACTATAGATTCAGCTATTTGCATATTATTTTTTAGCCTTTAAGAAATCGTTTCACAAAAATAATAAAAGTAAAACTATAACTCTGTACAGGCAAAGCCAAAGCATTTACACAAATAGATGCACACAGCATTACCAGGTGCCACTATATGTTATGTTTACAGTACATTGACATATGTATTGAGACTTCAGAATAAATTACTTAAGAAACTGACAAACAAAAGGAACAAAATTATGTTGTGTACCTGCGTCTAGTTTACGTGTCGATACAAATTATAGTGAAGTGAAACTTCCTGGCAGATTAAAACTGTGTGCCGGACCGAGACTCGAACTCGGGACCCTTGCCTTTCGCGCACAAGTGCTCTACCAACTGAGCTACGCAAGCACGACTCACTCCGCGTCCTCACAGCTTTACTTCTGCCAGTATCTCGTCTCCTACCTTCCAAACTTTACAGAAGCTCTCCTGCGAACCACTCAGAACTAGCACTCCTTGAAAGAAAGGTTATTGCGGAGACATGGCTTAGCCACAGCCCTGGGGATGTTTCCAGAATGAGATTTTCACTCTGCAGCGGAGTGTGCGCTGATATGAAACTTCCTGGCACATTAAAACTGTGTGCCAGACCGAGACTCGAACTCGGGACCTTTGCCTTTCGCGGGCAAGTGCTCTACCAACGGAGCTACCCAAGCACAACTCACGCCCCGTCCTCACAGCTCATTCTGGAAACATCCCCAAGGCTGTGGTTAAGCTATGTCTCCGCAATATCCTTTCTTTCAGCAGTGCTAGTTCTGCATGGTTCCCAGGAGAGCTTCTGTAAAGTTTGGAGGGTAGGAGACGAGATACTTGCAGAAGTAAAGCTGTGAGGACGGGGCGTGAGTCGTCCTTGGGTAGCTCAGTTGGTAGAGCACTTGCCCGCGAAAGGCAAAGGTCCCGAGTTCAAGTCTCGGTCCGGCATACAGTTTTAATCTGCCAGGAAGTTTCATATCAGCGTACACTCCGCTGCAGAGTGAAAATATCATTCTGGAAGCATATTGAAGGTTAGTGCAGGCCGTTAGTGGAAAGATAGTGATTGTCCTAAAATCGTAGATAGTACACCCCAAGCAGAGCGCTGCATTCCTTTCATATTTCGCTCATTAAGATCACTGGGCAAGTCTCGCAATTTCCCCAAAAATTATTATTCAAAGAAAGAAAATTAATAGTAGTAGTAACAGAGCGAGCGTAACAAGATGGATCCCAAATATAAAGATATCCTTCGGCTCTTATTGTCATACCTTCTCTCTATTAGAGCAAAGAAGATGATGATTGTAGAATCAGCGGAGAATTTACTCTGCAAATCACACTTAATAGTTGTCAGAGGGTTCACCGAACCACCTTCACAGTCTGGAATAGCGCCGGGCAAAAACGAACACCTATACCTTTCGTGCGAGCTCTTCTTTCCCTTATTTTATGATGCTGATCATTTCTCCCTATGTAGGTCGGCTTCAAAAAATATTTTCTCATTCGGAGGAGTAAGTTGATTATTGAGATTCCATGGAGAGATCTTGCAGCATTGAAAAAAGCCTTTGTTTTAGTGGTGTCCACCTCAAATCCCGTTCGTGACACTCTCTCCCCTATTTCGCGATAATACAAAACGCAGCGCTCTTCTTTTAACTTTCTCGATGTACTCCGTTAATCCTGTCTGGTAAAGATCCCAAACTGCTCTTCAGTACTCCAAAAGAGGACGGATAAGCGTAGTGTGGGCAGTCTCATTAGTAGATCTGTTACATTTTCTAGGTGTGCTACCAATAAAAGACAGTCTGCATCTACATCTACATCATACACCGGAAGCCACCTAATGGTGTGTAACGCTCTCTCGCCAGCTAAACTATTCCGTGACGAAACGCGCCGCTCTTTATTGGATCTTCTCTGTCTCCTCTGTCAGTCGTACCTGACAGGGATCCCAGATAGATGAGCAATACTCAACAACCGGGCGAAAAAGCGCCTTATAAGTCACTTCTTTCTCCCAATAAATCTCAGTCTGGTGTCTGCTTTTCTCACTATTTGTTTTATACGGTCATCTCACTTAAGGTCGCTATGGATACTTAAGCCTAGATATTTTATGGCAGACGCTGTTTCGAGCTGTTTGTCACCAATAGTGTAGCTCTACAGTAGTGGGTTTCTTTCCCTATGTATGCGCAATATGTTACATTTATTTACGTTCAGGGTCAACTTCAAAAATGGTTCAAATGGCTCTAAGCACTATGGGACTTAGCGGTCGCGCTGTTCCGGACTGTAGCGCCTAGAAACGCTTGTCCACTCCGGCCGGCCAGTGTCAACTGCAAGAGTCTGCAACATTCATCAATTCTCAGCGGGTCGTTCTACAAATTCTTACTATCTTCTGGCGTTGCTACTTCAATATAAACAACTGCATCATCTACGAGTAGCCTTAAAGAACATCCGACGCTTTCCACTACATCATTTGTATACACTCCTGGAAATGGAAAAAAGAACACATTGACACCGGTGTGTCAGACCCACCATACTTGCTCCGGACACTGCGAGTCGGCTGCACAAGCAATGATCACACGCACGGCACAGCGGACACACCAGGAACCGCGGTGTTGGCCGTCGAATGGCGCTAGCTGCGCAGCATTTGTGCTTCGCCGCCGTCAGTGTCAGCCAGTTTGCCGTGGCATACGGAGCTCCATCGCACTCTTTAACACTGGTAGCATGCCGCGACAGCGTGGACGTGAACCGTATGTGCAGTTGACGGACTTTGAGCGAGGGCGTATAGTGGGCATGCGGGAGGCCGGGTGGGCGTACCGCCGAATTGCTCAACACGTGGGGCGTGAGGTCTCCACAGTACATCGATGTTGTCGCCAGTGGTCGGCGGAAGGTGCACGTGCCCGTCGACCTGGGACCGGACCGCAGCGACGCACGGATGCACGCCAAGACCGTAGGATCCTACACAGTGCCGTAGGGGACCGCACCGCCACTTCCCAGCAAATTAGGGACACTGTTGCTCCTGGGGTATCGGCGAGGACCATTCGCAACCGTCTCCATGAAGCTGGGCTACGGTCCCGCACACCGTTAGGCCGTCTTCCGCTCACGCCCCAACATCGTGCAGTCCGCCTCCAGTGGTGTCGCGACAGGCGTGAATGGAGGGACGAATGGAGACGTGTCGTCTTCAGCGATGATAGTCGCTTCTGCCTTGGTGCCAATGATGGTCGTATGCGTGTTTGGCGCCGTGCAGGTGAGCGCCACAATCAGGACTGCATACGACCGAGGCACACAGGGCCAACACCCGGCATCATGGTGTGGGGAGCGATCTCCTACACTGGCCGTACACCTCTGGTGATCGTCGAGGGGACACTGAATAGTGCACGGTACATCCAAACCGTCATCGAACCCATCGTTCTACCATTCCTAGACCGGCAAGGGAACTTGCTGTTCCAACAGGACAATGCACGTCCGCATGTATCCCGTGCCACCCAACGTGCTCTAGAAGGTGTAAGTCAACTACCCTGGCCAGCAAGATCTCCGGATCTGTCCCCCATTGAGCATGTTTGGGACTGGATGAAGCGTCGTCTCACGCGGTCTGCACGTCCAGCACGAATGCTGGTCCAACTGAGGCGCCAGGTGGAAATGGCATGGCAAGCCGTTCCACAGGACTACATCTAACATCTCTACGATCGTCTCCATGGGAGAATAGCAGCCTGCATTGCTGCGAAAGGTGGATATACACTGTACTAGTGCCGACATTGTGCATGCTCTGTTGCCTGTGTCTATGTGCCTGTGGTTCTGTCAGTGTGATCATGTGATGTATCTGACCCCAGGAATGTGTCAATAAAGTTTCCCCTTCCTGGGACAGTGAATTCACGGTGTTCTTATTTCAATTTCCAAGAGTGTATATTGTAAACAGCAGCGGCCCTATCACACTTCCCTGTGGTGCTCCGGAAATTACCTTTACGTCTTTCGTCGTTAAGAGCGACGTGATGAGTTCTATCTGCAAGAAAGTCTTGAATGCAATTGCAGGCCTGCTCCGATACTCCCTAAGCTCGTATTTGTTTCATTAAGCGGCAATGAAGGACGATGTCAAATGCCTTACTGAAATCAAGGAATACGGCATCAACCTGAGCGCTGTTGACCACTGCGCTATGGATCTCATGGAGGAACAGAACGAGCTGAGTTTCGCAGGATCTATGCGGAATCCATGTTGATTTTTATAGAGGAGATCTTCATTTTCCAAGAATGTCATAATTCTTGAGCAAAAAACATGTTTCATAAATCTACAACAGATTGACGTCAACAATATAGGTCTACAATTGTGTGGGTCTGTCTTCGGGCTTTCTTATAAACGGAAATGACCTGCGCTTTTTTCCAGTCGTTAGGTACCTTCCGTTGCTCAAGCGATCTAAATTGCTGCTAGAAGGGGAGTAAATTCTTTCGCATAATCTTTACAGAATCTTATACGTATCCCTTCTAGTCCTGACGCCTTTCCACTACTAAGCGATAGTAGCTGCTTTTCAATTCCGCGATGGTTATCTCAATATCTGCCATTTCGATGTTCGTACGATGGCTGAAACGAGGGACAGTGTTACGATCTTCGCGGTGAAATAACTTCGGAAGACCGAATTCAGTACTTCGGCCTTCTCTCTGTTATCTTCCTTTTCGGTGGCGGTGTGGTGGCTGAGAGAATAAATAGATAATTTTGACCCATTTACTGATTTTCCATAGGACCAAAATCTCTTAGGGTTTTTACTCAGGTCGGTTGACGTCGTCTTACTTTCACAATCATTGAACGCTTCTCTCATTGCTCTCCTTACGCTCATTTCCGTTTCGTTTAGCTTTTGTTTATCAGCTCGGTTTTTACTTCTCTTGAAATTGAGATGAAGTGCTGTTTGTTTATGTATCGCTTTTCTAACACGGCTATTAAACCATGATGAATCTTTCCCATCCCTTAAAACCTTACTTGCAACATACTTGTCTAGGGCTTATTGAATGATGCCTTTGAATTTTTTCATTTGTTCTCTACACCTCATGGGTTCAGCAGTAGAGGGTAGGAGGAGTCGGGGTAGACCAAGAAGAAGATACTTGGATTCGGTTAAGCATGATTTTGAAGTAATAGGCTTAACATCAGAAGAGGCATCAATGTTAGCACTGAATATGGGATCATGGAGGAATTTTATAAGGGGGACAATGCTCCAGACTGAACGCTGAAAGGCATAATCAGTCTTAAATGTTGATGATGATGATTCTCTACATCTTCATCCTCATCGCCGAATATCTGATGCTGACTGCTGAGATATTCTGAAATTTGTATCCTGTCACCCATGCTGAGCAAATATATCTTCCTGCCTTTCTTAACGTTCCTTGTAGGATGCGTCGTCATAGGAGCTGTCACAGCCTTATGATCACTGATACCTTCTTCTTCGTTAACTGATTCGATAAGTTCTGGTCTGTTTGTTGCCAAGATGTGTAAGACGTTCCCCTCATGAGTTGGTTCTCTAACTATATGCTCAACGTAATTTTCGGACAAGACATCCAGAACAATGTCACACGATTCCAAGTCTCTGGCACCAGTTTTGATGGCATAACACTCCCAATCTATACCTGTAAAGTTGAAGTCACCCATTATTACCACGGCATGATCAGGAAAATTACTACTGGTATTCTTCAAGCTCTGGCTGAAGCGCTCTACAACTACAGATCCTGACTCAGGTGGCCTACAAAAGCATCCGATCACCATTTTTGACCGTTGTTTGATACTCAATTTCACCAAGTTTAATTCACATTCGAACCCGTGATAACCCCGCTAGATTTTATCGAATTTTTTACTCCATAAACACGCCGCCACCATTGGCGGGTAACCTATCCTTGCGATAAACATTCCAGTCTGAACTTAGAATTTCGTCGTCATTCACGTCTGGTTTCAACCAGTTTTCTGTTCCCAATACTATACAGGGTGAGTCACCTAACATTACCGCTGGATATATTTCGTAAACCACATTAAATACTGACGAATTGATTCCAAAGACCGAACGTGAGGAGAGGGGCTCTGTAATTGGTTAATACAAACCATAAAAAAATGCACGGAAGTATGTTTTTTAAAACAAACCTACGTTTTTTTAAATGGAACTCCGTTAGTTTTGTTAGCACATCTGAACATATAAACAAATACGTAATAGTTGCCGTTTGTTGAATCCCAAAATGTTAATTACATCCGGAGATATTGTAACCTAAAGTTGACGCTTGAGTACCACTCCTCCGCTGTTCGATCGTGTGTATCGGAGAGCACTGAATTACGTACGGATCCAAAGGGAACGATGTTGGACCATAGGTTAGGTACAGAAGAGACTGGAACAGCACATTACGTCCACATGCTGACACCTTTTTATTGGTCTTTTTCACTGACGCACATGTACATTGCCATGAGAGGTGAGGTACACACGTGGTTTCCGTTTTCCATTACGGAGTGGAATAGAGTGTGTCCCGACATGTCAGGCCAATAGATGTTCGATGTGGTTTCCATCATTTGCTGCACACAATTGCAATCTCTGGCGTAATGGATCTCGTACACGCCGCAGTACATCTGGTGTAATGTCGCCGCAGGCTGCCACAGTACGTTGTTTCATATCCTCTGGGGTTGTAGGCACATCACAGTACACATTCTCCTTTAACGTACCCCACAGAAAGAAGTCCAGACGTATAAGATCAGGAGCACAGGCTGGCCAATTTATGCGTCCTCCACGTCTTATGAAACGCCCGTCGAACATCCTGTCAAGGGTCAGCCTAGTGTTAATTGCGGAATGTGCAGGTGCACCATCATGCTGATACCACATACGTCGACGCGTTTCCAGTGGGACATTTTCGAGCAACGTTGCCAGATCATTCTGTAGAAACGCGACGTATGTTGCAGCTGTTTGGGCCCCTGCAATGAAGTGAGGACCAATGAGGTGGTCGGCAGTGATTCCGCACCATACATTTACAGTCCACGGTCGCTGTCGCTCTACCTGTCTGAGGCAGCGAGGATTGTCCACGGACCAGTAATGCATGTTACGTAGATTCACTGCCCCGTGGTTTGTGAAACCCGCTTCATCGGTAAACAGGTAGAACTGCAACGCATTCTCTGTTAATGCCCATTGACAGAATTGCACTCGATGATTAAAGTCATCACCATGTATTTGCTGATGTAGCGACACATGAAACGGGTGAAAGCGGTGACGATGCAGTATGCGCATGACACTACTTTGACTCAGTCCACCGGCTCTCGCAATGTCCCGTGTACTCATGTGTGTGTTCATGGCAACAACAGCTAACACACCAACTGCACCCGCTTCTCCTGTGACGGGACTGTTACGGACCCGTTTGCGTGCTACGACCATACCTGTTGCATACAGTTGGCCGTCGATGTTTTGCAATGTGCGGCACGTTGGATGCTCTCTGTCCGGGTACCGTTCTGCATACACCCTGCATGCTTCAGCTGCATTTCGTCGACACTCGCCATAGATGAGTATCATCTCCGCCTTTTCAGAGTTCGAATACACAATGGTCACAGTTCCTACAACACTACTATCACAGACGTCTGGTAACACGGTGTACTACAGTTGGTCTGCGTGCGGAGACGAATGCAGAATAACAATAGCAGCAAGCGCTACTTGCGGAAACTGCGACAGCTAGACCAAACCACAACAGTGCACTACAGCCACACTCGTAAACACGGTCGTCATCGTAAACATGTCCCTGCAGATGCTGCTCGCCGACCGTGGCCCGTGTTTGTTACAACACGCAACTGAATGTCGGAGGTTTCAAGCGTCAACTTTAGGTTACAATATCTCAGGATGTAATCAACATCTTACAATGCAACAAACGGCACTGATTACGTATTTGGTTATATGTTCAGAAGTGCTAACAAAACTAACGTGGTTCCATTTAAAAAAACGTAGGTTGTGTGCATTTTTGTATAGTTTTTATTAAACAATTACACTAGCCCCTCTCCTCACGTTCGATCTGTGGAATCGGTTCGTCAGTATTTGATGTGGTTTACGAAATACATCCAGCGGTAACGTTAGGTGACTCACCCTGTATGTGAATTATAACCTTCAGTAAGCGATACTAATTCTGGTACCTTTCCTTGGATGCTCCTGCAGTTTACTAAAATCATATTAATCTTTTCTATCTCTGATCTGCGAGGACCAAGATTTCCTTGAGGACGCTGTGGCAGATTTAACAGGCAGATCGTCTTTGCCCCAAAGGGAGGGGTTCTCTAACCTAAAATAGCCCCATGTGCACGCCACACGTACTCCGCAGCGCTAGTAGCCGCTTCCTGCGTCTAGTGAACGACTCAGCTATCCATGGAACCCGACAATTCTGCACCCTATATTGGAGGTCGAAAAATTCGCATCCGATACCGTCGCAGAGCCGTCTGAGCCTCTGATTTAGACCTTTCACTCTGATCCAAACTAGAGGACAGTGATCACCCCTGGGTATGATGCTACAAACAGACAGCTTAGCCTGCATCCCGCGTGCATTGCTAGTTGCCTTCACCAAATCAGCCAGCCGCGGAAAGGAGCAGAGGATGGCCTCAGAATCCAAGCGGCAGGCGTCATTCGTGCCGATGCAGCCGGTTGCACTCAGTGCGCTCGATAGCCGCCGGCAGGGCCCCCTCCACATCACCGATGAGAGCTCCGGCCGAACATCCCGAATACACACTGGAATTCTTTCCCGCCTTGCCAGTTATCTCCCTGAGGGTCTCCATCACCCGCCTAACATTGGAGCTCCCAATGGCTAGCATACCTATCCTCTTTACTTTTCCGGACTGGGCAGGAAAATCGACTGATGGCCCAACAGGAGAGGCATCCAGCCCTGGCTCAGAGTTATCATCAACACTGGGTAGCACCTCGTACCTGTTGCTAAGACTTAGTGAGCCGGCCGCACGCCCTGCTCCCTCTTTCGCCTTCCGCCCAGTGACACGCGAACCCACCACTGCCACCCACTCTGGAGTGAGGACGGACCGTTCAGACGTCGCGTACGTGAAGCTGCAGCGACGTCCGGGTCACCAGGGGATTCCAGTGGCACCAAAGGTGTCGCAGGTCTCGCCACTAGCGCCCGACGTCACCGCAACTTCGAGCATTAGCTAGAAGCTTGTCGACGGAAGCCAGCGCAGCTTCTAGCTGTTTACGTACAGCAGCCAACTCTTCTAGTGTCCGCTCACAACGAGCACAGTCCCTAGCCATATCGTACTCGTACTGTGTGTAAAATAGATATAAGGTCTCAAATGGAGGTACTGAGTTGGAAAATATACCAAAAGAGAATAAAGTAACACTAAAAGATGCTGTTCCGATTTCTCGCTGCACTCTGAGACCGCAAGATATTAAACAGAAATAAATTTCTATATTGAAGTTTATGCATTTACATACACCTGTTATTAGGAATCCTGTTTTGTCGAAAAGTTACTGCACGAGAAAAATATTCACACTAGAATGCACTGATCTAAGCTGTGTGCTGCCTACTAGCACCAAATTAAAACCTACTGGCGTGACGGATTTCTGGCGAAGGCAAAATTTACACCAGGAAGCAGCCCTACACAAGCATATTCACAAGACTTGTTGTTGTTGTGGTCTTCAGTCCAGAGACTGGTTTGATGCAGCTCTCCATTCTACTCTATCCTGTGCAAGCTTCTTCATCTCCCAGTACCTACTGCAACCTACATCCCTCTGAATCTGCTTAGTGTATTCACCTCTTGGGCTCCCTCTACCATTTTTACCCTCCACGCTGCCCTCCAATGCTAAATTTTTGCCGGCCGCGGTGGTCTCGCGGTTCTAGGCGCGCAGTCAGGAACCGTGCGACTGTTGCTGTCGCAGGTTCGAATCCTGCCTCGGGCATGGATGTGTGTGATGTCCTTAGGTTAGTTAGGTTTAATTAGTACTAAGTTCTAGGGGACTGATGACCACAGCAATTGAGTCCCATAGTGCTCAGAGCCATTTGAACCATTTTATTTGCTAAATTTGTAATCCCTTGATGCCTCAGAAAATGTTCTACCAACCGAACCCTTCTTCTAGTCAAATTGTGCCACAAATTTCTGTTCTATCCAGTTCTATTCAATACCTCCTCATTAGTTATATGATCTACCCATCTAATCTTCAGCATTCTTCTGTAGCACCACATTTCGAAAGCTTCTATTCTCTTCTTGTCTAAACTATTTATAGTCCACGTTTCACTTTCATATATGGCTACACTCCATACAAATACTTTCAGAAATGACTTCCTGACACTTATATCTATACTCGATGTTAACAAATTTCTCTTCTTCAGAAACCTTTCCTTGCCATTGCTAGTCTACATTTTATATCCTCCCTACTTCGACCATCATCAGTTACTTTACTCCCCAAATAACAAAACTCATTTACTACTTTAAGTGTCTCATTTCCTAATCTAATTCCCTCAGTATCATCCGATTTAATTCGACTACATTCCATTATCCTCGTTTTGCTTTTGTTGATGTTCATCTTATATCCTCCTTTCAAAACACTGTCCATTCCATTCAGCTGGTCTACCAGGTCCTTTGCTGCCTCTGTTAGAATTACAATGTCATCTGCGAATCTCAAAGTTCTTATTTCTTCTCGATGGATTTTAATTCCTGCTCCTAATTTTTGCCTTTGTTTTCTTTACTGCTTCCTCAACCCTGTCTCACTCCCTTCCCAACCACTGCTTCCCTTTCATGCCCCTCGACTCTTATAACTGCCATCTAGTTTCTGTAAAAATGGTAAATAGCCTTTCGCTCCCTTTATTTTACGCCTGTCACCTTCAGAATTTGAAAGAGAGTATGCCAGTCAACATTGTCAAAAGCTTTTTCTAAGTCTACAAATACTATAAATGTAGTTTTTCCTTCCCTTAATCTATTTTCTAAGGTAAGTCGTAGGGTCAGTATTGCCTCACGTGTTCCGACATTTGTATCGAATCCGAACTGATCTTCCCCCAGGTCGACTTCTCCCAGTTTTTCTATTCGTCTGTAAAGAATTTGTGTTAGTATTTTACAGCCGTGGCTTATTAAACTGATAGTTCGGTAATTTTCAAATCTGTCAACACCTGCTTTCTTTGGGGTTGGATCATATTTCTTGCTCACTAGATGGTAGACTTTTGTCAGGACTGGCTCTCCCAAGGCCGTCAGTAGTTCTAATGGAATGTTGTCTACTCCCGGGGCCTTGTTTCGACTTTGGTCTTTCAGTGCTCTGTCAAACTCTTCACACAGTATCATTTCATCTTCATCTACATTCTCTTCTATTTTCATAATATCGTCCTCAAGAACATCGCCCTTGCATAGACCCTCTATATACTCCTTCCACCTTTCTGCTTTCCCATCTCTGCTAAGAACTGAGATTCCATTTAAGCTCTTGATATTCATGCAAGTAGTTATCTTTTCTCCAAAGGTGTCTTTAATTTTCATGTAGGCAGTATCTATCGTACCCCTAGTGATATGAGCCTCTACATCGCTGCTTAGCAGTTTTGCTCCTATTGTCGATCTCATTTTTGAGACGTTTGAATTCCTTTTTGGCTGCTTCATTTACTGCATTTTTGTATTTTCTCCTTTCGTCAATTATATTCAATATTTATTCTGTTATCCAAGGATTTCTACTAGCCCTCGTCTTTTTACCTACTTTACCCTCTGTTGCCTTCACTATTTCATTCCTCAAAGTTACCTATTCTTCTTCTACTGTATTTCTTTCCCCCATTTTTGTCAATCAATCCCTGATGCTCTCCCTGAAACTCTCTACAACCTCTGGTTCTTTCAGTTTATCAAGGTAACATCTCCACAAATTCCCAACGTTTTGCAATTTTTTCTGTTTTAATCTACAGTTGATAACCAATAGATAGTGGTCAGAGTCCACATCTGCCCCTGGAAATGTCTTACAATTTAAAACCTGGTTCCTAAATCTCTGTCTTACTGTTATATAATCTATCTGATACCTTTCAGTATCTCCAGGCTTCTTTCATGTACACTGTTATATAATCTATCTGATACCTTTCAGTATCTCGAGGCTTGTCATGTACACAACCTACTTTTACGATTCTTGAACCCAGTGTTAGCTGTGATTAAGTTATGCTCTGTGCAAAACTCTACCAGGCTGCTTCCTCTTTCATTCCTTACCCAAATTCCATATTCACCTACAACGTTTTCTTCTCTTCCTTTTACTACTATCGAGTTCCAGTCAGCCTCGACTATTAACTTTTAGTCTCCCTTCACTATCTGAATAATTTCTTTTATCTCATCATACATTTCATCAATCACACGACTTATGCAACAACAACAGCTACGATTAATTTTCTGAGCACTAGTCTACAAAACAAAATACACGCGTACAGTTCACTTCTTCGCAGAAGCACGTGAACAAAAAACAAAGACTGAATTAATTTACAGTTTATCACACAAGTGCTGCTGCTCCTCTGCTGCGCGTCCTCTCGGCTCAGCTGCTGCCGCTACAGTCTTTGGTTTACCTTTCCCACAACATTTGCTGTGCGTTCTTTCCAATTCAAATTGTTCGTAGTTTAAGTCACAATACTGATGGAATCGTTATGGCTAGTTTAGGGAAGTATGCAATAACTACCGCTCCGTGCCTATGGTATAGATGGAACAATTTTCCCTCAGCCTCACGACAGCGTCTTGAATCCAGATTTTGTACACTTCTGCAGCTACGTGTTCACAGCAGTTTGCCCAGTTGTCTGCACATATGTGCAAAGATTCGTACGTTGTCTGAAGCATCGTAATCCTGTATGTATTTACATATACGGACCTCTATCATCGTGCGATATTATGTAACGAGTTGTGCCCGCTGGCCTTCGCTCCACATACGGTTTGAGCTGCCGGCAAGGCGAGCGCACGTTCACATCCGGATGGCCCGCCGCGCTACCGCATACTCCCAGCCTAATGACGACACACGCACGGGTCGCGCGTGTCTTGAAAATCGCTAATTACAGGCAGCGTGCCGACAGGGCTTTCCACAACGCCTCGACAGCAGGCTAACTTGTTCAAGCAGAGGAAACCGCTTCTGCCACATATGAAAAGCGTCCGTTGAGAGTGTAGATCATATCACTACCGAAGATACACAGTCGCGAAAAAATTGCAACAACGAAAAATATTTAACGTAGAGTAATTAAATTTCTGGAATACATTTGTCTAGGTAACATATTCAAGTGATTAACACTGCAAGAGCGGGCCGGTGTGGCTGTGCGGTTCTAGGCGCTTCAGTCTGGAACCGCGTGACCGCTACGGTCGCAGATTCGAAGCCTGCCTCCGGCATGGATGTGTGTGATGTCCTTAGTTAGGTTTAAGTAGTTCTAAGTTCTAGGGGACTGATGACCTCAGAAGTTAAGTCCCATAGTGCTCAGAGCCATTTGAACCGACATTGCAAGATCACACAGGTTAGTGTAAGCGCGAGATAAGCCATTGCAAATGTGCATTGCTGATACGTTAATAATCAATGTCACCGCCAGAACGTTCTGCATCTACGTCTACGTCTACATCTACGTACATACTCCGCAGTCCACAACTAGCATCTTCTCTCCCTGTTCCACTCCCAAACAGAACGAGGGAAAAATTTCTACTGCAGTCAGCCTCAAATGCTGGTTCTCTAAATTTCCTCAGTAGCGATTCACGAAAAGAACGCCTCCTTTCCTCTAGAAACTACCACCCGAGTTCCTGAAGCATTTCCTTAACACTCGCGTGATGATCAAACCTACCAGTAACAAATCTAGCAGCCCGCCTCTGAATTGCTTCTATGTCCTCCCTCAATCCGACCTGATAGGGATCCGAAACGCTCGAGCAGTACTCAAGAATAGGTCGCACCAGCGTTCTATAAGCGGTCTCCTTTACAGAAGAACCATATCTTCTCAAAATTCTACCAATGAACCCCACAACTGCCATTACATGCTTGTCCCACTTCATATGTATTTGTCCCACTTCATATGTATTTGTAGCCCACAAAAAATAAAATATATGATCTTGATATACATTTTTTTGATATGCTGCAAGTTGAACGCAAGCATGCAGAAGTGCGTTATCTTGTAGTATAGGTGGCAGGTGGCGGTTTGTACGATGTTGTTCCATGCCTGTTGCACTTGATCGGTCAGTACAGGGAGGGTTAATGCTGTTGTGGATGACGCTGGAGTTGTCCAGTGATGTCCCATATGTGCTCAACTGGAGTCATATCTGCTGGTAAGGAAGGCCATAACAACATGTCCATGCTCTGTAGGGCGATGTTGAGTTACAACAGCGGTATGTAGGCGAGTGTTATCCTGCTGGAAAACACCCCCTGGAATGCTGTTCATAAATAGTAGCACAACACGTCGAATCACCGGACTGACGTACAAATTTGCACTCAACGCGCTTGCGATAACTACGAGAGTGCTCCCGCCGTCATACTCCCGCAAACCATAATTCCAAGTGTAGGTTTATTGTGTGAAGCACGCAGGCATGTTGGTTGCAAGCCTTCAACTGGCCTCCTAACCAACATACGAAAATCATTGGCACCGAGGCAGTATCAGCTCCAATCATAAAACACAACATACCTCCACCCTGCCCTCCAATGAGCCGTCGCTTGACACCATCGAAGTCGAAAATGCTGGTGGTCTGGGGCCAATGGAATGCACGCTACAGGGTGTATGGCTCGGAGCTCACCTTGAAGTAACCGGCTTGTAACCGTTCGTATCACTGTGCCGACAACTGTTGCTCAAATTGTTGCTGCAGATGCTCTACGATGCACCAGAGCCATACGCCGAACACGATGATCTTTCCTCTCGGTAGTACCTCCAACATCAGCTCAAAACGTCCAGTCTCAAAGGTACCTAACGCTCACGACCATTACAGCGTGTATTTAAAGCAAATGAGCTACTAGTATCACTCTTAAGCGACTGGCTTGAAATCTGAATAGACATCATCTTTCAGATACAGAAAAACGCCTGACAACTTCCGTTTATGTCGTACAGCTCCTTCATGGCGGTGGGATTTTGTTTCCGGCTAGATGATGATCGCAGGGGAAATCAGTTTGGGCCCGGGAGAAATGCAGCAACACCCGAGGCAATACTGGACCTGTGAGCTATCTTAGAATATAGATTGATGAAAGGCAAAGCTCCGTTTATGCGTTTGCAGATTAAGAGAAAACTTTTCACAGTGCTGACAGGGCAATACTCTTTGAAATTTTGAGAGTAGCCGGGAGAAAAGGTATTTACAATTCTACAGGAATCAGACGGCAGTTATAAGAGTCGAGTGGCAAGCAACTGTTGACAAGAGAGTGAGACAAGTTTGTAACCTTTCCCCAGTTATTCAGTTTATGCCTTGAACAAGCAGTAAAGGAAACGAAGGACGGGTTTGGAAACTGAATTAAAATTTAGGGAAAAGAAATAAAATCTTTTGAGGTTTCCTGATGACATTGTGGTCCTGTCAGAAACTGTAATGTATTAGGAAGAGTAGTTAAATAGAGTGGATAGTGTCTTCAAAATAGATTGTAAGATGAAAGTCAACAAAAGTAAAACAAGGGTATGATTCGTAACCGAAATAAATCAGAAGATGCTGCGAAGATAAAATTATGAAATAAAACTGTAAAAGTATTAGATGAATTTTCTTATTTGGCACCATAATAACTAATATGCCCCAAGTATAGAGAATATAAAACGAAGACTAGCTGTAGCAAGGACAGCATTTCTGAAATAGACGAATTTGCCACGAATATAAATTTAAGTTTTGGAAGTTTTTCCCGTCGGTGTTGGTACGGAAGTCAAACGAGACGATAAACACTTCAGACAAGAAGAGAATAGAAGTCTTTGAAATTCCGTGTTTCAGAAGAAGGCTGATGAATAGATAGGAAGATGGAATAACTAATGAGGGGGTACTGTATCAAATCGGTGAAAAAAATTTATAGCATAATTTGATTAGTAGAAGGAATCAGTTTATAAGAGACTTCTTTAGGTATCAAGGCATAATCAGTTTGGTAATCGTAGGAAGTTCGAAGATATACTGAGGAGGGAGACCTTGGCACGAATACATTAAGTAGGTTCGAATGGATGTGGCTTGCATTAGTTACTCAAAGATAAAGAGGAATGCTCAGGATACAGAAGGGTGAAGAACTATATGGAACAGTCAAATGAAAACGAGACACGCGGAAAAAATAAATACACTCTTTATTATTTCAAGAGTAATCCCCCAAACGGTTAATACATTTATCCCATTGTGAGACAAGACGGTCAATGTCTTCAGGGAAAAATTATTGCAGTTGGCTATGGAACCATGATTGTACCCAAGTGTGCACCTCTTCGTCCACAGAACATGCAAATCCAATGGAACTTCAGGAGCTTAATCTAAACAAACTTGGCAACACGTGAGCCATCCCATGTGCAGAAGTTTCACTGTGAAGTCCTCACACACCATCTATACTGTTCCGATCTCTCCCTAGGCGATTTCATAGTATTGGAGCCATGGAGAAATACATTCGTGGCCGTCGATCTGCTTCAGACGAAGAGTTGGACGCCTGGGTACAATCATGGTTCCGCAAGCAATCGCAAATACTTTCCCACGGAGCCGCTGATTGTCTTGTCTCACAGTGATGTATATAGTAACGATTATTACTTTTGAAATAGTAAAGAGTTACGTACCTTTTTCCCATCCGTCTCGTTTCCATTTGTCTGCCCCTTATAAGACCAGTCTTCGTACTGAAGACAGCATCAAATCAACAACTGTATCCGCTGACAGTGGTGTGTCTACCGACACAGGATAGAACTGTTTCAATGGGGAAGTTGTTATAGCTATTCAGTTTGTTGCAGTCCTCTACAATCTATTTTAGGACAAAATATACCCTTAAAGTTTTGCATCAATCCTGATTATACCGATGTTCCTATTCTCAGAAGATACTGAATTTTAACTTCAAGGACTTTGTTAGACTTTCTGTGTAGTATACGACATAGAGGGGGAAGACAATGATGCTTTATCTCCGATATTGACATAAGCTATTGCTCTGCCTAGCTTCTGCCATTTTAAGACAGTGACGTATACTGATGACACAATTTTCATTTCGCAACTTAGCTACGTTCATCCCTCAAAAAAGGAAAGAAAAATGTGTCGCGGAAGAGCTTATGGCGGTATTACACTTGTTTTAAACAGATGTTTGCAAAAGGGGTCAATTCTGATGGGTCTAACGACATTTACCCTCTGGCAGAAGAAATCCACAAGGAGTATTTTTTATTTAAGTGCAGTCAAGTTGATAATACTTAGTTGAACATAAAATGTTGCTGATTGGGTGTCAGATTACAAATGAAAGATTTTCCTTATTACTTATTGCTTCCCTCTATCTGACCTGATAGGGATCCCAAACGCTCGAGCAGTACTCAAGAATAGGTCGTATTAGTGTTTTATAAGCGGCCTCCTTTACAGATGTTACTGCCTGGTCTAACAAGATTCCATAGGCAGAAACTTGAATGGCAAAGTTATTTTACAACTAATTTTAGATACGTATTGGTACCATTCTTTATTAATCATATACACTCCTGGAAATGGAAAAAAGAACACATTGACACCGGTGTGTCAGACCCACCATACTTGCTCCGGACACTGCGAGAGGGCTGTACAAGCAATGATCACCCGCACGGCACAGCGGACACACCAGGAACCGCGGTGTTGACCGTCGAATGGCGATAGCTGCGCAGCATTTGTGCACCGCCGCCGTCAGTGTCAGCCAGTTTGCCGTGGCATACGGAGCTCCATCGCAGTCTATAACACTGGTAGCATGCCGCGACAGCGTGGACGTGAACCGTATGTGCAGTTGACGGACTTTGAGCGAGGGCATATAGTGGGCATGCGGGAGGCCGGGTGGACGTTCCGCCGAGTTGCTCAACACGTGGGGCGTGAGGTCTCCACAGTACATCGATGTTGTCGCCAGTGGTCGGCGGAAGGTGCACGTGCCCGTCGACCTGGGACCGGACCGCAGCGACGCACGGATGCATGCCAAGACCGTAGGATCCTACGCAGTGCCGTAGGGGACCGCACCGCACACTTCCCAGCAAATTAGGGACACTGTTGCTCCTGGGGTATCGGCGAGGACCATTCGCAACCGTCTCCATGAAGCTGGGCTACGGTCCCGCACACAGTTAGGCCGACTTCCGCTCACGCCCCAACATCGTGCAGCCCGCCTCCAGTGGTGTCGCGACAGGCGTGAATGGAGGGACGAATGGAGACGTATCGTCTTCAGCGATGAGAGTCGCTTCTGCCTTGGTGCCAATGATGGTCGTATGCGTGTTTGGCGCCGTGCAGGTGAGCGCCACAATCAGGACTGCATACGACCGAGGCACACATGGCCAACACCCGGCATCATGGTGTGGGGAGCGATCTCCTACACTGGCCGTACACCTCTGGTGATCATCGAGGGGACACTGAATAGTGCACGTTACATCCAAACCGTCATCGAACCCATCGTTCTACCATTCCTAGACCGGCAAGGGAACTTGCTGTTCCAACAGGACAATGCACGTCCGCATGTATCCCGTGCCACCCAACGTGCTCTAGAAGGTGTAAGTCAACTACCCTGGCCAGCAAGATCTCCGGATCTGTCCCCCATTGAGCATGTTTGGGACTGGATGAAGCGTCGTCTCACGCGGTCTGCACTTCCAGCACGAACGCTGGTCCAACTGAAGCGCCAGGTGGAAATGGCATGGCAAGCCGTTCCACAGGACTACATCCAGCATCTCTACGATCGTCTCCATGGGAGAATAGCAGCCTGCATTGCTGCGAAAGATGGATATACACTGTACTAGTGCCGACATTGTGCATGCTCTGTTGCCTGTGTCTATGTGCCTGTGGTTCAGTCAGTGTGATCATGTGATGTATCTGACCTCAGGAATGTGTCAATAAAGTTTCCCCTTCCTGGGACAATGAATTCACGGTGTTCTTATTTCAATTTCCAGGAGTGTAGTTGATATGAACTTGAATCTTACGTCCGTGACTAGTTTCCCTTGCAATTTGTCACTGATCAGATCCTTTTAAGTACCCATACCATCGGCTGTGTATGCGCCTACTGGTTTCTATAAATCAAAGAAAAATCAGGACAATAACGACAAAACGAAATTTTCGCATTGTATTAGATGGAACTTCGCCGAAGTAGAGAGCACAGGTGAATGCATAATTAAAATCTGAAAACGAAGCACCAGATGATTAATTTATTTACAGACCTATTTAAATGTCTGGTATAGCACAAGTAACATCTTTACAGCATGTGACTACACCGAGAACCAATGCAGCATATATTTCAGTGTGTGCTACTGTTAAAAATTACGCCCACGAACTCCAAGGGCAACTTCACTACATTTTTCTTGCAATGCTGTTGTCAGCACAGCCACAGTTTAGCTATGAGGACTCCAGTCTTGATCGAAGGGAATCAGCACAGTAGCAGAGCTGTCACTCCACAAAGTGTCGTCCATTTGATGTCGAATTTTGTGGCTTTGTAACATGAAATCACCGCTAGTTTTACTAGCAAAGCGACTGATCCACCACACAGCGTTGAAGTTCCTGAAAAAAAAAAAATTGTACGTTGACAAATACAGAGGGTGTTATGCCTTGTGGCACCAATCCGACATTTATCAAAATTTGTGGTGACATTCATCATATAAGAGGTATTCAATTGTTAAACTTTCATTCCGTTCTGGACTGATGTCCCACACACACACACACACACACACACACACACACACACACACACACGCACTCACACACACACACACACACACACACACACACTGTTACGAATACATTCTCGTATTCGTTATGCAATGAGAGCGAACAGTCCCTGTAACCTTAAGGAATTTCCTCCCATGGCTGAAACACGCTCTGTGTCAGTTCATTAAAATTTTTGGTGTCGTACAGTACCCTCCTATAGTTGCAGAGAGTAGAAATTAGCTGCAGGTCAGGCTGAATGACAGCCAGGTGAAGCTATTATATTATACCGTCCGTTGCTTGAAGATCTACCGGTTTCGGCATCAAAAATGCTGTGTCGTGAAAATACAGGGGGAAATTAATAAAACCGCGAAGTGCAGGCATGGATTTCTTACTGTAAATGGGGAAAAAAGTCCTACGAACTCGTGTCCGGAAATGAATGGTGTGCGTGCAACGACACCAATTCTTCGCTGAACACAGTACACAGTTGCGTGGCATCCGCTTCACAATAGGTGTTGGAAGAGGTCCCCATGGGATGGATTGCACGCGTTATCACTTCGCATCACGGACTGCCGCACTCTTTCGCACGTTCCGGCCTCCCTCCGAATAGCGTTACAGGTGTCATGAACACGCTGTTGAAGAGTCTGCACATCAGGAACCGGTTCAGCAAAGACGCTTTCCAGAGGCCCCCACAGGTAAAAATCCAGGGATTTAAGTCCGATGTCCAGCAGGCCATGCTACAAGACCTCCGCGTCCTACACAACGTACAGGGAAGATGATGCTGACGTGTCGGTGAACTGCCATGCGGTAGGGGCGTGGTGCTCCGCCATTCAGAAACCACATAACCTGTCTATAGACAAAATCAGATTCTCAAGCAGCCCAGACAGAGTATTCTGCAGGAAGTCCAGGTACGTTCCACCGTCGAGGCGTTGTGGGATAGTAACCGCTTCAAGTGTGTGGTCAAGAAGGATTCCTACCCATACATTGATACTGAACCAGTGCAGATGAGACACCTCACCCATTCCCCGAGGACTGTAACACACAGATAACGATTATGCAGACTGATAATGCCAGTCTGGTAAAGGGTGTTTCGTCGGTAAAGAGGACTGATGGTATAAATCCCATAATGGTCTGGTGTGAAAACCATCGACAAAATCCTTCCGGTAGAGGGAAATCTGCTGCTGGTAACCCTTAAACTCGTGACAGGGCCAGTAGCAGTTTTCATGCGGGATACACACAATCGTACTTTGGCTTACGCTATGTCGGCGGGTCACTTGTCTGGAGCTTGTACAAGGGTTCGCGTTAACATACTGTAGAACCCGGTCCTCCAGATCTGGTGTATGCACGGTCCGTCACCTCCCTGTAAGATAGACTGTCCGAAAGGACCCATGGTCACACAGACTCCCAAAAATGTTTGAAATGTTGTGCGATGTGGTTGGTTTCTGTGAGCCGTGCTGTCTCTCGACCGTTTCCACTTACTTGGCCGTACACATCGATCATCTCGGCTTGTTCCTGACATGAATTCCGCAACATTCCACTGCTTACAATACTCTGTATCAATCACACAGCCTGCAACACGCAAGGAAAACATGGCACGTGGTCAGAGGAACTCCATTCGCCAGCGCCATCTACCGTGACAAAGACGCATTTCCGGACACATATTCATACGAACTTTTATCTCCATTGTCAGCAGTCAGTCCCTGCAGTTTGTTGGTTTTATTAATGCTCACCTTCACATCATTTAAAATATCATTATTTTTTGTTCTGCATGGTGCTGTAGTTTACATGGCCAGCGGTGTATTATTATTTGCTCAGTGTATTAGACACACATGTATTTCTTATAAAATTTTTTTTTAAAAAGAATCTTCACTTTATATGGAAATACATTTTTTTACTCAGTGGAGGATATTGTGGCTGACAAAGTAATCATGTTGCTCTAAATATGAACATCATAACTACGCAACTGCGCTACCATACAACTTACATTGCAAGGCACGCGACGGCTCGAAGATATCCGACAGCGTTATCGGTGAAGTGTATTTGTGGAAGAAATTGGTTGGGTTGTTTTGGGGGAAGAGACGAAGCAGCGAAGTCATCGGTCTCATCGGGTTAGGGAAGGACGGGGAAGGAAGTCAGCCGTGCCCTTTCAGAGGAACCATGCCGGCATTTCACTGGAGCGATTTAGGGAAAGCGCGGAAAACCTAAATTAGGACAGCCGGACGCGGGATTGAACCGTCGTCCTCCCGAATGCGAGTCCAGTGTGCTAAATACTGCACCACCTCGCTCGGTGGAAGTAATTGGATCCTTTCTCGGCACAGCAGTGGAGCATGAATGTGAGCTGTAAGCGTACACCTGGTTTAAATGTCCTTTATATGAGTCCGGTGTGTTTATTTTACATACGGCAGCCATTTAACAAGCTCGACACAATCACGCCAGAAGTACATGGGTTTATCATTTAGCGAAGAAAGTAAATCAACTTTGTTGGCATACACTTATGGTAAGTCTCCCTGAAACTGTTACTCTCTAAGCAATGACTGATTTGCTTTAGTTTACAGGAAATCCGACCTCTTCGGCTGTACCTGAAGAAACAAAAAATGTTCAAATGTGTGTGAAATCTTATGGGACCTAACTGCTAAGGTCATCAGTCCCTAAGCTTACATGCTACTTAGCCTAAATTAACCTAAGGACAAACACACACACCCATGCCCTAGGGAGGACTCGAACCTCCGCCGGGACCAGCCGCACAGTCCATGACTGCAGCGCCTGCCAGCCGGAGTGGCCAAGCGGTTCTAGGCGCTGCAGTCTGGAACCGTACGACCGCTACGGTCGCAAGTTAGAATCCTGCCTCAGGCATGGATGTGTGTGCTGTCCTTAGGTTAGTTAGGTTTAAGTAGTTCTAAGTTCTAGGGGACTCATGATCTCAGAAGTTAAGTCCCATAGTGCTCAGAGCCATTTGAACCATTTTGAACTGCAGCGCCCTAGACCGCTCAGCTAATCCCTCGCGGCCTGGAGAAACCATAAGGGCCGCGTTTTTGTTGTACCTGAACTGTGAACGTGGTGGCAAGGGATATAGAAATCTCATTTAATTGTTTTTTATCTAATGCTAAAGTCACTTTATTATCTTCTAAGAGGTATCCCGCTGGTAAATCGACGTTATGAAGAAAAGATAACATGTGAGCTCATTTGCGTTTTTGAAGAAAGTCATTCTTCATCTGTAAACAAACTACTATAGATACAGTATTAATCTACCAAGAAATTCGTCATCCGTTTTATGCGAAGTTAAAAGACAGCTAAGGGGGATCACCTATGCATTGCTGATGCCTTTGCATAAGAGGCTGACGGCATGCAGTGGTTGACACAGACACTGAATGCAATGTTTCGTTAACTATATTTACACCGTCGTGTCGCTTCCTCTCAACTGAATAACGTCGAAAGTACAATATCCGATGGTTGGATGACTGCATCAAATAGTACTTTAAAAAAAGCTTCAGGTGGATGACACGCGGTATGGCGCTGCCAAAATTTCAATAAAAGGTATTAAATACAAAAAACTGTCAGTATATATTACAGATTTAGAAACATAACATTAACAAAGGCTTTACTTGTGCAACGATGTAATGTTGTTGTCATCGTTGTTGTGGTCCTCAGTCTCAAGACTGGTTTGATGCAACTCTCCATACCACTCTGTTCTGTACAAGCCTCTTCGCCTCCAAATAACTGCTGCAACCTATATCCTTCTGGATCTGCTTACTGTATTCACGTCTTGCTCTCTCTCTACGAATTATACCCTCCTACACCTAACTCCAATGTACACCGAACTTGTGATCCCTTGATGTCTCACATTGTATCCTGTTAAACGATCCCTTCTTTTAGTCAAGTTGTTCCACAAATTTTTTGTCTCCCCTATTCTACGCAGTACCTCCTCATTACTTACGCCATATACCCATCTAATATTCAGCATTCCTCTGCAGCGCCACATATAAAAACATCTATTCTCTTCTTATCGAAACTGTTTAGGTCCATGTTTCACTTCCATACACGACTACATTCCACTGAAATACAATCAGCAAACACTTCGTAACACTTAAATCTATATTCGATGTTAAAAAATTTCTCTTCTTCAGAAATGCTTTTCTTGCCATTGCCGGTTTACATTTTATATCCTCTCCACTTTGACCGTTATCTGTTACTTTGCTGCCTTAATAGCAAAACCAGTCTACTATTTTTAGTCTCTTGTTTCCTAATCTACTTTTCTCAGCATCATTTGATTTATTTGACTGAATTCCATTATCTTTGTTTTGACTTTTTTGATGTTTCCCTTCAAGACACTGTCCATTCTGTTCAGCTGTTCTTCAAAGTCTTTTCGCGTCTCTGACAGAATTACAATGTCATCGGCAGATCTCAAAATTTCTTCTCCCTGAACTTTAATTCCTACTCAGAATTTCTCTTTGGTTTCCTTTATTGCTCGCTCAGTGTACAGACTGAATAACGTAAGAGGTTGGCTACAAGCCTGTCTCAATCCTTTCTCAACCATTGCTTTCCTTTCATCCCCCTCGACTCTTACAATTACCGTCTGGTTCCTGTACAAGTTATATATTGCCTTTTGCTTCCTGTTTTACGCGTGCTAACTTCAGACTTTCAAAGAGAGCATTTCAGTAAATATTGTCAAAAGTTTCCTCTAGGTTTGCAAATACTAGACAAGCAGGTTGGCCTTGCCTTAACCTATGTTCTGAGAGAGGTAGTAGGGTCGAATTGCCTCGCTTGCTCCTACACTTCTCCGGAGTCCAAACTGAGTTCCCTAGGTCAACTGCTACCAGGTTTTCCATTCTTCAGTAAGCAATTCGTATTACTATTTCGAAACCATGACTTCTTTAACTGATATTTCGGTAATATACACATCTGTCAACACCCGCTCTCCCTGGAATTGAAATTATTACATTCTTCTGGAAGTCTGACGGTATTTCGCCTGTCTCATACATCTCGCTCACCAGACAGAGTAGCTTTGTCATGGCTGGCTCTCCCAAGGCTGCCAGTAGTTCTGACGGAATGCTGTCTACCCGCGGGACCTTATTTCGACTTAAGTCTTTCACTGCTCCGTCAAATTCTTCTCGTAGTATCATATCTGCCATCTCATTCTCATCTACATTCCCTTCCTTTTCCGTAATGTTGCCTTCAAGTGCATCTCCTTTGTATAGACCCTCCAAACACTACTTCTATCTTTCAAATGTTGTTGAAATGTGTGTGAATTTCTAAGGGACCAAACTGCTTAGGTCATCGGTCCCTAGACTTACACTCTGCTTAAACTAACCTACGCTAAGAACAACACAGACACTCATGTCCGAGGGAGGACTCGGACCTCCGGTGGGAGGGGACGCGCAGTCAGTGACATGGCGCCTCTAACCGGGCGGCCACTCCGATTCGTCTTCCACCTTTCAAATTTTCCTTCTTCGCTTGGTACTGGATTTACATCTGAGCCCTTGATATTCACACAGCTGCCTCTCTTTTCTCCAAAGGCCTCTTTAATTTTCCTGTAGGAGGTATTATCTTTTCCCCAAGAATATATGCTTTTAAACCCTTGCATTTGTGCTCTAGCCGTTGCTGATTAGCTGCTTTGCACCTCTTGTCAGTCTCATTTTCTGAAAATTTGTACTCTCTTTCGCCTACTTCTTGAGCTGCATGTTAATATTTTCTCCTTTCATCAACTGAATTTAATATGTTCTGTGATATCCACGGATTTCTTCTGGTCGTCTTCCACCTATTTTATCGTCGGCGGTCTTCACTATTTCATCTCTCAAAGTTACCCCTTCGTGTTCTACTGTAATCCTTTCTCCAGTTCTAGTCAATCGTTGCCTCATGCTCCCTCTGAAACTCTCTCAAAAAGCTGTCGTTCTTTCAACTTATCCAAGTTCCATCTCCTTAATTTCCCACGTTTTTTGAAATTCCTTCAGTTTTACAACCAATAAAATGTGATCAGAGACTACGTCTGTCCCCAGGAAATGTTTACAGTTTGTAATCTGGTTCCGAAATCTCTGTCTCTCCATTATATAATCAATGTCATACACTTCGGGGTCATACACTTCGGGGTCTCTATGTCTGTTTCACGAATACAACCGTCTTTCATGATTCTTAAACCAAGTGTTAGCAATTATTAAATTATGCTCTGCTCGAAATTATACCAGGTGACTTCCTCTTTATGTCCTTTTCCCCCATCCACATTCTCTTAACATTTTTCCTTTTGTTCGTGTTCCTGCTATCGAATCCAGTCCCACATCCCAATGAAAGTTTCGTCTCTCTTAGCTATCTGAATAATTTATTTAATCTCATCACACATTTCTTCAATCTCTTTATCATCTGCGGAGCTAGTTGGCATATACACTTGTATTACTGTGGTGAGTGTGGGATTAGTGTCGATCTCGGCTATGAGAATGCATTCACTATGCTGTTCGTAGTAGCTCACCTGCATTCCTGTTTTCTTATTCATTATTAGATAATTTTGTATTTATAACCCTGTATCCACTTGTTCCTCCTGCCAAGGAAAAGCACTAATTCCCGCTATGTCTAACTTCAAGCTATCCAGTTCCCTTTTTAAAATTTCTGACCTACCTGTCGATTAAAAGATCTAACAGTTACCCTCCGATTCGTGGAACGCCATTGTATCTCATGATGGTGTCATCCTCCTGAGTAGTTCCTACCAGACATCCGAATTGCGGAACTACTCACATTTTATCTCCGGAATATTTTACCTAAAATAAGGCCATCGTCTTTTAAACATACAGTAGAGATTCATATCCTCCGGAAAAATTAAGGCTATAGTTTCCCCTTGCTTTCAGCCATTCTCAAAGCCACCCCAGCACGGCTGTTTTGGTTGATGTTACAAGGCCAGATTAGTCAATAATAGGGACTGTTTCCCCTGCAGCTAATGAAAAGGTAGCTGCCCCTCTGCAGGAACCACACATTTGTCTGGCCTCTCACCGGGCACTCATCCGCACTAAACTCTACCTAATCGTCTTGAGAGATTCGGCAACTACACCGATAATTCTAGTTTATTGTTCTGTCTCAGTTGCACATTTCAATTATATTAGATGTTTCGATCCCTCTGGGTGAACTTCAGATCTGTGGAGATGTCAGCAACCCGTCTTGCCTACTCAAAAGCACACGTGAGAGTACTGTGCAAGTCAGAATTATCTTAGACACCCATGTTAGTTGCACCATGTTACGGCTATCTGTATCATTGAGGTACGCTATCCACCCCACCAACGGCAAGTTCCATAGTCTTTTGGGGGAGGGGGTGGGGTGAGGGGGGTGAAACGATACTATACAACAATAACTTTCTTGTCATGACACATTAAAGGTATGACCATAAACTGAGTTGGTATATCCTTGAGCTGTAGTTCCCAACCATTTTACCTGAGTACAGTCAGATACTGGCCCCCGCCCTTCGAACCACTATCGTCAACATTAGCGACTAACCAAACTTTATAAAGAAAAGTACTTTTCTTTGAACATTTGTATTTTTCATAATGGCAAATTTAGTTTTTGTATTAGTTTGTATTAAACCACGAACTAATGAGTCAGTGAGATGTATGGAATTCCTTATTTCTAACATTCTTCTTTAATAGAATGATGAAGCAGTCGTCAGTGCACCGAGGTTGACATCTACAACCCATTCTCAGGAAAGAAGGCTAAGTACCCACATTGAGGCCGGACACTTGTTACAGAAGAGGCTTTCTGTGCACAACCCCGCTCTCTAACAACACGGCCATTCAAATTAAACTAACGTAACATGAGTGCACGATGCTTACTATTTGTAAATCAATTGATTGCTGGACTAATTTCTTCTGAAATGGCAGAAATTGAAATACTTCAGGCTACTGCCAAAAATAACGATATTAATACTGTGTAGACCCTACAGCAGTGTGGTAGCCAATACACAATAATTGTTATTTACTGCTGTCAGTTTGTTGGTTTATTGCTACGAAGTGAATAATGGAGCAATTTCAAATACACTGAGGGAACCAGCTACAAGTCGGAGGAGGCATTTCTATGAGTTACATGTTATACACTTGTCCACCCAAAAAGTTCCAATACTTATTTATTCCTGGCGTATAAGTGGCGTCAGCGCAGAAACTACAATGGCAGCTTGTGTTAACAACTCTGAACAACAGAGACGTGTATTAGACCAGTCATTTGTGAGCACGAAATGTTAATTACTGGATATTCGGACGTAATGTATCAACGTTCTTGTGACAAAAATCGCAATGGAGCAACTTATCTAAATTAAATGATCAAGATATTCTCCAGATTGTTTTGAGGAAGGAAAAAGCGTGTGCTAAGTTCGCCCGCA